>NW_023270316.1:24273399-24408976 GCF_011800145.1 Mirounga leonina | reverse complement strand
TTTCTTTCTTTCTTTCTTTCTTTCTTTCTTTCTTTCTTTCTTTCTTTCTTTCTTTCTTTCTTTCTTTTTCTTTCTTCTCTTTCTTTCTTTCTTTTTTTCTTTCTTTTCTTTCTTTCTTTCTTCTTTCTTCTTCTCTTTCTTTCTTTTAGAGAGAAAGAGAGAGAGAGAGCAGGGCAGGGGGAGGAACAAGGAGAGGGATAGAGAGAATCCCAAGCAGACTCCCTTTTGAATATGGAGCCTGATGCGGGACTCAATCTCACAACACTGAGATCATGACCAGGGCTGAAATCAAGAGCCGGATGCTTAACCAACTGAGCCACTCAGGCGCCCTGAGTCCAGTATTTCTGCTTCTATAGATTAGAGAGCTGTTCTGAGGATCAGTTGGAAAAATTATGTAAAATTTATCTCAAAATTGCTCTTTAAATGTAAAATTACTTGGCACACAGCGGGCATTCAATAAATACGTGCTGACTGAATGGAGATTTTATCACTTTTGCATCTTTTGCATCCAGGACTGAAGTGTTTTAATTCATTGTAGACACAGAGAACTAGTATTTGAAGGTAGCAGGGTGACTCATTTATATTTGACAGATAATCAGACTGCACTGCCCAGTTTAATTATGTATCTTCGTGGGGAACTGAATTTATTATAGAAGATGAAGGGCAACTTGCACAGCCTTTAGTCTGGCACTGTGCACTAATCACAAAAATGGAAATCTGAACTCAGTTAAATGTAATACAGAAAACAGAGCCAAGTTGAAGTATGTGTTCACTGCTGAAACTCTAACCCTTCAGTTACTACTTTTAATAAATGTTTTGTAAATATTTAGTAATTATAAATAAGTCAAAGCATTCCATAGATTTTATGGAAATAGGAAAGCTTTCAGACTACATGTGACTAAATCTTAAAATCAATAAAAAGCATTCACTAAAGTAATGATTGTGATACTATTTTCAATTATATTGCTACAGTTATCATATTGATTATATGCATGGGTACATAATAGAAATTAAAAATGAAGTTGCCTAATCAGCAGTTGGGTTTTTCATTGTAATTGCTTTCATCACCAACTTACTCTTTTCTCTTGCTCCCCTAGATCAATGTGGCATGTTTTTCCTGAGTGATATTCTCAATCAGAACTCTGATGGCTAAGACATTCAATTACTATCAAGTCATGTTAGTGGTCTCAAGCCCTTAAACTGCCAAGTTTCTAGGATTCCCACCTCATCATGATCCTTAATGGGCATTTGTTATTCTCTCCTCCGATAGCACTTTTCTGAACTATCAAGGAAGAACCAACTTGAAATACAACACATTCCCAAGTTCCCTTGAGTTGGTCACCAGCCGCTGCTTCCCATGCTGACTTAAGGGAACATGTTCAATCCGACAATGACCTCCTTAGGCACCAACTAGATGATAATAATTATTCTTATTTGGTTTAACCTATTTCAACAACTACTGTGTGACTCCTGGGTATAATGTTCTTCACACCTTTTCATTAAAGTGAGGAGAAAGTAAAATGCATGAATAGTTATTTTTAAATAAATTGTTATAGCTGATAAAGGGAATCACAGAAAACTGCAATGGGAGATATTAATTCTGAGTGGTGGAATCTAGAGAAACTTTGTGAATAAAGAGAGTCATCCTGGCATGTAAAAGAGATGTGGATTTGGAAAAGCAGATCTGATTTAGGGGGAAAAGAGTCTAAGCAGGAGGAACCGTTATTCTAAAAAGAGAAACCATCATATATGAGGAGGGTTTGAGGTAAAGAGGTGGGTAATGAAAAGTTAGAATGGCGGGCGCCTGGGTGGCTCAGTTGTTAAGCGTCTGCCTTCGGCTCAGGTCATGATCCCAGGGTCCTGGGATCGAGTCCCACATCGGGCTCCCTGCTCGGCGGGAAGCCTGCTTCTCCCTCTCCCACTCCCCCTGCTTGTGTTCCTGCTCTCGCTATCTCTCTCTCTGGCAAATAAATAAATAAAATCTTAAAAAAAAAAAGTTAGAATGGCATAAAAGAGCAGTCTGTTTTCAGAAGAATAGTTAGAGGAAGGCAGTGCAGAAGGAATTTGAACTAAAACATAGAAAAAAAGGAAGTGCTGGTCTGTGGACCAGTGTGGATTCATTGGATGTTGCCATTCAATGAGATAAAAATGAAAGATGAGAGCATTTAAAAACCTTCACAGCATTTTGACAAAGTATTGTTATGTCTGTTTTTTTTTTTTTTTACTAAATAAAGTTTTTATGAGATAATTATAGGTTTGCATGCAGTTGTAGGAAATAGTATATTAAGATCCCATGTACACATTACCAAATTCAACCCAATAAGTTAGAAAACTCTACTGCAATCTCACTACCAGGATAGTGAAATTGATACTCAAAATACAGACATGCCCATTGCACAAGATTCTCACAGGTTGCCCTTTTAGATCCACACCCATCCTCCTCTTGTTCCTGCTCTCTCCTTAACCCCTGACAACCACTAAGTTATTCTCCATTTCTATAATCTTGTCGTTTCAAGCATTCTCTATAAAGGGAATCCTACAGTATGGAAACTTCTGGTATTCTCATAATAAAAGAGAATGTTACTTCTCTATGTTTTTATTTTATTTTATTTTCTAATGTATTTTTACTGCACTTTACAAGAAGACTGGCCCACAGTAGATTTGGGTAAAAAGCCTCCCTTCCTTTTTAACCACGAGTAAGTGCGTGGAAGTGACAAGGCAGAATAAGGCCAGATAAATGTTCCTGAGTGGTCAGGCTGGGTTCTCAATTATTTATTAGCCTTGAGGAGCGAGTGGAAGTTTCTGCACCTCCCACTGCTTCCTTTAAGTTGTCACCCTCCTTCATTGTTGCTGCTGCAGGAGATTGTCCCTGGAGGCTGTGTTCATTGACAATGTTGCCAGAGGTAACTTACACTGAAAGTGACAACCTTAATAGCAACACTCAGGAAATCCTCCCAAAAGTGGCTATCAGTATATTCTTGGTCTAACTGGACTCTTTAGTATTCACCTCACTTCTTCCCTGACTTCATGATGTCAGTTGTTCTTGTTCTTTTCCTGTATCTCTGATACATCCTTGCCATCCTCTGTGCTGACTCCTCTTTCTAAAAATTACCCTTGCATGTTCTATCCCTAAACGTTGAGTCTTTCTAACCAACTAGTTATAAATTTGTTTTTGGTCATGGATCTCTTTGAAAACGTGAGAAAAAGAGTATGAGCACCCTCCCCTTTAAAAATGCACATGAACACATGCACCCGACCTAAAAATTAACTTTACATTTTTCTTCAAGAGATATAATTTGTTCTTTTTTGTTTTTAGTGAACAAAGCACCATATAATAAGTCAGGCTAAAAATCACCTTTGGGTCAGTTAAAGTAACATTCCTTATAAGGTCAGGACATTATATAGAAATCTCTGAGGATAGTTATTCTGCCCACACTAGATGGAAAGCTATAGGTTATTGATTTTCCAAGGGGAAAAAAAGTAAGGTAATTTATGTTTTTAGGCTCTAGGAGAGATGCTACTTTATCCCTGGAAAGGTCAGAAAGAAATTGTGATGCATGAGACAGAAATTGCTAGAACCAGGCTTGCCTAACTCTTTCACAGCTATTTTCCACCTTGAGAAGAGTATGTGAACTAAAGTCAGGGAGGGCTAAGGGCTGCAACCATAAGATGCCAGGCATTGGGCAACCGTAATATTGAGGAAGTAAAATCACCTATCCATGAGATCTAGACACCAATGTATCACCTCAGCAGTGATAAAACTGCTGGCTTTCAGGTACAGTCTTTAGTGGTTTCTTCATGGCTTATGAGGAATACAGACATACCTTGTTTTATTGCTCTTCACAGAAACTGCAGTTTTTATAAATTGGCTTGTGGGAACCCTGCCTCTAGCAAGTCTTTTGGCACCATTTACCCAACAGCATTTTTTCACTTTGTGTCTCTGTATCACATTTTGGTAATTCTCACAATATTTCAAATTTTTCTTTATTTTTATATATGTTATGATGGTCTGCAATCAGTGATCCTTGTGTTACACTGTAATTATTTTGGGGCACCACCAATCATGCCTATATAAAATGGCAAACTTAATAAATGTGTGTGTCTGACTGTTCACTTATACACAGTTCCCCCATCTCCCTCTCTCTTCTCAGGCCTATTTCCTGAGATCCAACAGTATTGAAATTAGGCTAATTAGTAATCCTACAATGGCCTCTAAGTGAAAGGAAGAGTCAGAAGTCTCTCACTTTAAATCAAAAGCTAGAAATGATTAAGCTTAGTGAGGAGGCATGTCAAAAGCCAAGACAGGCTGAAAGCTAGGCCTCTTGTGCCGAACAGCCAAGTTGTGAATGCAAAGGAAAAGTTCTTGAAGTCAATTAAAAGTGCTACTCCACTGAACACACGAATGATAAGATAGCAAAACAACCTTACTGGTGATAATGGAGAACGTTTTAGTGGTCTGGGTAAACCAGTCACAACATTACCTTAAGCCAAAGCTTAATCCAGAAAAGGACCTAACTCTCTTCAACTCTGTGAAGGCAGAGAGAGGTGAGGGAGCTGCAGAAGAAAAGTTTGAAGCTAGCAGAGGTGGGTTCATGAGGTTTAAGGAAAAAAGCCATCTCTATTAAGATAAAAGTACAAGATGAAGCAGTGAGTGCTGATGTAGAAGCTTCAGCAAGTTATCCAGAAAAACTAGCAAAGATAATTAATGAAGGCTGCACTAAACAACAGACTTTTAAAAACATTTCCTTGAGTATAGCTGACATGATGTTACATCAGCTTCAGGTGTACAACCCAGTGATACAACATCTCTATACATTATGCTATGCTCACAAGTGTAGCTACCATCTGCCACCATACAATGCTATTACAATACCATTCACTATACCCTCTATGTGGTACCTTTCATTCCCATGACTTATTCATTCCATATAGAAGCCTGTACCCCCCACTCCTCTTCACTCATTTTTGCCCATTCCTCCCTGCCCCTTTCTTCTAGAAACCCCCAGTTTGTTCTCTGTATTTATAGGTCTGAATCTTTTTGTTTATTCGTTTTGCTTTTTAGATTCCACATATGAGTGAAATCATGTGGCATTTATCTTTCTCTGACTTATTTAACTTAGCATAATACCATCTAGGTTGATTCATGATGTTGCAAATGGCAAGATCTCATCCTTTTTTATGGCTGTGCAATATTCATGTGTGTGTGTGTGTGTGTGTGTGTACACCAATCTAGTGAATGGGAGGATATATTTGCAAATAATATATCTAAAAGGGGTTAATATCCAAAATACATAAAGAATGTATACAACTCAAAACCAAAAATGCAAATAATCTGATTAAAAATGGGCAGAGGACCTAAATAGACATTTTTCCAAGGAAGACATACAAATGACCAAGGTACACATGAAAAGATTCTCAACATCACTAATCATCAGGGAAATGCAAATCAAAATCAAATCACATTACACCTGTTAGAATGGCTAGAATCAAAAAGACAAGAAATAACAAGTATTGGCAGGGATTTGGAGAAAAGGGAGCTTTCATGCATTGTTGATGAAAATGTTAATTGGTACAGTCATTGTGGAAAACAGTATGGAGGTTCCTCAAAAACTTAAAAATAGAAATACCATATGATGCAATAATCTACTCCTGGGTATTCACCTAAAAAAAAAAAAACAGAAACACTAATTTGAAAAGATATATACACACTTGTGATTATTATAGCATTATTTGCAAAGGTAAGAAATGCAAACAACCTGTGTCTGTCAATGGATGAATGGATAAAGAAGATATGGTGTGTGTGTGTGTGTGTGTATACACACATACAATGGAATATTAGACAACATATTTTCAATGTGCACAAAACAGCCTTCTGTTGGAAGAAGATGCCATCTAGAACTTTCATGACTAAAGACAAAAAGTCAATGCTTGGCTTCAGTCAATGCCAGCTTCAAACCTCTTTTTAGAGGTTAATGCATCCAGTGCCTTTAAGCTGAAACCAATGCTCATTGACCATTCTGAAAATGCTGGGGCCCTTAAGAATTATACTAAATCCACTCTGCCTGTGGTCTATAAATGGCAAAACAAAGCCTGGAAGACAGCACATAATTTTACAACATAATTTACTGAATTTTTTAAGTCAACTGTTGAGAACTACTGTTCAGGAAAAAAAAAAAAAAAGATTTCTTGCAAAATATTACTGTTCATTGACAATGTACCTGGTCACCCAAGAGCTCTGATGGAGACGTATAATGAATTAATGTTGTTTTCATGCCTAATAACACAACATCCAGTCTACAGAATGTGAATCAAAGAGGAATTTCAATTTTCAAGTCTTATTATTTAAGAAATACACATCCTAAGGCTATAGCTTCCATAGACAGTGATTACTCTGATGAATCTGAAATAAAGTAAATTGAAAAACCTCTGGAAAGGATTCATCATTCTAGATGTCATTAAGAACATTTGTGATTCATGGGAAGAGGTCAAAATGTCAACATTCACAGGAGTTTGGAAGAAACTTATTCTTACCCTTAGGTGTGACTTTGAGGGGTTCAGGACTTCAGTGAAGGAAGTGACTGCAGATGTGGAAATAGCAAGAGAACCAGTATTAGAAATGGAGCCTGGTGATGTGACTGACTTGCTGCAATTTTACGATACAACTTTAATGGACAAGGAGTTGCTTCTTATGAATGAGCAAGGAAAGTGGTTTTATGAGACAGACTCTCCTGGTGAAGATGTTGTGAAGATTGTTGAAATGACAATAAAATATTTAGAATATAATTTGGTTAATAAAGCAGTGGCAGGGTTTGAGAAGATTGACTCCAATTTTGAAGGATGTCCTATTGTGGGTAAAATGCTGTCAAACAGCATCTCATGCTACAGAGAAATCATTAGTGAAAGAAAAAGTCAATCAATGCAGCGAACTTCATTGTTGTCTTATTTTAAGAAACTGTCACAACCACCCCAGCCTTCAGCAACCACCACCCTGGTCACTCAGCAGCCATCAAGACTGAATCAAGACCCTCCACCTGCAAAAAGATTATGACTCACTGAAAACTCAGATAATAGTTAGCATTTTTTAGCAATAAAATATTTTTTAATTAAGATATGTACATTTTTGCAGACAAGACTATTGCACACTTAATAGACTACGCTATGGTGTAAACATAACTTTTGTATGCACTGGCAAACAAAAAATTTCATTTGAATTTATTTCAATATTCACTTTACTGCAGTGGTCTGGAACTGAGCCTGCAATATCTCCGAGATGTGCATGTACTAACAGAAAGGGTATGAAGAGCTGTTCTGTATATGTCTGGTGTGCAGGAGCTGGATGCCATAAACATCTGAGGATTTTGTGAAAAAATTTTGAAGTGGGAAGAATGAGCAAGATAGAAGGATAGCTTTTGGACTGATTGCCATTGAGGTAATCAAGGAGATTGAAAGGAGTATTGAAAAAATGAAATGGATATGACTGCTCATATTTAAAATTTTTAAGTCTCTATTAGCTGAATAAATTATTAAAATATGTATATACAAAGAATTAACTAATAAAGATTTACTGGTCTCGTGAGCTTATGTTTAATAGAAAATTAAGTATCAGCTCTTGAAAATGCCCAGAAATCAGAATTGACAAATACAAATATAATTTTGCTTAAAATTATTATTTTTAAATTTTTATTTATTTACTTATTTTTTTAAGATTTTATTTACTTATTTGACAGAGAGAGATAGTGAGAGCAGGAATACAAGCAGGGGGAGTGGGAGAGGGAGAAGCAGGCCTCCCGCTGAGCAGTGAGCCTGATGCGGGGCTGGATCCCAGGACTCTGGGATCATGACCCCAGTCAAAGGCAGACACTCAATGACTGAGCCACCCAGGCACCCCTTACTTATTTTTTATTAACATATAATGTATTATTTGTTTCAGGGGTACAGGTCTGTGATACATCAGTCTTACAAAATTCACAGCACTCACCATAGCACATACCCTCCCCAATGTCCATCATCCAGTCCCCCATCCCTCCCACCCCCCACCACTCCAGCAACCCTCAGTTTGTTTCCTGAGATTAAGAGTCTCTTATGGTTTGTCTCCCTCTCTGGTTTCGTCTGGTTTCATTTTTCCCTCCCTTCCCCTATGATCCTCTGTCTTGTTTCTCAAATTCCTCATATCAGTGAGATCATATGATAATTGTCTTTCTCTGATTGACTTATTTCACTTAGCATAATACCCTCTAGTTCCATCCACATCGTTTCAAATTGTAAGATTTCATTTTTTGATGGCTGCATAATATTCCAGTGTGTGTGTGTGTGTGTGTGTGTGTGTGTGTGTGTACACACACACACCGCATCTTCTTTATCCAGTCATCTGTGGAAGGACATCTAGGCTCTTTCCATAGTTTGGCTATTGGGGACATTGCTGCTATAAACATTGGGGTGCACGTGTCCCTTCGGATCACTGCATTTGTATCTTTGGGGTAAATACCCAGTAGTGCAATTGCTGGGTTGTATGGTAGCTCTATTTTCAACGTTTTGAGGAACTTCCATACTGTTTTCCAGAGTAGCTGCACCAGCTTGCATTCCTACCAACAGTGTAGGAGGGTTCCCCTTTCTCCGCATCCTCGCCAATAACTGTTGTTTCCTGACTTGTTAATTTTAGCCGTTCTGACTGGTGTGAGGTGGTATCTCATTGTGGTTTTGATTTGTATTTCCCTGATGCTGAGTGATGTTGAGCAGCTTGAAATTATTTCAATGTAATTTTATTTATTTGAACTGAATGAAGAGTTGAATGGCAGTATGCATATCATTTTTTTAGTTTAATCAGAAAAACTTTATTTTTATCAATACTGCTGAAAACACTTGTTTGCAAACATATTGGGTAGCAAATGTGATCAATGAGAGCTCACTCTGTCCACCTTGCAAAATGAGCATACTATTTCTAGAATTCAGCAAGATTCCAAGTCAAAACTAAGTTGCTTACTTGCCATGATGTTCTCCATCCTTAGGTCAATGGTGAGGCCACTTATGGATAGGTCTGCCTCTTTCCTGTAACTTCACATTTTTATTTTAATGTAACTTAAAAAAATGAAAAGCCATTTTAGGTGTCTGTAAATTTCCGCTGGCTAAAGTAATTGATAAAACTGTATCACCTTCAAACCTGGTATATATCCATAACATTGGAAAGTTTATTAAATTTATTTAATCTCTTCTTCCAAAGTAGCATTTTAGTCAAAAGAGCTCATAGTTCATCAGCACCATCCATAGCCCTGAATTCAGAGCCTTAAATAAAGAATAAATTATTCTTGTAATCAAAACATTGCTTAAGTCAGTGGGTATCAAAGTGCTAATTCTTGGGTTTCACCAGACCTATTGAAATCTGGGGGTAGGCCCCAAAACTCTGTGGTTTAACAAGCCCTCCAGGTGATTCTGATGTACACTACAATTTGAAATTCATAGCTCTAAATAAACGATGTTCTAATAAAACCTTGCCATAAAAGAACTCTTTCTGGTCAAATTGTTCTATGAAGGGTATTTCTTTTTCTTCTCAAAATAAAGAGCAAAAACTTCTACTTGAAGTTCGATCAAGTTCTTTAAGACTTTCACTCTGGAAATGTAGGAAATTTCTACATATAGATTAAAATGACACATTTTGCTCCCATTTTATAAAAAGCAATATCCTTGATACAGAAAATAATTCAAAGTCTTGGCTCTAATGAAGCTGATGACATTCAGAGTAGTAAACAAGACATTCCAGTGGTATTAACTGAGATTTTATGACATTATATATATATATTATATTATATAAATTTGTTGTAAGCAATGATTTTGATGATGTGTGGTGCTACTTTCATCTCCAGAGCCACAAAATCAGGTATGTTAACAAATATTACAGGTGATCACCAAAGCACAAAATACTCTGATTTTATTTTATTTGAAGATGTAGTCCTCAAAGAAAATTTTCACTCATTTAAACTTCAGACAACATTTAATGAGAACGTATGTAACTATGTAAACCCAAAAGCTGGCCACAAAGAATGAAATGAACATTCGGGGCGCCTGGGTGGCTCAGTTGGTTAAGCGACTGCCTTCGGCTCAGGTCATGATCCTGGAGTCCCGGGATTGAGTCCCGCACCGGGCTCCCTGCTCGGCAGGGAGTCTGCTTCTCCCTCTGACCCTCCTCCCTCTCATGCTCTCTGTCTCTCATTCTCTCTCTCTCAAATAAATAAATAAAATCTTTAAAAAAAAAAAAAGAAATGAACATTCTAATCTGCTGAATGTTGAAAGGAAAGAAATTTTAGCATCTATTTCTTCATGACTAGTTTCAACATACCAAGTTGTTTTTGGGATGTTGATGGGAGGGTGTCATGTGTCATGTGTCAAATGGCATCTCATCTATTGTATTTATTTCTGCCAAGCCACAACTTGACTTGGCCACTTAGAATAAATATCTTAACAAAATTTTGCCAATTGTCGATTTTTTTTTTTATTTTGACTGCATGATAAGCAAATTATAAGATGCTTTAAGGCAAGGATCGAGGCAAATCCAGGATTTAATTAGTGTCCAGCCTTGTTCAAACTGAGCTTATTTTTCACATGTGTTTTCAGGATGGACAGTTATAAAGAGCTCCTTTAGTTCTATTGGCTCCATGCTTACATTGCTAAATCCATGGCCAAAAAGACTCACTGCAGCTTTTTTACAGCATTATATTTGCATAATGACTAAATCCAAAAGATTAAAAATTTCTGTCTCCCTCCCTTCCTTCCGTTTCTTCCCTTCCTCTCTTTTGAGTAAGTCCAATGTAAAAATAAAGAAAAGTAATTCTGGAAAATATCAATGCCTTCCATGTTTAGTCCTCAGTATATAGCATACATTTCAAGACAATTATTAACTTTGAGGTATTGAAAATACCAATTTAAAGCTGATTTGTTATTTAAGCTATATTAGTGAAACTCTAAATAAACTTTATTTTCAAAAATTACCCCCCAAATTTATATGTTGTTTGCAAAATTGTGTAGATATTATAGTCTTTTATGCATCGATTCAATATTTTAAATAATATATTTTATACATAAGTTCCTTTTTTAAAAAACCTTTGTATGCAGCAGAGCCATTTTTAATGAATGATGTTTGACCCTCAATAGATGATATAAATGAAAATTAAATTGCTTTAATTGAAGCACTGGGAGAAACAAAAGCCCCACAGGCACAGCCAAGTCCCTTTTTAGCCCATGGGACCACGAGAATATCTATGTATCTACAAAAATCTATCTCTGTATCTGTTTAACAGTCCCATTTCAAATCAGATTTAGAACAATGTAAAAGTAAAAATGTTATATATAAACAGTAATAATAATAATTAATATTTACTCACTGCAAGTCATAAATTGGGCTCTGACAGTCTATTTGTTTGTTCTATTTCACTCAATTCTTACAAAATCCTTTGAGAAATGATTATCCCTCTTTTACAGAGAAGCAACTGCATCTTAACAAGGTTAAATAACTTGCTCATATTTTCCAATAGAGGAATATAAGTGTTAGAAGAACCACAGTGAATTTTCAGTCAATACTAACTCTAAGCAGATTTTAAGGCATGGATCAGAAAACCAAAGTGAATCCAGAATGTAGGAAACCTCAGGGAGGTAAGGGAAACTTTACAAAAGAAAACAAACAAAACACATTATATTTGTGAGATGTCTAATAGATTAGGCATCAGGTTATAAAGCCCATCTGAGTAAGATCCCTAGATACAAACAGGTAGAGCAGCAAAATCGGCTTATTGATTTGTTGCAACAAGGTAGACAGCAAACCACAGGTCCATGAAGTGTTCAGGTAAGTGCAGTTGGAGTAGGAAAGATTTCTGGTAACTTCTGAATTTGCCATGATTGATTCTAAGGCAGGGTGAGTACAGGAAGGATCAACTCTGGACTGACTGCAATTTCTAAGGTGGAAGTAAGATAAGTAGACTTCAGCCCTGGATTGGTTGCTGACTGAAGAGATGGAAGCTAACAATTAAGTGTCTCACTGCCTTTGATTCATAAAGTGAAAATGGCAAAGCAGGATGACAGTCAAAGAAGGGAAGTCATTCTGATACTTTACAGTAGCAATGAGAGTAGTATTATTTCCTGTTAACGTTACAGCTGGCTTTATCAACGTCTGTTGTTACAGTCTGACTAACTGCAGAGCCACTGTTTACTGTCTCAGCCCTGAGAAGATTTTTCTTACTCTTTCAGATTCAGGCTGTTTTTTTGTTTTGTTTTTTTAACTTCTTCAGAACTCACAATCTTTTCGTTATTTAAAAGGTGGAGTCTAGAACTAGAGAGTCTGGAAGTTAACTCTGCCCCTTCCAGTCACTTCCAGATTGAGCGACTGTGAGAAACTCACATAACCTCTAGATGCTTCGGTTTTCTTATATGTAAAACTGGTAAAATAATTACACTTTTGTTATATTTTAAACATAAATTTAGTACCGGGTCCAACATTTAGTAAATGCTACGTAAGTGCTAGAACTATATTAATCATATTCAAATGTAGGTAAAGTATTCTTAATGCTCACAAAATATTTGTGATGCAGACAACTTTTGCATTATGCATGGAAATACAATGCAATTCATTGTATATATAAGGACCATAAAACGAATGTGAAAGGCAAAGGAACAGATACCACAATACTTAGACTTTTAGCTTTCAATCTGTTTTTCTTTTCCCTATTCCAAAGCAGAGTCTTGCTGCCAGATCATATTATATACAACAATGTGGATGGAAAATCTAATTAAAACAGTGTGTTGTTGGCTTAATAAGAACTCAGGGAAGGCTAGAAAACTTTTTATAGATCTAAAACTATGATCAATGTGTACGGTCTGTATCTACTCATGAGTATGACTACATTTCAGGCAAGGAAACTGAGGTTCTAAGATATTATATAAATTTTATTTTCATTATCTCACAGTTTTCCTCAATTTATAACATAAAATCAGTGATGAGGCCAATACAAATAAGAGAACATGCTGAAAAAAGAAAATTATAGAAAAATATCTGTATAAGGTAAAACTGGATTATATCTTTGGGATAGAATAGATCAAGTTTCTAATGTGATAGTAGAAAAAATAAGTAATGTGCAGTTAAAGAATAAACTTACCCTTTTGACTGGAGCTGATGTAATAAGCAATCAAGACTGAAACCACTAATTGTATATAGGTTAGAAAATCTATACATACAGTTAGTTGACCCTTGAACAACATGGGGGTTGGGAGCACCAACCCCTGTGCAGTCAAAAATCCAGGTATAACTTTCAACTGCCCCCAAACTTAACTACTAATAGCCTATTTTTGACCAGAAGACTTACAAACAACATAAATTGTAGATTAACACATATTTAGTACTGTATTCTTATAATAAAGTAAGCTAGAGAAAAAAATGTTAAGAAAATCATAAGGAAAAGAAAATACCTTTACTGTATTTATTTTAAAAAGTCTGCATAAGTGGACTCATGTAGTTCAAACCTATTTTGTTCAAGGGTTAACTGTATTTAAAAGCATAAATAAGGCTACTTATAAGTGTATATTAATTTTTTCTAAGATTTAATTTGTGCAAGCCCTTCTAGAATAGAAAAAAAATTGGATAATTAGGCAAAATATGGAGTTGAAACTATAAAAAATAAGAAAAAACCCAGAAACTGCATTAAATAATATAATGACTATAGAGTATGATGGAATTCTCTTAATATGAAAGAATTTTGACATAAACTATTACAAGACTCTGGGGGAGAGTGATTATATGTAGTATGTTTTGACAGAATCTAATGTAATATAAAATAACTTGCATATACTTGTCAGTGGATTATGTTTTTTCTCCTAAATCATTCCTAATGACTTTTACATACAACTCAGATATTTTTCATAGTAGGTTTAAAGGCTATGAAACAGTCTCATAATTTTATTCATCTTTTGACTGTATTTTTACTTTCTTGGCTCAGTTCATTTTTCTTCTTTTCAAGGAAATCCTGAGATTGACTCATCAGATATAAAAAAAAAAAAAATACTCCTTTGGTACTAAATTGTGAAACCAAGGATTTTGCTCTGTCTGTTCAAGAGCTTAGCAAAAAGAAATCAGAACTATCTGTGTTTGTGACAATATGTAGCACATTTCAGGAAGTACAAAGTGAATTATTCTCATTACATTTGCCACTTCTTTTTTTTTTTTTAAGATTTTATTTATTTGACAGCGAGAGAGAGAATACAAGCAGGGGGAGTGGGAGAGGGAGAAGCAGGCTTCCTGCCCAGCAGGGAGCCCGATGCGGGCCTCGATGCGGGCCTCGATGCGGGCCTCGATGCGGGCCTCGATCCCAGGACCCTGGGATCATGACCTGAGCCGAAGGCAAATGCTTAACGACTGAGCCACCCAGGCGCCCCACTTCTCTTCAGGAATCCTTCCTCTTAAACATTTCTGAAGATAGTTTCCCGATACTCCTTTTTAATAGGATTTTTTTCCCTACTAAAAGATTACTAGATTGCTCTGTTTTTGGAAAAGAAGAAAAAAATCTTAACGGGGGAAGGGAGGGCAATTTTCTGATCTTCTTGCCTGAAGAACAGATGACTTACCCTTCAAATGACTCCTGTGATTAGGGAAAATAAATGAGTATAATGCACCAGGCTTTCAAATACTCCATTTTCCTGTCATTATGGCATGCTAAGCTTAACATTTCTAATTATATACATCTATAATTTTATCCAAGACTCTTGTCTTTTAGTGAAAGAATCTAGCTTTCTCAATCTTAGCTAGTGACAAAAAAATAAATTTCCTAATCTAATTCTAAATTAGATTAATTGAAAACCCACTGAATTATACTGAATAAAAGATTATATTCATCTAACTTATCACTGGATGAAACAATTTTTTTTCGTGTGGACTATGATTATTTATCTAATTATAAATTTTCTTTATGCATGTACTCCTCAAGTTTAGAATTCTTACCTCCTTTTTGAAAATCATTTTTACTCAACTTTATCTTCTCTGATTAAATGTTATAAACTAAACTTAGCCAATTTTGACATGAATAACTCTTAGTATCATTTATTTGTAAATAATTAAAATTTTTTGAGATGGATGAAATTCAATATGTCCCGACAACCTTGCTATCAACTTATAATTAAAACAGTCCTCAGACCAAATTCCATCATACATACAGACATTTATTAAGTAAATACATATTAAGAGGCACAGACTATTTCATAAAACCTATATTCTAAATTGAAGAAATCCCATCTCCTTGCTCTTTTAAAAGACTAACTGAACACAATTTTTATGAAATTATTGATAGACACATGCCTGACAATATTCAAGAAGGAGGATTCTCTGATTTTGATTACTGAGAAATGGCAAGCTGAAATTCTCCAATTTAATTTCTATATGCAGAATTCTTTATGGATAAAATTTTACCTTTCTTCCTACTTCTTAGATTCTTCTTAGATTCTTATGCTTGTTCATATAAGGTTGGGATTTGTCCATAAAATATTTTAGCCATTTTACATTTATTAACTACTATAAATTTCATCAGAGAGAGCGAGCCAATTTGTAACACCTATTGGGCTAATTTTAGATTGACTAATTTGACCGGCTGATCAGCTCTGAAGTGGGACAAATAACTGGCCTTAAAGTGTTGCTTCCATCAACCCACTTTTTTATATTGTGCTGTCCTGGTTGATTTGTTTTAAATTAAATTCTGGATTTCATAACATTTAGTTTGCATATTGTCTTCTCTGGGAAGGAACCCTCCTCTATAGTGAAACAGTGAAGAAAATCAGTTATTTATTATTTTACATGAGTTTATTTTCCACTATAAGTGTTATTATGTGATTATATAGTTAGGGCCTCATCATCTATAACTATTAAAAATTATTACAGTAGGGCGCCTGGGTGGCTCAGTTGGTTAGGCGACTGCCTTCGGCTCAGGTCATGATCCTGGAGTCCTGGGATCGAGTCCTGCATGGGGCTCCCTGCTCAGCGGGGAGTCTGCTTCTCCCTCTGACCCTCCTCCCTCTCATGCTCTCTGTCTCTCATTCTCTCTATCTCAAATAGATAAATAAAATCTTTAAAAAAAAATTATTACAGTAGATTTTCCAAAAGCCTATGCTTGAATGTTGGATAGCAATATTGCAGCTGTATGAGGAAGTGAAAGTGGTTAGTCAGCTGTAATTGTCTGTAAAAGACCTTAAAGGCTCACTGGTTTTACTACTTAGAGATTGGGACTGGCAAAGGAGAAACTGACATGAACTAAATCTGTTAGAAATCCTGAGCAGGGATATGGTAGATTGGCCGCCTTGCTCAGATATGTAGCTGGACCTAAATCTAAAAACACATCCTGAGACAAAAAAAAAAAAAAAAAAGAAAGAAAGAAAAGAAAAAAAGAAATCTACCAGAACAGGCACTGTCAAAGAGGAAGAAGCATCTCTTAAACATAAGGAATCAAGCCAGAATGCCCAGATCAGTCTTGGACACAATAACAAGGACTAAGTACTTAGAAACCTATCAAACTTGAAGAGTGTAGAGGTAACAGGAAAGCAAGGATCTCCATGCATGAAAAATGGTACAAATTCATTCAGACAAGCAGGTGGTTCTTCAGCTGTCTTTATCCTGATTACTGCCAGCACAATGTTTTCGCTCTCTGATCTTAGAGTTTCCTCAAATGGCCTCTAAGAGACAGCAAAATAGAATTAACAGCAAGATGCAAATCCTGTTTCCTGAAAATGTGATTCTTCCATGCAATCTCTTTAATCTTTTGATACCTCTCTACTGGGTAAAGGCTGCTTTTAGTATTTAGACTCCAGTGCAACTGACCTCAACCACCTTGGTTATTTGCATCTACCAAAAATTTCAGTAACAGTCTAGGAATATCCCTAATTGATGCTTATTCTTTTTAGTCTTGACTGGTAATTAGACAGAAGTGATAAAAACATTTTAATATATAGGCACTCAACCATGTAGAGGTGAGAGATTTTTCTTTCCTTGCTTACAAGGAAGTAACAAAAATAATTTCTTTTTTATGTAAGACTATTATAATTGAGAAAATGATCTATTTATTGATCTTCTATTGTAGCCAATTCTATTCAATTCTATTGGAAAGTTTGAATATCCACTAGTGCCTACTATGTTAATCTCCAAAGTACAATGATAAATAATATGCAGTCCTAGACTTTGAAAATTTTACTTCCCCTACCAAATAGATTTTTGGCAATATAACAGATTCATACTTTTACAAACAAATTATTTAATGAATTCTAGGTAGTTTGATTTTTATTAAAGTAATTGTAACAAAAATAGCTATCATGTTTAATGAATGATCATGTTATTATTGTGTGCCTAAACAGTGCTTAAAAAATAAATCAATTCTTGCAATTATCTTATACAGTAGATACTACTATTATTACATTTTACATGTTCAGAGAGGTTAAAGTAACTTTCTTCTGGTCATACAACCAGTAGTAGATAGGAGAAATTAACTGGATGTTGCACCCACCCATCTTATCTGATTCTAAATTAATCCTACTACCATTGACTAAATCTTTTTTTTCTATTTTTCTGACAAGTACATATTAAATATGTATTATCTGCAGACACAGCTCAAGGAACTTGTAATACATCTGTGAGCAAAGACAGAAAGTACTGCCTTTCTAGAGTGTATTTATAGGGATCATGATATTAAACAAGAAACAAAACTAAAAATAAATAATGGCATATTACCTTAGATGATGATAAGTGCAATGAAAAACAGTGCAGCCAGACATGTGAAATTTGGAAGAGGGAGATTATAGTTTTAAACGGAGTAGTCATATCAGACTTCATTGAGGGGAGGACTCTTAAGCAGAGACTTGAAGGATGTGTGGAATAAAGATATAGATATCTAGGGGAAAAAATGTTCCAGGCAAAGGGAATAATCAGCACAAAGTCTCCAAGTGGGAGAATCTGTCTGGAATATTTGAGGAATTACACACACACACACACACAAATCAGCATGGATCCAGTGGTGTGAGAGAGATAGCAGTGGGAAAAGCAAAATAGACAAAGGGAGACAAATAATGTGAGGCTTTCAGGGCTTGGTGTGGTTTTACTAGTTTTCCCAAAGAGCAACAGGGATATATGAAAGCATTTTGATAGTGAGAATGACATGATCTGTCTGATCAATCTGACAAACATGTTGAGAAAATTATTGAAGGGGTCTGTATGTGGTAGGGATGAAACCATAGAGACAAGTTAGGAGGTTACTGCAGAATCTAGGTAAAAGGCCATAATGAGTAGCAACAGGGTAGTTAGGGAGAAACTGTCTGAGTCAGAATTTATTTGAAATTAGAGCCAACAGGAAAATTGGGCAGTTTAGTTTTGAGACAAAGAGAGAAATTAACATTAACTCCAAGTTTTAGTCCACAACAATCAGAAATACTAAGTTACCATCAACTGAGAAGGATGGTAAAAAAGGTGGCTGGAATATCTTTTTGTCTTTTCTTTTGGGGATGGAGGGTGTGAAAACCAAAGATTCAATTTTAAATATATTTAAGTTTTAGAAGTGGAAATATCAAGTAGGCTTCTGTATATATATTTGGAAAGAGAGTTCTAAGGTTGAAGATGTATATTTGAGAATTAACACATAGATTTCTTTATATCATAGAATTTAAAATCCTAAGATTGGATGATATTAGAGAAAGTGAGTATAGATAGGTAAGACATGAGGTTTCCAAACTGAGCTGCGGTCATTATGAAGTTGGGAGAGAAGAGGAACCATCATGAAGACTTAGCAAGAGCAACAAATGAGCAACAAGATGAAAATCAAACAACGATGACAACAGGGATGAGAGTGGAAGACTGAATGGCATAGGTTCAAAATAAAATTGGAGGGAGAAGAAAAGAGTCTGGAAATATAAACACATCCTTCAAACTGTTTTACTGTAAAGGGAACCAAGGAAATGGCGTATTAGGTGTCTGGGGAAGTGGGGTCAGGTTAAGTTTGTTTCTAATTGGAGAAATAACATCATTTTGTATAAGGAAAGAAATAATTTAGTAGAGAAGGAAAATGTGATGCTATAAGTCAGATGGAAAGGAATTGCTAGAGCAATGTTCTTGAGTAAGTGTGATGAAGATGAAAAGTATAAGAAATATAAGCTATTTATAGGAATATGAGCAGCTAATCTATAGCAAAAGACAGAGGGTGGGAGTGTGTCTGCGGTTAGATGTTTTTGGAGAAACCTGTGGAAGTTCTCTTTTGATTACTTAATTTTGTGAAGAATATTAAGGTCGAGAATAGGGTAGGAAGTGTTGAAGACAGGAGCAGGTGTCAGAGATATCTAGGAGAGTAAGTCAGTGATTGGATTAGGGGAATATAGAATGACTACAGGACAGCATTAAAATCCTCTGAGGGTTATAATCAGGAATTTAAAGTAGACAGAATTTTGTGGCTGTATATTTTCCCACAGCCACATTGAGCTGCATGGGTACAAGAATGAGGTAGGCAGAGGGTTGGATTTAAAATGGGTTGTGGTTTTGTTAAGTGAGTATGATGAAGAATGAGAGAGGCAGGGAAGCTGAGGTGTTAAGTTTTATAATGATTGATCATGGTATTTAAACTGGTTAAGGAAAGAAGAAAGGACATCAATGAGTTGAGTGACAGCAAAAAGCCGGTAGAAGCACATTAATGGCATCCTGGTAGAGGAAGTTCACAGGAATCAAAGGAGGCAGTGATCAGAGAGAGGGCTGCAGAGAACAGAGACAGTGGAGGGTTGAATTTTTGAGAGTGACAAGGATGACAGTAGCTGTGAGTGGCAGAAGTAGGATAAAGGTGAAGGTGGAGGAGAGTTTAATAAACGGAGTTCTAGAAGAATCATCCAGGTATATTGAAGTCACTAATATTTTTAGGGAGAAATGTACGAGAATAATCTGAAAGTCAAATAAGGTACATGGAGCTATGTATCCCACACTGGTCATTAAATTCTTAATTACATAGTTTGCTTAAAAGCGAGATATACCGTTTTACATAGTGTTCCTACAACAATGTAAAATTACAAAGGAAATTATTCATACATTTCCTGCACAGAGGATTATCTCGTATTTTTAAAATGTGTAATTCCATGCCTGCTACATTTTTCAAGCATCTTCAATATTCAACTATGCTTTCCTGAATCTTCAGCTTTTTTATAGTTAAAATGATTTCCACATCATTTAATACTTCTCTATGAATGACTCTATTTTTCTAATCTGTTTAGTTAAAAACTGATGCTGTTTATCCATTTCAGTTCTCAGGTGCTTGGTTTCTTGCTTCTACAGTTGCTTTTTGCTCGCCTCACCTCTCCAATGCTGTCAGCAAGAGAGCAAGGCTAAAATGGAAAACACAGAGTTCACATTCACACTCCTTTTCTCTGAATCCTGGCGTTTTTCCAGCCACCTACTCCCTTGTTGCAGTTCACAGTAATTTAATCTCACTCTACACAAAGAAAGTAAATTTTCCAGTTTAATTTAGAGTATATAAGATTAGAAATAAGAAGCACTATACAATTAAAAAGAGGGAAAAAACCCTCAGCCGATCCAATAAAAGAAACTGACATCTCAGAGGGCAAATAAGAAACTCACACCTTGTCCCATAGTGTTCTATTTCATTGCACAATGAGGCCCTGCAGTAGATTTCACTTCTCTATTGGGAAATAAGTTTTCCTTTCCAGAAGAACAAATATATATGATATGTGGTTGACAAGCTGCCCAATAACCCATAGCTATTTATTGCCAAGAATTCCATGTAAAGCAGACTAATACTATCAAAGTTTAAGATCCCATGTACTACAAGATTGATGAGCTTTTTTGGAGAGCTTCCTAAGAATACAGTGATGTGATGTTTAATATATGCAGCCAATTTCTCTTCCTGGTGAGTTCCCCAATTACCTGGCTTGATCCTTCTGCATTCTAAAACATATAGCAAATCCTCAAGAGTAATCCATAATAAATTCCTTAGCTCAAATCAATAAAATATATTTAAAAATATTCTGTCTCTTTCATTTCTTAATTTTGCATAATTTAGAGCTGTACAGTTCTGTATTTGTCTACAAAATAATACCACTCTCTTCATGGCTTTTGCCCCAAAATACCTCTCTGTACTTTGCTTTCACATCATTTCTAACAGAGCTCTTTATCTTCCTTTCCTCTTTAGTTTTCTTGGTGAGTCAAAATCTGAACCTTTAAATGAGTTCTTACACCTCTGCCCTTAGAAAACTTGATTTTGACTATAACATCATGGCTAATTTTACATTTTCTGATTTAGTTGTTCTCTTTTCCTCAGAAAATTACCTAAAATTATAACATGAATTTTAGTTTTGCATGTTTAAGTGGAGAAGAAAGCTCATGGGTGCAAATAGCATAGTCATAGTTTCCTTGTGTAATTTCTCAAAAGCTACCCTTAGAATTTGGATGCAATGCTAAATATCCTCTTCCTGAATTCATAGCTTTGACAGAGAAGACTCCTTTGTACTTTGAACAAGGAGAGAAAGCCAATAAAATAAAATTAGAAATACTTATTACCACGGACACATGTACATCCATATACTACATACATTGATATCTCTTCTTATGAGGTCAGATAGTGGTTCCATCCCAAGGGGTTTAACCCATTGCTTCTCCTATGCCAAGTATGTACAAAGAAGAAAGGGATCAATTTCTTAGTTTTCATCTTGCTTATTTAACTATGGTTATTTGATGTACTATATGTTGGCTAACTGAACATAAAAATATATATATATTTCCATATATTAAAATAAATAAATAAATAAATCTCACCCCCACCCCCAAATAAAAACAAAACCCCACCAGAATTTACTCCTCCATATAGTTAGAAAAGCAGATAACTAAAGAATTGCCTCTTATGAGATCAGTTGATAAAAATATCTTTTGGGGATCACGAGTAACAAAGCCCTGTGAGCTACTGTGGGAAGGGAAGCTCTCTCTGGGCTGGAACCCCCTGACCCCCTGTGGAGAAGAGAGGCCATTCATCCTCTATTTTAAACTTGACTCTGGCTGAAACAAGCTAGAGCTAAAATCTTCCTCCATATTTCCATTTTTCTTAAATGAAGTATCAGTAGTGTTCCAACTTTATTCTTTTTTCTTTACAAATATTTTGGATATGTGAGGCAAAGGATAAGTTTATACCTGCTGGAGAGGAAGGGGCTATATAGGTTGTTCTTAAGGTGTGAACTACTCTTAGGATTGAAAATCACTTTGGATCTCTACAATTAAGTATACTTCAGCTAACAATCTTTTTTTTTTTTTTTTAATTTGAGGCTGTACACAGTTTTAAAATATAAGCTCCATCTTTTTATTTTTTTAGATTTTATTTATTTGAGAGAGAGAGAGAGCACAGGAGGAGGGGCAGAGGGAGAAGCAGATTCCCCACTGAGCAGGAAGCCTGACACAGGGCTTGATCCCAAGATCCTGGGATCATGACCTGAGCTGAAGGAAGACGCTTAAACGACTGAGCCACCCAGATGGCTCTATATGCACTTTTTTATAAATATATCTCTCTCTCATACTGATGATTGAATTCTAGTTCTTTTTTCATAACTCTATAGGTATTTAAGAGGTAAAAACAAATTGTTCTCTATATATTTACTGTGAATAGGAAACATTTATGGACCACATTCATTTGGAGGCATTAAATAATGGTTATTTTATATTGTTTTAATATCTGAATAGTAGTTTAATTTTTTAAAGGAATGAATTTGTGTGAATTCCCATTAAGCAAAATGCTGCTTGGTGGATATGTTTGTATCTACTGTTGTATAACAAATAACCCCACAATTTAGCAGCTTAAAACAAAACATTGATTTTGTCTCAGTGTCTGAGCATCAGGAATGTGGAAGTAGCTGAAGTATGCCTCAGGGTTTCTCATGAGATTTTAGTCAGACTATGCACCACTCAGTGCGGCAGTCATCCCAAGGCTGGTCTGAGATGGTAGAATTTGTAAGCTCCCTTACATGTCTGTTGGCAAGGCAACATGCTCCTTCGTGGCTCTTCACCAGAGAGTTTAATTCTTCCCCCTGTGAGGGTCTCATTAAGGCTTTTACAACATGGCAGCTTACTTCCTCCAGAAGGAAGAAAGGAAAGGTGAGGGGGGGGAGAAGAAGAGGAGACGCTAAGATGGAGACCATAGTCTTTTATAACCTAAATTCAAAAGTAATATGCTATCATGGAAGTATATACTATATATACAATGTACAAAGCATATACTATTGAACACACAGATCAACCTGAATACAATGTGAAAGGAAATTATACAAGAATATAAATAGCAAACAGTGGGGATCCTGGGCCATCTTGAAGGCTGGCTACTATAGTTGGATATACAACTAAATCTGTTTTATTTACTATTTGAAATTAGAGAATTTGTACTTATGACAAAAAGTAGCAAAATAAAACTCTGTGTATGCATAATTAAACTATAAATGAAATTAGGATAACTTGGAAAATTAAAACATGTTTACTTGTAATAAGTGTATTTATTCAGCATGCAAATTTTAAACAATGGGATACAAAAGGTAACTGATAACTTCACGATTTTAAATTACTTATTTGAAATCATTAAAATAGAGTTATATGAAGTTCAGATCAGGTACGCAGATTCTGGATAACTCAAACCTTTTCTACTAAGGGCAAATTACAAATTTCAGGTTACTATGAATTCTAGCATTTACACTCTCTGTTGCAAAATTAATAAGCTGCAATGAGGTTATAAATATACAACCTTATACACAGATGTCTGAAAAAGACCAAAGATGATGAAAATAAAAGAATACCATTCTGTTATTTCATTCTAAATATAAAAAGGGGGGAAATTACATAATGCTAGGAAAAAATATGAATGGTCAAAGTTTGCATACTATTCATATTTGGTCAACCCATTATAGGAAAACACTTTATTTTTTGAAGAACACAGTACAAAAATCATAAACTGAATATTTAAAAATTGAATTTATTTTTCCTGCTTATTTTAACTCTGATGAAAAAAAATTAGATCATTCTAATGGAAAAGAGATTGAAGTATTGATTTTTTTCCACTGTAATCTTTGCAAGATTTTAATCTCTGTTTTATTTTCACTCCTTTGTTAAACACATATTTTCTAACCAATAGTTTTCTAGAGGGCAATCGTCATATCACTACTTCCCCTGTGTGCTGGCCTGAGCCTGAGGAAATCTACATCTCCCCATTTCTTCAGAGGATAGGAGTAAAGAAGGATTTTAGGAACAAGATGAACTTTGATGTTCCTCAATCTATCCTAGTCTCTCCCCCCAGAACCTCTACTCTCTATTGCTGATTTCATATAGATAAATTTAATAAAGGCTTAAGTTTTTAATTAGCTTTTACCCTCTCATACTCAGTGTGCATAGTAGGATACACATAATGGACTCAATTCAGTCATATTTCATGACTACATATAGACATAAATCAGGTATATAAAGTTCAGTGTCATGGCTATCTAATAAATTGCTTAGTTTATGATTAAGTAATGACACTCTTTTTCCCTAACAATGTTTTTTCACTAATAACTAGATAACGTTCCTGAAATAATTTCTCTTTTCAATTAGCCTAGAATACTTTTTTTATATAATTTTGACCCTCAATCTGAGGCATATTTTAGTTGTATTTCTGAATCATTTTGCTTTACTGATTAAACAACAACAAAAAACTAACCTGGAATGTGTTTTGAAAAGCAAAATTTTAAAATATTATTTCTGTATTCATGATTAGTTTGAAGTAATCCTGACTATATCACTTTGAATTTTCTTTTTACCATGCTTTTTCTTTGCCTCAGTCTTAACTTTTCTTTCTTTCATGGTATTGATTACGTGTTTGTCTTTTTGGCTTCCCTCCTGGTTTGTATATATACATTTGTTTTGTATTTCTAAGTGATTATTCTTAATTTTTTAACATGTATATTTGATTCAACACAAATAAACGAAATTAATATTTTATCCTCCTCCCTGCACAAATACCTTAGAATTCTTTAACCTTATATTGTTGTCCATTATTAAGTTCCAACTTTAAAAAATGTTCTCAAATTTGTCACTATTACACAGTTAATATTTATGTACAATAGATGTTTATCATTACTTTTTGTTCAACATTGCTGTTCATATTTCTGACTTCAAATTTTCTTTTTCTGAGGTTTATGTTTAATTCTCTCTGCAACGCCCTATAAGCAGTAAACTCTTCTGTTTGTTTCCAAACATATTTTAAATTTTTCATGATATTTCATAATATTTAACTGAGTGCATAATTTTCAGTTTACAATAGCACATCAGTAGTTTCATGACTAGGATCCATTTTCTTCTTCAGGCTCTACTGTGGATGATAAAAGAGACTAGTCTAATTTTCAATACTTTTGTATATATTTTGCTTCTCTTTTTAATATTTTTCTTTGCCTCTGGTGTCGTACACTTTCAATACAATATCTAAGAGAAGATGTGACTTTGCTTTACTGATTAAAGACATCTTAATTTATCTCTGTCGACTGAATTGAAGATAATTTCTTCAAGTCTATTTCCAGGTCACCAGTTTGCTTTTCAGATGTTTATTTTACCAATTAAGTTTTTTTTTTTTTTTAAGATTTTATTTATTTATTTGACACAGAGAGAGAGAGTACAAGCAGGGGGAGCAGCAGGCAGAGGGAGAGGGAGAAGCAGGCTCCTTGCTGAGCAGGAGGCCCGATGCGGGGCTCCATCCCAGGACCCTGGGATCATGACCTGAGCCAAAGGCAGACGCTTAACCGACTGAGCCACCCAGGCACCAACCAATTAAGTTTTTAATTCCAATAGCTATATATATTTTTCACATTAGATAGTCTGTTTGCTTTTAAAATTTGATTCTTATTCTTTTACTATGACATGCTTTATTTGATGATCTCTTAAACAATTTTAAACCTACACAATGTATAGATATATTCAGATTACTTTAAAGTTTTGGAGGCACCATCACTTGTGTCTCCTCTATCTCTTTACTTTATCACTGTTATTGTTTCTTATGTGATCTAATTTTTTGTTGTGAACACATCTTCAAATGAATTTCTCCATCCCAGGAAGCTTTCCAACAAAAGGACCGCATCATCTAAGTTTGCATTTCCTTACTGTGGACAGCACACATCCAATGCAAGAATGTAAAAATCTGGACCCCTCACCCCCACCCTGCATGCTGTATCAATGTAATGTAAAAAACTTTCACAAGCATGGGGTATTGCTGGAAGGCAATATGCTGATGGGTACAATTTCTGAGGCATTTGAGAGTTTAGAGGGAAGTAAATTTAAATCTAAATTCTGTAAAATCATATGACTCTCATTGAGTGCCATCAATACAATAAAGACATCAAGGAGTGAGGTAATTACACAAGAATAAGGCAAAATGTGGATATCCAACAGCCTCATTGGTAGAAAAAGACTTTCATCTCTGTAGCTGGAAGTCAGGAAAATCAGGAACTAGACTTAATTAGGCTCCATACAGTGTAAAATTCTAAACCCTTGGGTCCATTGGTTTTGCCATAATTAGTGACCTGGTTGAGAAAGAATGGATTCTCAGATTTGGGATGGAGACACAAGGGTTGATATGCTCAAGAACTTGAAAACTCAGATTTTCTAAACTTTCTGGGCCAACAGAATTAGCAAATTTGTTCCTAATAAGATTAGCACTCCACTCTTGCTTAAAGACAATGCAGAGGCTTCTGTCTTGCAAGACAAGTATAACTCCTTTTTGGATTTACAGCCACCTTCAATACTGGCCAGACCTATAACTAAGGTTAAATCACACTGTAATGGAGCCAGGGATGTGTTGGCCTATAAAATGAGGAAAGTCACTATAAACTGAAGGAGCTGTAGGACTTGGCCAATGTGTACTGGTAGGAGCTGGGTGAGTATAAATGGGGCAAGATCTTGAGAGCTAGAATATGAGAGGGTGGAATATAAATTTGGATAAGAGAGTTTATTGAAATGCAATTACTCTCTCTTAGTATAGCATTTAACGTTCTATATGTTATGAGGAGATATATAATTAGTTAGGCTAATCTGATGCTTTGAAGCTTGGAAAAAGCAATGGCTTTCCCACCAGTAAGTAAAAATACAAGGGATACAATGGAAAATGGTGGAGGTAAGAATAAAATGGTTCAGAGAAGTGACAAGTTGGGATGGATATACTATGAAGGTCAGAAAAGCCACTAGTAAACTATGTTCTCTAGGAAGGGATGGAAGACACTATTTATGAAAGCAATAAAGAATATCCTATTGAGGGGCACCTGGGTGGCTCAGTCGTTAAGCGTCTGCCTTCGGCTCAGGTCATGATCCCAGGGTCCTGGGATCAAGCCCCGCAT
This sequence comes from Mirounga leonina, assembly GCF_011800145.1. NCBI lineage: Eukaryota > Metazoa > Chordata > Mammalia > Carnivora > Phocidae > Mirounga > Mirounga leonina. The sequence continues at coordinate 24,381,601 of NW_023270316.1, read as the reverse complement.
CGGGCTCCCTGCTCTGTGGGAAGCCTGCTTCTCCCTCTCCCACTCCCTGCCACTCTGCCTACTTGTGATTCCTCTCTCTCTCTCTCTGTCAAATAAATAAATAAAATCTTTAAAAAAAAAGAATATCCTATTGAGAGGGTCACCGACAATTTTGAGAAGCTCAATAGTGAATGTCTTTTGTGTTCCATGGCTTAAAAGACATGGAAGTGCTAAAGATACTGATTCCCTGATACTAAGAGGAGGTGATAAGATCCCAACACACTAGAAGCCAGGTGGTGATATATAATTAGTAAGAACAGCAAGGTCAGAGTGGCAGCCAGTGGAGACAGATGTGTGGAGAGATATGAAGATGGTTACTAAAATCAAAATGTCATAGAGACAGCCAGCAATGCTATTTCTCAATCTATATAATCAAAATAATAAATTGTGGATGATCTGGAGGTGGAGGGCAGCTGGTGCAATAAAAAATAATTATTCTTTCTCAGATTCTGGCCTAGAGCCAGTTTTCAAAACTGGTATAGCACTGACTGATGGAAAGGGCAAGTTAGCAAGGGGAAGGAAACTAATATCACAACAAGTACATACAGTTATGATTTATCTACCCTCCCACAAAGAGACCTATGGCAGTTCTCTTGGATAAAAATACACTAGAGAAATGGAAACACACAGATATTTCAAGAACTGTTGGGAAACACAGACGTATGGCACCCCTCTTACAGTGGAAAAGGTGATAAATTGAATCCAGCCTTGTTATAAGTACCTATGTTTCCACTGAGTCCATGGACCCATTTGACTATTTAATTTATTTGACTAAAATAGCTATTTTACTAGAATATGTAATTGGAGGGATATACACAGTCACTGACAGAAGTCTACATGTGTTCCTTGGCCTTGGGTAACAGCTATCATACAGAAGAGTCCAAGCAGAGGCATCTAGATCTGCCCAGCTAAGAGAGTCAATATTAGAAAAAAAAAATCTTATCCTAAGGCTGCAATTAATAACACATTTATTTTTTTTTAAGATTTTATTTATTTATTTTGAGAGAGAGAGAATGAGAGACAGAGAGCACGAGAGGGAAGAGGGTCAGAGGGAGAAGCAGACTCCCTGCCGAGCAGGGAGCCCGATGCGGGACTCGATCCCGGGACTCCAGGATCATGACCTTAGCCGAAGGCAGTCGCTTAACCAACTGAGCCACCCAGGCGCCCCAGTAACACATTTAAATATCTACAAAATGCAGGGATAGTGACCCTCATTACATCCCCAGTTAATTCACCATTTACCAAAGAATCTCTCTGGCACTCTTAAAACATCAGATGGATTCTGGAGGATTATATTGTATTACTGCAAACTTTGCAGAAGCAAATACTAGCCCAAATGTAGCTGCTGTGCTAGATATATCTTTATTAGAGTGCTTAAGGCCTCAGAAACATATATGTAGCAATCACCAGGTGAAGGTGTTCTTTTCCATCTGTATTATGAAGGAGGGCCAAAGTAGTTAATATTCACAGACTGGTCCCAGAGCTATGTTGAATCTCTCCTCCCCTGTCAGTCATAATATAGTTTCAAGGTACCTGGACAACCTAAACATTCTATAGAAATTCCAATTTCAATAACATTATGTAATTAGAATTGAGAAGAAAGGGTGAGTACTTTAATGGACTTGTAATGAACAAAGCACTCTAGAAGGTATGACATAAACAGTCTGAAGATTCTGCCTCTCCCCCTGCTTGTGCACTCTCTCTCTCTGACAAATACATAAAATCTTAAAAAAAAAAAAAAAAAAATACCTGCCAGCATGCTAGTAGGTTCTGGTAGAAACAGAGTAGATGGCCATTAGATACCACATGACTACATTGACTCTCCCTCAGGGAAAATATATGTCAACATGTGAGTACTTCATTATAGGAACCACTGGCCATAGAATTTGCCACGTACTCAGAATCCAGATAAATAGAATGTCTATTAAAGATAATACTAAAATGTCTTCTTGGAGAGGATATCTGGGAGAATGGAACACTGTTTTTCAGGAGGTAGTATACAGTCTAAATCAATCATAATTTTGTAGTGCTGTATCCTCTGAGGTAAAATATATGTATGAGCATCTAAGGCTCAACTTGGAGTGAATTTGCTTATTATCATTTCTAGTTACCCACTTGGGAATTTATATTTCATATCCCCAAAATCTAAGGTATGCTCATCTAGAAGTCTTGGTTCCAAGAAGGAACTCTTTTACCAGGAAATACAGCAAGAGACTCACTGAACTTCAAGCCCTATCTTCTTCCTGGTTACTCTGGTTCCTTGTGCCATGTGACAATCATGGAAGAAAAGAAGTGACATTTGGGTATGAGTAATTGACCATGATAATCAGGAGATGAAACAGAATAGTTTCAGGGAGGAATTCATTTGACATCTCTTGGTACTTTTGTTTCTATTTTTGACGTTAGGTGGACAAATGCAGTAGACAGATTAAGAATTACATAGTATAAAGGAATTTAGGGATGAGTGTTTGGGTCATCCTAGCACAGTAACTACCAAGAAATTCAGAAGAGCTACTTAAAAGTGAAAAGAATCTGGAAGGGTAGTAGAGGAGGGGATGACAAATATCAGTTGTGGTCCAGAGATCAGCTATTGTATAAAAAGCTATTGGAGCTATAGTTATTTTCCTCTTTCCCCTTGAATGCTTTTCCAGAAAAAGAGCAAACATTCTGCAAGTTTCCAAATGGGATTAACCTTTCATATAAAGCCCATAGATCAGACCAGCATAAGCACTGTGGTGAACACTGTGAAGTGCTATACAAATTCCCCCACATTACTTTCAAGACTAAGGCAAGTATTCTTTGAGCAGCCAAGAGAATTTCTGTTTACCACTCACAGCATAGTTCTTTCCCTCTGCTAAAACTATCTACCTGGGGCACCTGGGTGGCTCAGTTGGTTAAGCGACTGCCTTCGGCTCAGGTCATGATCCTGGAGACCCTGGATTGAGTCCCACATCGGGCTCCCTGCTCGGCAGGGAGTCTGCTTCGTCCTCTGACCCTATCTCCTCTCATGTGTTCTCTCTCTCTCATTCTCTCTCTCTCAAATAAATAAAATCTTTAAAATAAATAAATAAATAAATAAATAAATAAATAAATAAATAAAACTATCTACCTGTCCCAAGGCTATGCCTTCTTTCTGTTTAATATGGGGATACTGTTGTCCACTACTGAGGACAATTCTGAAGGGCTTTCAGAGTGCAGGGCTTTATTTCTCTCCATGTCTTTGCTCACTCTATTATATGTGTTCCTGAAAGCACTCCCCTGTATACTCTCTCCACATATTGATCTCAGAGTCTGATTCTTGGGAAGTCAATTTTAAGACAGGGTGAAATTTTTACTTGTGTTTACTAGCCCATGTGGAACATGCAAAAAAAAAAAATTAAACTTAAAATGTGCCCCACATGCATTTTTAATTTATCTATCACTAAAGTCCTATTCCCCCACATTGAGAGCTTTACAACAAAGCAAACTTGCTTACTGCTTTTCTGATTCATTGGATTCACATTTTCTAGGCCATCAAGACCTTGTTTTGAATGGGCCGACTTTCAAAGCTTCCAGATTCCTTCTCAAACTCAGTTGGATCTGAGGTCATATCTTTCATTCCTAAGTAAGCTTTCAAACTTTTTTTTCCCCTCAAGACTGAAGGATTTGAAACCAGTTCCTAGACCTCTGGATTACTTTGGTAATATCTCAAAGTTCTGGTTATGGATGTGGCTTTTAATACTAAGGTTGTTCCTGGGACCTGTAGATTTCCCTTTCATGTTATGAACCTGGATATTAAAAAATGTTTTTTATTTTGTTATATTATATCCAGATATCTTATGTATTACTGATGAAAGAAGTAACCTATATCTACTCAGTTGGCCATGTAGCTAGAATCAGAACACTCTCATATTCGGTATTTGGCATATAGAAGTTCATAGATTAATATTTATTGAACATAAAATATCTTGGGAAACATTTTTATATAAGGGAAATGTCATCACTTTGACCTATTTCCCCAATGGAACATTTTGCAAGAAAATCTGCACATCTATTTTTTTTTTTTTTGACGTGGCCTCTTTTGAACATTTATTAAAAAAGCAAAATGTATGTTCATCTCAAATAGAACAGTTAAAAATGGTAAAGCAATACAAAGGACTTGTTACTAGCAGCATCCAGTTGTTAGAATTTCCTGCCCTGCTTCTCAGTCTGTTCCGGGCAAGCTCGGCCTTCCAGAGCTTGCTACTACATCTATATGTGAAAGTATGTCTTGTCAGTTCATGACCTAATCATCTCCCAAAATCCCCACCTCCAAATATAACATTGGGGATTAGGCTTCAACAAGTGAATTTTGGAATAGCACACATATGCAGTCTACAGCAATGTTTGTAGTATATTCTTACAAAATATTTGGATTTTTCTTTTCCTTTGGTCTATAACGTCACTACAGTTTCTTCAACATGGTGATACCAATTTTAATGTCATTGAATTCTCGAATCCATTTAGGGTTGTAAATTACAAAAATAGAAGATAGACTGTATACTTTTTTGCATAAAGTATACAAAAAGCACTGGACATTATGATATACTACACAGCAATCTTTTAATGTGTTTATAAGAAAGGAAAAACAAAAGTTGGTAGGCTTTAGAGTCAGAAAACCTAAATCCCAAACCTGACAGTCTCTCTTAATTAGTCCACTAATCTTGAGAACATTATCAAACTTAGATTAGCATATTTTATTTTCTCTCATCTGAGAAATGGAGGCAGTAACTTAAGTTGTCACAGAGTCATAAAGAACCAATTAATTTGAAGATTGTGAAATTATAAAGCAATATCTGAAATTTAATCATCATCACCATCATCCTATTGGTTATTATAAAATAAAGTATAATTTCTGATATGGACAAATTATAAATTAAATTAACTAAAAAATGTATGCAACTATAACTTTGAAAGTTGAAATGGAATTTCTATCCACAAATGGGAAAGAGTTGAAGAAATTAATTAAAATACAACCTATTAATCATTTATATAGGTTAATAACATAATAATAAGTAAATCCTGGTACTCTATTTATCCTATTCTATAGAAATGCTGTGCCTAGATCTATGACTTAAATACTTAAATTATTAATAATTGTGGCATTTAAGTAGAGTATTGTTTATGGAAGAAATAACGACTATAATAACTAGAAAATTAACAATTATAAAAATTAAATATAAGCATATGTCACTAATAATAGCTATAATAAGGCCTTCTTCTTCAACCAAACCCTTCCTAAAAATAAAAGTTAAACAGCTTGAAAATACATTGAATGAGAGAAGATTTAGTTATAAACTTAAACTTTAATACCACTGTATTGGAATGGAATTACCTTACAAACAGAATAGATTTCCCCCCGCCATGAAATTTGATCATAACCTATTGTGATGAGCTATTTCTGAGGCTAATTTAATATGATAACATTAAATATGGAATTCCTGTTATTTACACTCCTAACTTAATTGTATGCTCACCAAGAAATCTTCAAATATGAAGTCTGTCATTTTCTACTCAGTACCTACAGGAAGAGATGTGCATTGGATTCCCTTCTCTATTTTATTTCTCACTGAAAGCAAATTGTATTGTTATTCTGGCTTATTACATCAAACCTCATCAATCTGCAACTATCTCAGAGAAAGAGGGCCCCTTAAGGCTCACAGATTAGCCTGCCTTAGTCTGATATGAATTCTGGACTTAGACTAAAGGATTAAGTTAAGGCATAGAGCGGGGACCTTTCTGGGCAGCCAGGCAGTCATCCTTATGTGTGACTGCATCACTGCATACTCCATGCCTCCCTTGGATGTTCTCCAAGTAGATTTTATGATTCATATCTAATCAATACTGATAAACAATTATAGAATATTTCTCTATTGCAGAGTGATTCCAATCAGAGGCTCTCACTCAGACTGCTTACTACTTACCATGTTAGAAACTGGGCGATTTGGGACATATTTCTGTATGTTTTTATTATTATTAATTATTATTATTTTTTTTAAGTATCTCTACCATAGTGTAATGGGAAAACTAAATTGAGTTAATAGAGGTGAGGCACTTAGAATAAGAAGTAATACTGTAAAAAGAATTCACTGCACTTCAAGCATGGGAAGATGTAGAGTAAGCTTCATTGTTATCATCAGCATGATCATCACCAGCATCATTTTATGATGATGATGATAATTATCATTATTATTAGCAAAGCATAAGGATTTATATAAAATAATATTTTTCTTAGGAACAGTTAACTATTAGTTTATTAAGAAAAAAAGTAAATATGAGAATAAACAAAGTATTGTGAAACACAACTAGTAGCACCAACTTCAGAGTCCTTGTGAATATTAAATAGCATATGTAAAATTCCTGACAAATGGCAGTTACTTAGAAGCAGTTATTGTTATAACCAATGTGTCTAGCTTTACTATTAGGTCACCAAAAAATCACACCAAAAAATTTAAGTTTTAGAATCACAGCCCAAAATTGCTATGGTCTTGAGCATCTCTTTCCCATAATATGTGCAAATCCTTGGAAGCTATCCTACACTTTAACAGCAGCCTGAGAAAAGGAGAGCAGAACATGTGCACCAGCAGAGCCCTTTCTTGGCTGTGGCAGCTATACTCTATGATTTCACTCTGTGAAAACAGGCACACTCCTTTGCCTTCCCTGTGATCAGCTGTAATGACAAAGAATTGCTGCCATTCCAACAGCACACTTTTATACTCAGCCCTTTAGCAGTTAGTAAGAGAAATGAGGTATTGATACTCTGCTCCAAACTAGGGTTTCTCAACCTCAGCACTACTGATATTTTGACAAGATAAGTCTTTGCTCTAGAAGTCTGTACTGTCAGTCATAGGATGTTTAGCAGTAGTATATCTGGCCTCCACCCCCTAGATGCCAGTAGCACCCTCTCCCCTTTAAGGATGACAAGCAAAATGTCTTCAGACTTTGTCATCTGTCTTCTAGGGCACAGAACTGTCCCTGGTCAAGAAGCACTATTAGAGACACGTGTGCCTATAAACTTTTAAGTTGCTACTTCTCTCATTACCAAAGAAAACCATTGGATTCCTCTTTTACCTGGCATTTTGATACGTTACTATCATTACAGGGTTTTGGATCATTTGAAAAGTTAGTAATTCAGATTAAGTGTACAGGACATGCATTTGAAGAAAGTGGCATTTGTCTGGATTTTGTGAGATAGAGAATAGGTAGGATAAGAGGAGGGTTTTAGCCTGAAGGAAGAGAGTGAGCAGAGGCTTGGATCTGTGATCCGTTCTACGTTGTTTGAGTGGATTACCAGTAACTATGCATGATCAATGCTTAGAAAGTGTGGGGTTCATAGAGGCACATGAATTTATTATTAAGTTTCAGAACAGGACAGAGCAAGGCAACTCTCTTTATTCATCTGAATATGTTCTACAGAACCAAGAAATGAGAGTTACTAAAAGTGGGTTAGTGAATTTTCTCCTAGGCACAGGTTGATTGTGATGTCTTAACAGAGTTAACCTACATTGGTATATTAGGAATGCTTGATTCCCTCTATCTCTTATTTGACAAATCAGTTAAACATCCAATAACCCAGATTTAGTCTAAAAGTTTATATTCTAATATTCAAAACCATTTACTGTGCGCTTACTATATTCCAAGAAAGTACTACTTTGTTGTGCCAAGTGTTTACTAACATGTGTTGTTACTTTGTCTTTATCACAATGTGACATATGGTAAACACCCTCACATCTATTTACAAATAAGGAATGTGAAGCTCAAGGGGCTCCTGTGTGGCTCAGTTAAACATCTGCCTTTGACTCAGGTCATGATCCTGGGGTCCTGGGAGATTGAGCCCTGCATCGAGTTCCCTGCTCAGTGGGGAGTCTGCTGCTCCCCCTCTCTGCCCTTTCCCCCCCACTCGTGCTCTCTCTCTCTCTCAAATAAATAAATAAGATCTTTTTAAAAAAATATGAAGCTCAGATAGTTTGGATTTCAGATCTTTCTGAAGATTTTGTTTTGTTTTGTTTCCTTCACAACTCAATGAAATGTAATAAATACACCAAACATTAAATTTTGGGATATAAGCTTCCAGTGGCATTTAATAAGAATGTTTAATTTTATATGTCAATTCAATTCCAGTAACTTTGCACTCATATTATAACTCTAAGTAGTCAAAATTTGTTATGTAAAGTTAAACTGTCCTCTCACCACATTCCACTTCTGTAGGCCTTTATAATATTGAACAATCAAGATTTCTGATGTCTCTTTTTTCCCTCCACTGCTTGCTCACCCTCTCCTCCATTTCATTAGCAAATTAAAGATCTCAATAGATTCTGAATCTCAGTGTTCTGTAATCCAATATAAAATTTAACAAAATCTTAGCTGCCAGATACATTTGAAGACTGCAAATTGATTTGAAAATGTATAAATCTATTCATGAGTGAAATTAATATTCAAGCATCAACAAGTTATAGTCTAAGTTCAGATTTAAAATATTCTGACTCCAGGATTTATAAAAACTAAAAAGCACACATTGCTTTAAAATGCCAAGAGAATTCAATTTGAGAGTAGGATATTAGACTTATGATAAATATGAACTCTCAAATATAGGAATTACAAAAACAGGAGGAGAGGTTCAAGATGACCACACCAGAGAATCATAAACTCACTCACTCCCATGGATACAATGAATATACAACTATATGTGGAATAATTTCCTCTGAAAAGGACCAGAAAACTAGAAAAACAGAGCCTTCACAACAAAGGACATAAAGGATAGTATCAATGTGGGTAGAAGAGGCAGAGACATTGTCTCACCAAAAAACACTCTACCCCAGGTGTAGTGATACATAATTGAGAGGGATCTCAAAAGCATGGAATATTTCCTGAGCAGTGGGGGTTTGTGCTCCATGTCAGGCACCTCAACCCTTAGATCCTGCATGAAAGAGACAAGCTCCCTAAACAGCAGGCTTTAAAAACCAACAGGGTTCCAGGAAAACCATAGAACTGTAGGGAAGAGAGAATCTGCTCTTAAAGAGCTTGTACACAGACTCACTCACCTGGGGACTGACCAAAACACCAATTTGAAAAGTACCTAGACCATATGTGAAGGACTTAAGATTTTATTAACCTTAGTGCCTGCTGGAGAGTCAGAAAACCATTTGGGATTTTTTTTTTTTTTTTTTTTAGAGATGGAAACACGGCAGGCACCATATTGGCAAACTTGTCCTAGCTTGCTAAGGTTGGTGCCAGCATATGCCATTTTGATAGAAACATATCTATCCCTATAGATATGTTTGATATCCCTATCCCTATAGATATGTTTGATAGAAACATATCTATCCCTATAACTTCCTAAAGCCAGTGGCACACCCAGCTGAAAATGAGATTTGTTCCACAGATGGAAGGATGGTTAAATATCTACAAACCAATCAATGTGATACACCACATTAACAAAGTGAAGGATTAAAATCACAATCACCTAAATAGATGCAGAAAAAAACATTTCACAAAATTCAATATCCATTTATGATAAAAATTCACAACAAAGTGTGTATAGACAGAAGATATCTAAACATGATAAAAGCTATATATGATAAATCCATGGTTAATATCATACTCAGATTGAAAAGCTAAAAGACTTTCCTCTAAGATCAGGAATAAGACAAGGATACCTAGTCTCTCTACTTTTACTCAACATAGTATTGGAATACCTAGCTGCAGTAATCAGACCTCCCCAAAAAAAGTATCCAAATTGGAAAAAAAAAAAGAAATAAAACTGCCCTATTTGTGGATGACATGATACTCCAAAGAAAACCCAAAGACTCCATCAAAAAAATGTTAGAATGAATTAATTCAGTAAAATAGCAGAACACAAAATCAGCATACATAAATCTGTGATGTTTCTATACACTAATAAAATATTATTAGAAAGAGAATTTAAAAAACAATCCCGTTTACAATTGTTCCAAAAATAAGAAAATACCTAGAGATAAATTTAACCAAGGAGGAAAAAGACCTATATGTACAGAAAAGCATAAGATATTGATGAAAGAAATTAAAGAAGACAAAGTAAATAGGAAAATATTCCATGCTCAAAGAACGGAAGAATTGATATTGTTAAAATGTCCATATCAGCCAAAGAAATCTATAGATTCAAATTAATCCAAATCAAAATTCCATTGCCCTATTTCACAGAACTATAACAAATAACTCTAAAATTTGCATGGAACCACAAAAGATTTCAAATAGCCAAAAACAATCTTGAGAAAGAAAAAAGCTAGAGATATCATGCTCCCTGATTTCAAACTATATTACAGAGCTATAGTAATCAAAACAGTATGGTATTGGCATAAAAACCACATACAGATCAATAGAACTAGAGAGTCCAGAATTAAACCCACACACATAGGGACAATTAATTTTTGACAAAAGTGCCAATAATATGGTGAAAGGATAGCCTCTTCAGTAAGTGGTGTTGGAAAAACTGGATAGCCACATGCAAAATAATGACATTCGGCCACTAACTTTCACCATAAATAAAAATTAACTCACAACCAAACCTGAATGTAAGACTTAAAACCATAAAATTCCTAAAAGAAAACATAGGCAATAAGATCCTCAACATGGACCTTAGCAGATATCTTTGTGGCTCTGGCTTCAAAGGCAAAGTAAACAAAAGCAAAAATAAGCAAATGGGATGACATCACACTACAAAGCTCTGCACAGTGAAAGAAACCATCATCAAAATGGAAAGACAACCTACTAAATGGGAGGATATTTTTACAAATCATATATCTGCTAAGAGATTAATATCCAAAATATATAAAGAACTCATAAAACTCAATTAAAAAAACAACCTGATTAAAAATGGGCAGAAGATCTGAACAGAAATTTACACAAAGAGGACATACAGACTGCCAATAGGAACATAAAAATATATTCAGCATCACTAATTATTAGGGAAATACAAATCTAAACTACAATGATATATCATCTCATTAGAATGCCTATTGTCAAAAAGATAAGAAATAACAAGTGTTGGGACTTCTGGGGAAGATGGTGGAGTAGGACCCTAAGCTCACCTCATCCCATGGCTACAACTAGATAGCACTCACATCAGTGTAAATAACCCAAAAAATGCCCCCAAAGACTGGCAGAACAAACTCCACAACTAAATGTAACGAGGCCACATAAAAGAGGGTAGGAAGGGTGGAGACATGATGAGAAGTTAAATAGATATGCAGGCCATTCATAGGAGGGAGACATGGTCACAGAGAGGGGAGAGAAACTGACCCTCACACCAGGGGGCACACACAGGGACAACCCATAGTATTTGGCTTTGAAAACCAGAAAGGCTGAATTTTCTGAGTTCTTAGAACCAGTGGGACTTAAAGCCTTGAATTTTAAAAATCAGCAGACTCAGCTCTGGGAGAAACCAGAGGGCAATAAGAAGCTGCATCCTGTCCTTAAAGAGGCAGCCCAACAAACAGCCTGCAAAGATATAGTTTAGAAGTAGCAATTTGAAAAACTCCTGGGGCATAGAGAAGGGAGATTATTTACTCATTTAAGAGCATGTCCTAATGGGACCGATTTCACTGGGAGACTCCTCCAGGGACAAAGGAACTGTCAAGTGCCATTTCCCTTCCTCAATCCCCAGCATAAACACAGGGCCACCTGAAAAAACCAGCATGGTGCATTTACTACATAACTTGCTTACACCATGCCCAAGCCCCATGAGCTGGACCTGCCTCAATCCTAATGCTATGGGTGCCCTTCCCCAGAAAACCAGTGCAAATCTTGCCAACATTGTATCTCCCAACTGCACACTTAGCAGGGCCTTGGTCTTTGTGGCAGTTGTGGCCAGACACCTCCCATGGACACCTTGTTAAAAGTGCACACCCTGCCCATGACTTCCAAGAGCAGAAGACAGCTGACTTTTCTAACACAGAGGAACAGATACAAAAAGTAAGACAAAATGACGAGACAGAGAAATATATACCAAATGAAAGAAGAAAACAAAACTACAGCAAGAAACCTAAGTGAAATGAATATAGGAAATATGATCATAAAGATACTCACTGGACTTGAGAAAAGAATGGAGAACATCAGTGAGACCCTTAACAAAGAGAAAACATACAAAGAACCAATCTCCAGAGATGAAGAATTCAATAACTGAAATTAAAAATACATTGGATGGAAAAAAGTAACTAGAGGAAGAATGAATTACTGACCTGGAAGACAGAGTAATGAAAAGTAATCAAACTGAGCAGATGAGAGGAAAAAATATGCAAAATGAGAATGACTTAGGAAACTCAGCCACTTCATCAACCATAATAACTTTTACATTATAGGGATCTCAGAGGAAGAAGAGAGAGAAAAGAAGGCAGAAAATGTATCTGAAGAAATAATGGCTGAAAACTTCCTAAATCTGGGGAAGGAAACATATCTAGATCCAGGAGGCATAGAGAGCCCCCAACAAAATCAACCCAAGGAGGTCCATGCCAAGACACATAGTAATTAAAATGGCAAAAAGTAGTGATATAAAGAGAATTTTAAAAGCAGCAAGAGGAAAGAACAATTACAGATACTAGAAAACCTCATAAGGCTATCAACTAATTTTTCAGCAGAAACCTTGCAGGCCACAAGAGAATGGCATGATATATTCAAAATGCCAAAAGTAAAAGAATCTGCAGCAAAGAACACTACCCAGCAAGGCTATCATTCAGAATAGGAGGAAAGATAGTTTCCCAGACAAACAAAAGCTAAAGGAGTTCATGACCACTAAACCAGCCCTACAAAAAATGTTAAAAGGGACTCTGAGAGGAAAGGAAAGACTATAAGCAAAAGTAAGAATAATACGAAGCATAAAAGCAGTAAAAATAAGTATATCTGTAAAGCTCAGTCACAAAATAAAAGGATGTAAAGTATGATATTATATACCTAAAACATGGGGAGGAGATGAGTAAAGAATGTGTTCAAACTTAAGTAACCATCAACTTTATCTTCTGCCTATAGAATGCTATAGGCAGAAGATAAAAAATCTGTGGTTACTATCAGGTTTGTATATAACATCCATATATTCCTCTATACCAGTTGTAAATATTTATGCACCCAGCATGGGAGCACCTAAATACATAAAATAGTTAATAGCAAACATAAAAGAACTAATCAATAGTAATGCAATAACAGTAGGCAACCTAAACATCCCACTTATAGCAATGGACAGGTAATCCAAAAAGAAAATCAACAAGGAAACAGTGTCTTTGAATGACACACTGGAACAGATGGATTTAACAGCAGGTTAAACCTGTTAAATAACCTGGAGGTTAAATAACATGCTACTGAACAATGAATGTGTCGACCAAGAAATCAAAGAAATAAAAAATTACATGGAGACAAATGAAAATGAAAACACAAGGTCCAATCTTTGGGATGTAACAAAAGTAGTTCTAAGAGGGAGGTATATATAGCAATACAGGCCTACCTCAAGAAGCAAGAAACATATCAAATAAATAACCTAAAAGAGCTAGAAAAGGAAAAACAAAATCCAAAACCAACAGAAGGCAGTAAATCATAAAGAACAGAGCAGAAATAAATGATATAGAAACTAAAAAAGCAATAGATCAATGAAACTAGGAACTAGTTCTTTAAAAAATCAACAGAATTGATAAATTTCTAGCCAGACTCATTAAAAAAAGAGAGAGACAGAGGAAGAAGACTCAAATAGACAAAATCAGAAATGAAAGAAGAAAAATAACAATTGACACCTCAGAAATACAAAGGATTATGAAAAATTATATTACAACAAAGAGGACAACCTGTAGATAAATTCCTAGAAACACAAACCTACCAAAAACTGAAGCATGAAGAAATGGAAAAAAAATTAAACAGACTGGTTACCAGCTATGAAATTGAATCAGTAATCAAAAATTTTCCAACGAACAGAAGCCCAAAACCAGATGGCTTCACAAGTGAATTCTACCAAACATTTTAAAAAGAGTTAATAACTATTCTCCTCAAATTTTCCAAAAAAATAGAAGGAAACTGCCAAATTCATTCTGAGTCCAGAGTTACCTTGATTCCAAAACCAGATAAAGACACTACAAAAAAAAAAACAAAACCAAAACCAAAACCAAACCAAAACAAAACAAAACAAAAAAAACAGGCCAATATGTCTGATGAACATAGATGCAAAAATCCTCAACAAAATGTTACTAAACCAAAACCAACAATGCATTAAAAGAATCATTCACTACAGTTGAGTGGGATTTATTCCTGGGATGCAAGGAGGGTATAATATTCACTAACCAATCAATGTGATACATCAATAAGAGAAAGGATAAGAACCATATGATTATTTCAATAGATGCAAAAAAAGCATTTGACAAAGTACAATATCCATTCATGATAAAAGTTGTCAAAAAGGTAGGTTTAGAGTGAACATACCTTAACATAATAAAGGACTTATATGAAAAACATAATTAACATCATATGCAAAAACTTAGAGCTTTTCTTCTATATCAGGAACAAGACAAAGAGGCCCACTCTCACCACTTTTATTCAAGATAATACTGGAAATTCTAGCCATAGCCTTAAGACAACAAAAAGAGATAAAGGACATCCAAATTGGTAAGGAAGAAGTAAAACTCTCACTATTTGGGGATTACATGATGCTATATATGTAAAACCCCAAAGACTCCACCAAAAAAACTACCAGAACTGATATATGAATTCAGTAAGGTCACAGGATACAAAATCAATGTACAGAAATCCATTCCATTTCTATATAATAATGAAGTAGCAGAAAGAGAAATTAAGAAATTGATCCCATTTATAATTGCAGCAAAAATAATAAAATATCTAGGAATAAACTTAATCAAGGAAGTGAAATATCTGTACTCTGAAAACTAAAACGTTGTTGCAGTGAAGATGATACAAATAAATGGAAAGTCATTCCATGCTCATGGATTGGAAGAACAAATAGTTACAATGTCTATGCTACCAAAAGCAGTCTACACATTGAATGTGATCCCCATCAAAACACAATAGCATTTGTCACAGAACTACAACAGCAATCCTAAAATTTGTGTGGAACCACAAAAGACCCTGAATAGCCACAGTAATCTTGAAAGAGAAAAACAAAACTGGAGGTATCACAATTCCAGAGTCCAGGTTCTATTACAAATCTGTAGTAATCAAAACAGTATGGTACTGGCACAAAAATAGATACATTAATCAATGGAACAGAATACAGAGTCCAGAAATAAGCCCATACGTATATGGTCAATTAATCTAAGACAAAGGTGGCAAGAATATGAAACCACAAAAAGACAGTTTCTTCAACAAATAGTGTTGAGAAAAGTGGACTGCTACATGCAAAATAATGAAAATGGGCCACTTTCTTACACCATACACAAAAATAAACTCAAAATGGATTAAAGACCTACATGTGAGACCTGGAACCATAAAAATCCTACAAGAAATGACAGGCAGTAATTCCGCTGTATCAGCCATAGCAACATTTTTCTAGGTAGGTATCCTGAGGCAAGGGAAACAATAGCAAAAATAAACTATCAGGACTACACCAAAATAAAAAACTTCCTCAGAGGAAAGGAAACAATGATCAAAATTAAAAGACAACTTACTGAATGGGAGAGGATATTTGCAAATGACATATCTGATAAGAGATTAGCATCCAAAATGTATAAAGAACTTATACAACTCAACACCAAAGACCCCCACAAATAATCCAATTAAAAATGGGTAGAATACATGAACAGACATTTCTTCAAAGAAGACATACAGATGGCCAACAAACACATGAAAAGATGCTCAACATCACTCTTCACCAGGAAAATGCAAACCAAAGCCACAATGAAGTATCACCTCGCATCAAGACAAAACAAATATTGGTGAAAAAGGAACCCTGGTGCACTGCTGGTGGAAATGCAAACTGGTGCAGCCACTGTGGAAGACATTATGGAGATTAGGCAAAAAATTAAACCTAGAACTACCATATACCCCAGTAATTGCACCACTGTGTATTTGTCCAAAGAATACAAAAACACTAATTTGAAAGGATATATGCACCCTTGTGTTTATTGCAATAGTATTTATAATAGTGAAATTATGGAAACTGCCCAAATGGCCATCAATAGATTGATGGATAAAGAAGTGGTATACAAAAAAGAAGAAAAGGAAGAGGAAGAAGAAGAGGAGGAGGAAAAAGAAGAAATACATATATAATGCAAAATCAATCAGCCATAAAAAAGAATGAAATCTTGCCATTTGTAACAACATGGATAGATCTAGAGAGTAAAATGCTAAGTGAAATAAGACAGAGAAAGACAAATACCATGATTTCACTCACACATGGAATTTAAGAAATAAAACCAATGAACATAGGGGAGAAAAGGGGACAATCTAAAAAACAGACTCTTAACTATAGAGAACAAACAGTGTTACCAGAGGAGAGTTCAGTGGTGGATGAGTGAAATAGGTGAAGGGGATTAAGAATACACTTGTCTTGATGAGCATTAAGTAATATATGGGATTGCTGAATTGTTATATTATACACCTGAAACTTATACAACACGTATGTTAACTACACTGGAATTAAAAAAAAAAATTAAAGAATTAAGTGTTGGCAAGTTGTGGAGAAAAGAGAATACTTGCACACCATTAGTAGCAATGTAAATTGGTGAAGCCACTATGGAAAACATTATTGAGCTTCCTTAAAAATTAAAATTAGAACTACTATATAATCTAGTTATTCCACTACTAGGTGAAGAATACAAAAAAAAAAAAAACTGATTCAGAAAGATAAATTCACTTCTATGTTCAGTGTTTAAGAAATGTTTATTGACACGGATTTGAATTTATCATGTATGACAATATTTTTCCCCTATCTCCCTCCCTCTTCTTCCTGAGATTTGGCAAATTAGTCTTGGAATATAAAAAAATACATTCTTTTGGCAGAATATTACATGGAAGAAGCCATGAAGGATTGGGATTTGACAGCATGAATGTTTGATTATCTTATATACAACACAACCTGAACATTTTTACTCATCATTCTCACTCCTTATGGGCCCCTAGGTAGGCCATTCAAAACTTCTTGGGTACTCTTGAGATTATGTTTTATCTTTGCAAAAACTCTCCGTCTAATTTGTTTCACAGAACATGTTTATGAAGATTTCTATTCCTTGGCACCAGAAAACTTTTCCTACAACAGGAAGGAAAATGGCACCAAAATCAAATAGAAAGAATCCATTATATGAAATTATGAGGGAAAATGGCTTCACTATAGGAATGTTAGATCATGCCCATTTACAGAATATTTTAAGCTATCTTTGCTTTGATTTGTAGTCTTTGTTCCTTGCCTTATGTTTAATTTTACTTCAACCAAACAATGCAAACAATTATAACTTGCTCCAGAGTTATGCAATTATGGAAAAGAATGAATGTGTCAAATATACCAACTTCAAATTTAGTAAATCAAATTCATTTTTTTCCAGAACTAAAATCTACTATCTCACAACCTGCTCCTTATCACTGATTAACAAATAAAGCATCTATATTTTTGCTACATTATTTCTGTTAGAAAACAGTGCTGTAGGCAAAACACCTTTCTTTGTACTTTGTTGAGCTAACAATTATTAACTCTACAATAGTAGCCTGAATAAAATATCTTGCATTAATAATTACTTTAAAAGGCTACTGAGCTTTTATAAGATATATTAATCACAGAGAAAAAATATAATTTTTGTGTAAGCCAATTTAAAAATAAATCCAATCACACTCCCACAAATGAAGCCTTCAGCATGTACAAATTTTCACTTCTTAAATGCTATATATCATAAATAAAACATTTTTGTTGACTTAATAAATTGATAGTGCTCTATAATCATTCTGAAAAATATCAAAATTGTACGTGTGGATGGATGGATCCATGAATGGATGGATGGATGGATGGATGGATGGATGAATGGATGGATGGAAAAATAAGTAGTATAGCCCCAGCACCTGATAATTTTTCATTCCTGTTGGGATTTTAAAGTAATTTAAAATTTTTGCATGTCTGGTAAGAATTATTTTATGAGAATCAGATTTGAATGGTATTAATTGAATATTTCATGGAAAACAAAATTTGAGTGGTAGAGTTGTGCTTTTAAGTAGTGAAAAATATATATTCATTTGCATTTTGGATGCTTTTCTTTGAATTAAGAATTTTGATTTAAAAACACAGATGATTTAAAATTTAATACTGAGATTTCTTCACAGGAGGATCTATGTGCAAAAAGAATGAAGAGGGATGCTTGGAATACACAGTGACAGATTTAGGTTTTTATTTGTGTCCCAGACATATAAAAGCTTGTAAAATTAAATGGGACATTTTTGGTGCTTACCCACTCCATTTTCATTTCTCTAGCTCCTATTATTCATAATATAGTGGTGTTTTAATTGCTCAGGAGACTTTAATATGAAAAAGTTTTCACAATTATTTATTCAACAGAGCTGTTATAAACTCTGCATATTTCTCATGACATTTCTTATATTAAACCTAATTATTCCTTGCAAAAATATAAGTAGAATATTAATTAGATAATTCTGGAAAGAGTCACTTGCAAATATGTATCGAAAATTTAAAAAATTATACTCTCTAAACAAGAATTATTTTTAATCTATCTACTAAGAAAATAATCTCATCCATAAAATACTGATAACCATTGAAATATTATTTCTAACAGAAAAATATAATGAAAAGTCTGATACCAGTTGACCCTTGAATAACTCAGGCATTAGGGCTACTGACCCCCATGCAGTTGAAAATGTGTGTATAATTTTTGACTCACCCAAAACTTAACTACTAATAGCCTGGAAGCTATTGACTGGAAGCCTTTGCTGATAACATAAACAATCAGTTTTATAGAGATATTATATATTTTGTAGAGGCATTATATACTGTATTCTTACATATTTTGTAGAGGTATTATTACTATCTTTTTAAAGATTTTATTTATTCATTTGAAAGAGAGAGATACAGAGAGAGAGAGCATGAGCAGGGGGAGAGGGAGAAGCAGACTCCCTGCTGAGCTGGGAGCCCGATGCAGGACCTGATCTCAGGACCCTGAGATCATGACCTGAGCTGAAGGCAGATACTTAACCATCTGAACCACCCAGGAGCCCTACTGTAGAGGTATTATATATTATGTTACAACCAGGTAAACTAGAGAGAAAGAGAATGTTATTAAGAAATCCTAAGAGAAAATACGTAGTGTACCATGAAAAACATCTGCATATAAGTGGGCCCACACAGCTCAACCTGTATTATTCAAGGGTCAACTGTAATTGTACATTAAAAGTACTGATTATGTTCCATTGATACGTGTCTGTTTTTGTACCAGTACCATACCGTTTTGATTACTACAACTTTATACTGTATCTTACAATATGGGATTGTGATACTTCCAGTTTTGTTCTTTTTCAAGATTATCTTAGCTATTTGGGGTCTTTTGTGGTTCCACACTAATTTTAGGATTTTATGTTCTACTTCTATGAAAAATGCTGTTGGTATTTTGATAGGGATTGTGTTAAATATGTAGACTGCTCTGGGTAGTATGGGCATTTTAACAATATCATTTCTTTAAACCCATGAGCATGGAGTATCTTATCATTTGTGTCATCTTCAATCGCTTTTATCAATGTTTTATACTTTTTGAAAACATATCTTTCACCCCCTTGGTCAAGTTTATTCATAGATAATTTACTATTTTTGGTGCAATTGTAAATGGGATTGATTTCTTAATTCTCTTGCTACTTCATTATTAGTATATGGAAATGGGATGGATTTCTGTTTATTAATTTTCTATCCTGCAATGTTACTGAATTCATGTATCAGTTCTGGTAGTGTTTTGGTGGAGTCATTAGGGTTCTCTATATATGGTATCGTTATCTGCAAATAGTGAAAATTTTACTTTTTCTTTACCAATTTGAATGTATTTATTTCTTTTTCTTATCTGATTGCTATACCCAGGACTTCCAGTACTACGATGAATAAAAGTGGTGAGAGTTGACATTCTTGTCTTGTTCCTGATCTTATAGGAAAACCTCTCAGATCTCAACCATTGAGTATGATGACAGCTGTGGGTTTTTCATATTTCTTTATTATGTTAAATTATGTCCACTTTAATCCTACTTTGTTGAGACTTTTTATCATGAATGGATGTTATACTTTGTCAAGTGCTTTTTCTGCATCTATTAAGATGATCACATGGTTTTTATACTTTCTCGTGTTAATGTGATGTAGCATGCTGATTAATCTAAGTCAGAGAAAGAAAGCTTCCATATCATTTGACTCATATATGAAATTTGAGAAAGAAAACAAATAAACAAAGAAAAAAAAAGAGGCAAACAAATAGTAGACTCTTAAATATAGAGAACAAACTTGTGGTTGGCAGAAGGGAGGTGGATGGGGGAAATAGATAAAGAGGATTAAGAGTAAACTTATCTTGACAACGACTGAGAAATGTATAGAATTGTTGAATCATTATATTGTACATGTGAATCTAATGTAACACTGTGTTAATTATACTTCAGTAAAACATTTACTTTTGAAGACTGACTAACCCTCCATTTTACATATATATACCTTTTCTTTATTTATTCATCTGTGGATGGACATTTAGGCTGTTTCCATATCTTGGCTATTGTGAATAATGCTACAATAAGCATGAGAGTGTAGATACCTCGTCAAGATCCTGATTTCAGTTTTTTGAATATATACTCAGGAGTGGGAACACTGGGTTATATGGTAGTTCTATTTTTAATATTTTTGTTAACTTCTATGATGGTTACATGTAGTGTCTGTACGATTTTACATCCCCACCAACACTGTACAAGGATCTCAATTTCTCCACATCCTCATCATCATTTATCTTTAATTTTTTTATAATAGTCATTCTAACAGGTATAATAGTCTACCTCACTGTGTTTTGATTAGTGATGTTGAACACCTTTTCATATACCTGCTGGGCCTTTGTTGGTCTTTGGACAAATGTCTATTCAAGTACATTCTCATCAAATTGTATGCATTAACATGTATTTTTTAAATATCAATTGTATCTCAATAAAGTTGTAAAAGCATTTTAAAAATACTTTGAAAGAATACATAATATAATACATATTTACATGTAATAGAATATAATAAGATAAGGATATATATAACACATATTTATATATAGTAATATAAATGGAATGGACCTAAATGTTTAGCTCTGAAGAGCAGAGGTTTTGGCAGTTTCTATTTTCTCCTTCACTCTTTTCTGAATTCCCCAATATTTGACAAGAAAAAAAGTAATACATATTTAAAAGATTTTCTCAGTCTTCAAAACATTCAATTTTGTTACTATATATTAAATTATAATAGATATTGCTTGGTATAAATCATTATTCATATTTAGGATTATTTAAAAATCATCAATAACAAAGAATATCTGGTTCAAAATTATAATTATTTTTAAGATTTTTAATGAATTTTGCAAATCAGTTTGGAGGGAATCTATTTAACCTTTTCATCAGCAGAGCATGAGCTTACTTGTTTCACCTCAGTCTCACAGTATTCTCTTTTTATACTTTGGCTAAGATAATTATTGAAAATCATATATTATTAGTAATATATTAGTAATATATGTACTGTATAATATGTATCTTTAAAGTGGATTGGATTTAATGTTAATTTGCATATTAAGGATATTAACCCTTTCTCTGATACCTTAAACTAATCTGTTTATTTTTTCTTGGTTTTTAACTTAGATTTTTAAATTATTTTAACATTTCACATATTTTTTATAACCAGAAAAACTTTTTAAAAATATTCAAGTTCTGTGGGATTTGTAATGATATTCTTTTACTCTCTCCCTTATGTAACATTTACTTGCATATTCATAGGTATTATCATTTACTTATGGTCTCCTAATTATGTTCATGCAAACTTTAATTGCACAAACAAAAAAATAGGATATGCGGGAATATAAGAAATGATGGCAGCCCAAAGAATGGTTATTATGCATAACTAGTATGTCTTTTAATTTAAATCTTACCATTAGAGAAATATTCTACTTAATTTATTTTAAGAGTAAAACTTTTGCAGATATTAAAGCATAAATAACATTAAAAATTCTCTTTTCTATGTTAAATTTTTCAGTCCACTAAACTAGTGATAATACAATATTTTTTTAATTTAACTAGAAACCTCTGTTGTAATCCATGTAAATTCTAGTCTAAGTGAAATCCTTAGTTCATGGCAATTCTAAATCTAAATGAAATTCACAATAAATTTTCTAAATTGTAAAAGAATTTGAATTTAGACATCATTACTTTTACTCAAACACTCTACTTCATTATTGTGTTCTTATCACTTCTTATGACTCATTTCTTCCAAAAATATTGGCCTGAATCTAAAAAATAGTAATGTCGCTAATAAGTGGTATTTACTGAGCAACTTATTAAAGAAAATGTTTTAAGTATTCTAGCTGTATTAACTAATTTAATCTACATGGCAAATTTTATGTGGCACATATAATTGTCATTCCCAGTTTTCGGCGGCAGAAACCAAGACACAGATATTAAACAACTGTCTCTTACTAGAAAACTAGAAAGTCAGCCAAACTCTATCCAGTCAAGCTGAGGTTCAAAGGCTTTTTTTTGGTTTTCACACTTGTGATAGCAATATAAATTCTCATGCTTTATACTCCTTTTCTGTCTTGTGGGGTGTCCTACAACAACATGTTAGGTCTTTTAGGCAGAAGCACTAGTTTAAATCTGACAGACAGGAACTGATGTTCTGAACAAGAAAGCTTTCCACATCTTTTGAATTTGACGTTGCATGTCTTTTTCACTGTTTCATTCTTTCTCTTCTTCTGTCTGGAGTCTCAGGAAATTTGTTTTTCTCCTGTCTTGTTTGACTGATAGGCACAACCAACTTTGTGAAAGCTGTTCAGGTTTGCAGACATACAAACTATTAACAAGGAAGTGTCATGACTAGATTTACATCTGAAATGATAGGAAATATTGACTTTAGAGGCAGTCTTTTGTGTCTGATCATGGTAAAAAAATGATGAGAATGGAACAATTTAGTAATCAAAATGGTGATTTTTCCTGACTGGACAGACTAAAACAGTGCAGCAATGAATCTTATCTTTTATCTCTTTTCTTTCTTTATATAGATCTATAAAGTAAGTTGCTTTCTTTGGATACAAATGTCTAGCTCAATGAGGGACAAAGAGACAGTGCAATATTTATATGTCAAGTCAAGCATAATGCCAGTCCTGATTTGAAATTAGAATACAGTTTTACACATGATAATAAAACAATAACATATTTCTTAATATTGAGGTTCAAAATTTCACTATTTAAATTGGCCTGAAATTCCATTTTATCTTAGACAATGTTGAATGTAAGATTCATATGTTTTGTCTCAGCACTTTAGGGTATCTTTCAATTATCAGGCACAGAGAGCTATTGTCTTTGGTTCTTCCCATTCTAAAAAATGGGGCTTTTATAATACCAATTCCTAACGTACATGTTCGTAGAATTGATATCTATAAGGTAGTTAGAGCAACATGCAGAGGATTAATGTTAGATAGTATCTTCATCATCACTGCTATTTTACTGCAGACAAGACAATACTATACATCCATACAAGAGATGATTTGTGCCCTTGGACCTATGAACTCTCAGGAGGGAACGGGAATAGGGAAAGGGGTACAAACAAAAAGGACAACTTCTGTTTCAATAGCTTCGGTTGTCAACATATTAAATTTAACTCTGAAGAGCTGGAAGTAGGGAAAATGTGCTTGGAATTTTTAGCTACTTTTAATCATCTGTTGCCAAATCTCAAATTAAGAAACAAAATATCCTTAAATATCCTTAAAAGGCATGTGGTTTCATTTATCCTTCAATTAGGATAATATTTAAATTACCCCCAGAGAAATAAAAACATACATTGTTGAAAAACAAAACAAATCATAACAATCAAAAGCAAAACAAAACAAATCCAAAAAAGAAAGCTAACATGTTCAAAATCCTTTCATGTTCACAACCTACAGTCCATATGCTTAAGTCTATTGTATCTTGATCTAAGAAGAGTTGCAGAACAGATGGTATGTTGGTGGTAGGCTTAGTTAAAGAAAGATTGTTAAGAAAGATTGCTGCTGCCCATATTTGATTTATTCTACTCATTTTTAATGTGCATGTTAAATGGCAAGTGTGACAATAGAAGCAATTAAATATTTATGGTATTCTAAATCTTGATGACCATTTATGGACACAGTTACTATATGAAAAAAAAATAGAGCTATTTTCAATGTTGAATTTTAAATCCAAACTATCTCAAGCTTTTTCTCAAGATAAATCCCAAAATTCTCAGGTGCTGAAACAGGACTTATTTCTGTATGCTCTAAGTGTCCATGGCCAAGACACATTACTTATATTTATGTAGCTTATCTTTGTTTTTCAAAATAATCATTCTGTCCTCAGTTCATGGTAGTGGCACATTGACTTGGGTGGATTGTTTTTATATAAATATAAATATAAATATATATTTATATATATTATTTATATATATGGATTGTTTTTATATAAATATAAATATAAATATAAATATAAATGTAATATAATGTAAATATTATATAAATATAAATTTAATATGTTGACAACCAAAGCTATATAAATATATATAAATATATATGTATATAAATTATATATATATAATATATATGACCCTGAAACTACATGGGTTTGAACTTCATGGGTAGACTTATATGTGGATTTTTTCTGTAAATACAGTACAGTCCTGCAAAAGTATTTTTTTTTATGATTTTCTTAATAACACTTTTTCTCTAGCTTACTTTATTGTAAGAATACAGTACATAATACATAAAACATACAAAATATGTGTTAATCAATTGTGTTATCAGTAAGGTCAACAGAAGGCTATTAGGAGTTAAGTTTGGTGGAGTCAAAAGTTATACATGAACTTTTCATTATTTGGGGGTTTGGCACCCCCAGCCTCTATATTTTTCAAGGGTCAACTTTTTACGAGATTACAATATCAACAATTTCATACTGCAGATATGGTAAATATAGTCTACATAGGTATAAGTAGTATTCCCCAAAGTCACCCAACATTTTGATAAGAAAAATAGTACCCTTGAGAGAATGCTGTTATTATAAGTAAGCACCTGTTAGGAGTAGACTCAATTAGTATTGAATCTTTTCCTATGTTATATTTGGAACTGAGCAGCACTGAAAACACAGAGATTTTTTTTTTTTTTTACTTAAGATTAGGTTAGAATGCTGGATTATCCATTTATTAGCTTATGCATTTGGAAAACTTTATGATTCTCATTTTTTTTTCATATTTAGAATAATACTAACTGTATCATGGGTTTATCTTTATTTATTTTTTTATTGCAACATTATTTTTTTATTATGTTATGTTAATCACCATACATTACATCATTTGTTTTTGATGTAGTGTTCCATGATTCATTGTTTGCGTATAACACCCAGTGCTCCATGCAGTTATGTGCCCTCTTAATACCCATCACCAGGCTAACCCATCCCCCCCCCCCCCCAGAACCCTCAGTTTGTTTCTTAGAGTCCATAGTCTCTCATGGTTCGTCTCCCCCTCCAATTTCTCTTTAAAAAATAAAGGGACACTGAAGGCATTGGGAGGGGAGAGGAGCAGGTCCAACACCAGGCACTCCAGGCACCAGGAACCTATACTAGGAAGACAAATCTCAATAACATTTCGTTTTGAAAACCAGAGGGGCTTAAATCCATGAGTTTTTACAATATATGGAAATTAAGATCCAGAATTTTAAAAAAACAGTAGACTCAACTCTGGGAGAGGGCAATAGGTTACTGAATCCCTGCCATCAAGGAAAGAGCATAACAAATATCCCAACTGAGATACAGCATAAACCTGCAGTTTGAAAAGCAACTGGGCCAGACCAGAATTATTTACTTATGTCAGAACATGCACTGGAATGACAGGGATCTTTACAAGACTTCGCCAATAACAAAAAAGTTGGTGGGCGCCATTTTGTTCCCCTTCCCCCCAGCCTAGATACATTGACACCTGTGGGAACCAGTCCAGCATGAACACTCTCCACCTAGCTTGCTAACAACACACCCTGTGATCTCCTGAAGACCCACCCACACAACACCCACAGGGCAAGAGTCTACCCAATGCAGCACCACAAGCATGACAGTGTGCAAGCAGCCCCAACAGGGACCAGTGTCACTTCAAATGACACCTGCCCTAGGGAGAAGGAAAGATAACCACACATACCAGTTGTAGCCTCAATAGTGGGCAGGGGGCAGACATTTGATCCGACTGGAGCCCCACTCATCAATGAAAGCTTCTCTGGTGAAAGCATAGGCAGAGTGCCGTGAAGTTCAGTGTGACTATAGCTCTGGTCAATACCTGGTCTAACTGAACTCAAGCCCAAAGTGGCCCCAGAATCGCCAACTAACAACACAGGAACCAAACCCTGCCCATAAAAGGCAAAGAGATCTATTGCTGATAATTGGACTGACTGCAAACTCAGCCACAATAGTAGAGTACCTGAAACACACAAAGGAAAAAACCCATGAAGCACCAGGTTCTGGTGAACAAGGGAACATTGCACTGCAGGACACTACAGGACCTCTTCTTCATAAGGTCACTAGTTTCATCAGGAGATGTAGCTGACTTTCCTAAAACATTAGAAACAGACACAATGAGTTAGACAAAATGAGGAGACAGAGGGGTATGTCCCAATTAAAAGAACAAGACAAATCACAGCAAGCGAGATAAATAAAATGGAGATAAATAATATGCCTGATAGAGAATTTAAAGTAATGGTAATAAAGATACTCACTGGACTTGAGAAGAGTGGAGCACTGCAGAGAGGCCTTCAACAAAGAGAAAGGAAATATAAAAAAGAACCAATCAGAGATGAAGAAGTCATTTACTGAAATTAAAAATACACCACAAGGAAGAAATAGTAGACTAGAGGAAGGAAAAGAATGGATCAGAGACCTGGAAGTCAGAGAACTGAAAAACAATCAAGCTGAACAAGAGAGAGAAAAATAAGAAGAAATAAAAATAGCCTAAGGGAACTCAGCAACATCATGAAATAAGAACATTCATATTATAGGGATCTCAGAAGGAAAAGAGAGAAAAGTGTGCAGAAAATGTGTTTGGAGAAATGATAGCTATAAACTTCCCAGATCTGGGGAAGGAAATAGAAAACCAGATCCAAGAGGTAGAGAGAGCCCCCAACAAAATCAACTGAAAGAGGTCCACACCAAGGCACATAGTAATTAAAATGGCAAAAAGTAATGTTAAAGAGAGAATTTTAAAAGCAGCAAGAGAAAAGAAAGCAATTGCATATAAGGGAAGTCCTATAAGGCTATTAGCTGATTTTTCAGCAGAAATCTTATAGGCCAGAAGAGAGTGGTGTGATACATTCAAAATGCTGAAAGAAAAAAAGTGCCACCAAGAATACTCTGTCCAGCAAGGCTACCAATCAGAATAGAAGGAAGGAAGAGAGTTTCTCAAACAGTGAAAGGAATCCATCGCAAGAAAATCAGCCTTACAATAAATGTTAAAGGGGATTCTTTGAGTGGAAAGGAAAGACCATAAGTAGGAGTAAGAAAAATAGGACAAAAGCAGTAAAATTAAGTATAACTATAAAAATCAGTCAAGGACTCACAAAATAAAGTATGTAAAGTATGACACTACATACGTAAAATTTGGGTGGGGGTAAAAATTTAGTGGTTTTAGAATCAGTTCAAACTCAAGTAACCATCAACTCAATATAGACTGCTATATGCAGAAGATGTTATACACCTGACAATAACCACAAATCAAAAACCAGTAATAGACATACAAAAAATAAAGAGAAATGAATCCAAGTATATCACTAAAGAAAGCCAGCAAACCATGAGAGAGGAGAGCAAGAGAAGGAATAGAGAAGAGCTAGAGAAGCAACCGTAAGACAAGTAACAAAATTGCAATAAATACCTACTTATCAATAATTCTTTTTAGATAAATGGACTACATGCTCCAGTCAAGTGACATGGGGTGATGGAACAGATAAAAAAGCAAGACCCATCTATATGCTGCCTAGAAGAGACTCATTTTAGACCTAAAGCCACATATACATAGAAGGGATGGAAAAGCATTTATCATGCAAATAGAAGTGAAAAGAAAGCTGCGGTAGCAATACTTATATCAGAAAAAAAATAGACTTTAAAACAAAGACTGTAACAAGAGACAAAGATGGACAATACACAATAAGTGGAATAATCCAATAAGAAGATATAATAATTGTAAATATTTATGTACCCAATATGGGAGCACCCAAATACATAAAGCACCTATTAGTAAACATAAAGGCAATAACTGATAGTAATACAATAATAGTAGAGAACTTTAACAACTACCTGACATCAATGGATAGATCATCCCAACAGAAAGTCAATAAGCAAACAGTGGTTTTCAATGACACATTGGATGAGATGGAATTAACAGATATATTCAGAACATTTAATCAGATCATTCAATCCTAAAACACTAGAATATACACTGTTTTCATGTATACATGGAGCATTCTCCAGAACAGTCTGCATATTAGGCCACAAAACAAGTCTCAACAAATTAAAAAAGATCAAAGTCATACCATACATCTTTTCTGACCATAAGCTACAAAACTAGAAATCAACCCCAAGAAAAAAATCTAGAAAGAGCACAAACACATGGGGGCTGAATAACATGCTATTAAATAATAAATGGGCCCACAAAGGAATCATAGAGAAAATAAAATACATAGAGACAAATGAAAATAAAACCACAACAGTCCAAAATCTTTGGGATGCAACAAAAGCTGAAATTGAAGCCTACCTCAGGGAGAAAAAAAAAATCACAATAAATAACCTAGCCTTACACTTAAATAAGCTAGAAAAATAACAACAAAACCCCAAACCAGTAGAAGGGAGGAAATAATAATAAAAAAATGAAATAGGGTGCCTGCGTGGCTCAGTCGGTTAAGTGTCTGCCTTCGGCTCAGGTCATGATCCTGGAGTCCCAGGATGGAGCCCCATGTCTGGCTCCCTGCTCAGCAGGGAGTCCACTTCTCCCTCTCCCTCTGCTCCTCCCCACTCTCATCCTCTCTCACTCACTCTCTCTCTCAAATAAATAAATAAAATCTTAAAAAAAATGAAATAGAAACTAAAAAAAAAAAACACAAAACAGTAGAGATTAATGAAACCAGGAGCCAGTTCTTTGAAAAGATCAAAAAAATTGATAAACCCTTAGCCAGACTCATCAAAAAATAAATAAATAAAAGATAGAGGACTCAAATAAACAAAATCAGAAATGAAATAGGAGAAATTACAACTGACACAACTGGAATATAAGGGATTATAAGAGCATATTATGAAAAATTACATGCCAACAAATTGGACAATCTTGAAGAAATGAATAAATTCCTAAATACATGTAACTTCCCAAAACTGAATCAGGAAAAAAATAGAAATTTTGAATAGACTGATAACCAGCCAAGAAATTGAATCAGTAATCACAAAATTCCCAACAAAAATCAGGGCCAGATTACTTCACAGGCAAATTCTACCAAACATTTAAAGAAGAGTTAATATCCATTCTTCCCAGACTATTCCAAAAAACAGAAGAGGAAGGAAAACTCCCAAATTCATTCTATGGAGGCCAGCATTACCATGATACCAAAAGCAGGTAAAGAGACTAGAAAACTACAGGCCAACATCTCTGATGAACATAGATGCAAAAATCCTCAACAAAATATTACCAAGCCAAATCCAACAATAATATGTTTAAAAAAATCATTCACCATGATCAAGAGGGATTTATTCCTGGGTGCAAGGGTGGTTCAATATTTATAAATCAGTCAACACAATAGATCACATCAACAAGAGAAAGGATAAAAACTTCAATAGATTCTGGAAAAGCTTTTGACAAAGCACAACAGCCATTCATGATAAAAATATTCAATAAAGTAGGTCCAGAGGGAACATACTGAAAAGCATAATAAAGGCTATAAACAAAAAGCCCACAGGTAAAATTACACTCAATGGTGAAAAACTGAGAGTTTTTCCCCTAAGATAAGGAACAGGATAAGGATGTCAACTTTTACTACTTTTATTCAACGCACTACTGGAAGTCCTAGTCATAGAAAATAAAAAGAAATAAAAGGCATCCAAATTGACAAGAAAAAAGTAAAACTCTATTTGCAGATGAACAATCCATGATACATTCATATAATGAAATATTATTGAGGACTAGAGAGACATGTTTCCAAGTCATGAAAAAACATGGTGAACGATGCCAGTCAGAAAAAGCTACATACTGTATGATTCCAGTTATATGACAGTCTGGAAAAGGTAAAGCTATAGTGGCAGTAAAATGTGGAGAGGGGAAGGAGTTGAATAGGTAAAACATCTGTGATTTTTTTAGGATGCTCTTCCACAAGCACTTCGCATGTCAGGGTTATACTCATTCCATCTCAATTCACATGCAATCTTTGAGACAGAATTCCCGATCAAGCTTTCCAAAGAGGGTTTTTCCCACAATGCATAATTTATTTCCTTCATAGAATTTACCATAATCTGTAATTATGGCTCTTATATATTTTATATCTATTTTTTATTTCAATATGTAAGCTCCATCATGGCAGAATCCTTATCCACTCTTTTTGCTACTCTTTCCCTCATATGTGCCATTTTTTTTCTGAATCTGTATTTTTTTAAAAAAATCAAACTTAAAGAAAATTACAAGAATTGTACAACAAATATCTTTATACCCTTCACCTAGATTCACCATGTGTTAATATTTTGTAATATTTGCTCCTTTGTTTCTATGAATTCACACACGCATTTACATTATTAGAAATGTTTGAGAGCTAATTATAGATATAATTAACTCTTCACCTCTTCAAATGTCTTCAAAAGAAAATTACTTTCTATAACCACAGTACAAAGAAGAATCCAAAACACTTAATATTGATGCTCTGTTGTTTTCCCAATAATGGACTTTTGCAGCAATTTTAATATTCCCTTGATCCAGAAAAATGAATTGTATTACATTGTCCTATGTGTTCTTAGTTTCACTTACTCTAGAACTGTTATGAATTGTTTTGCAAAAAAAAAAAATATATATACAGGATGGTTGTTTTGTAGAATTCTCTTGTTTGGTTTTAACAGTTTTCTCACCTGATTTGGAATTTGCATTTCCATCAGGAATGCCACATAATGGGCCATGCATTCTATAGAATTGCATTAAGAGATACTTGATGCCAGTGTGTCCCATTATTGGTGATGTTAATTTTGATTACTTGTTTAAGATGATGTGTCCCAGTTTTCTCCACTGTGATGTTAACATTTTATTCTTTACAGTTTATAATAGGTGGTGAGATATCTTAAGGTGGTATAAATATTCTGGTCCTCTTCAAGCTTTTATCCAGTGGTCTTAACATCCATCCATTTTTCTAGTTATATTATTCCTTTTATGTTTACTAGTTAGCATTAGAGTTTAAAGAAAAGCCCTCCCACCCATTTTATTAATTCATATACTATAAATACATTTGAAATAATTTGTGATATGTATGTTTCTGCACATGAAAGCAAGTTGGTTTGTCAAAGAAGAAAGTAACAAAAGTATGAAAAAAATGGCATAGAAATGACCCAAGATGCATGTCAGGTAATAAGGACAGAGAAAACTTTGTAAAAGTAGCATAAAAAGTGTAACTGGCATAGTAAGAACTCAAGTTATTTGTTGAGTTAATTATAATTGAGGAGAATGAAGACTACAGGTTTATGAAAACCAGGGTGTCAAAATGAAGAAGTGTTCAGCTGGGTCAAACGTTATTGTTTTACAGGGTAATAAAGGTATGCAATCATCTGCTCTGATGAAGGTCATTGGTAACATGCAGAATTAGATATGGGGACTTGGGGGCATAAAGACATATTTAGGGGACCACCAGCAGAATGAGTGAATTAAGTCAATTAAATTTATATTGATTTTCCAGGAGATACTGTGGTAAAGGTAGAGAAAATTGTTTTAGCTTAAAAAGATGAAAGGAGGTGTTATCTTTTTAAGATAAGAAAATAGAAATGTGTGTAATCAATTTGTCGGTGTCTACAGAGACAATGTGCTACTGGTAATAAAGAGGTAGGAGGGAAATGTAAAAACAAAGTCCTACAGATGTAAGGTGATGAATGAACAATAACTTGACACAACTGCAGTCCTCTCCTTACTTCAAGCAGGTGTAAAAAGTGCACTAAAATATATAAAGAAAAAGGCCAGGTAAAATATATTTAAATACAGACAGTCCCTGACTTACAATGGTTTGCCTTATGATTTTTTGACTTTACAATGGTGTTAAAGTGATATGCATCCAGTAGAAACTATGGTTCGAATTTTGAACTTTGTTCTTTTCCCAGGCTAGGGATATGTGTTGTTGTTGTTTTTAAAGATTTTATTTATTTATTTGTCAGAGAGAGAGACAGAGAGCACAGGCAGGGGGAGTGGCAGGCAGAGGGAGAAGCAGGCTCCCTGCTGAGCAAAGAGACCAATGCAGGACTCGAGCCCAGGACTCTGGGATCAGGACCTGAGCTGAAGGCATCCGCTTACCCAACTGAGCTACCCAGGCGCCCTGGGATATGTGTTTTTTTTTTTGTTTTTTTTTTTTAAGATTATTTATTTATTTATTTGAGAGAGAGAGAATGAGAGAGAGCACATGAGAGGGGGGAGGGCCAGAGGGAGAAGCAGACTCCCCGCCAAGCAGGGAGCCCGATGCGGGACTCGATGCAGGGACTCTAGGATAATGACCTGAGCCGAAGGCAGTCGCTTAACCAACTGAGCCACCCAGGCGCCCGGATATGTGTTTTGATGCTCTTTCATGATGCTGGGTGGCAGCTCCCAGTCACCATATGATCACAAGGGTCAACAACACATAGACTGACAACCATTCTGTACCCATACAACCATTCTTGTTTTTCACTTTTAGTACTGTATTCAGTAAATTACATGAGATATTCAACACTTTATTATAAAATAGTCTGTGTTAAATGATTTTGCCCAACTGTAAGTTAATCTAAGTGTTCTGAACATATTTAAGGTAGGCTAGGTTAAGCTGTGATGTTCGGTGGGTTAGGTGTATTCAGTGCATTTTTGACTTAACTATAGTTCAGCTTATGATGGGTTTGTTAGGGCATAACCCCATTGTAAGTCGAGGAAGATCTGTAATTCATTAGACTTCGCATGATGTTTTCTTTCACCGATAGTCATATTTAATTATCATAAATACCTAATGAGGGAAGTACTATATTCTTATTTTTACTTGTGAACTAAGTCTCTTGGAGTTGTAAACCATACACTACAGATGCAGAGGACAATTTGGGGAGGTATACTTGTGCAAGTGTTGGGGTTGAAGGTGGAATCACTGACAATTTAGTTTTTTAAACTGCCTTCAAAATTAATTTCTGGGAATTATACAATGATGTAAAAACACATTATAGAATTAGGATTCTATGTGATGAAAGGCATGAAGGCAGAAATGTGCAAAGTTGTTTGTGGAGAGACAGGCTGACTGGTAGAACTAGGACATCTCTGTCTCTTTTTTGTGTTACCAGGAGGCTGGATATGTATGTCTGTTACAGCTCTTAGAGCCCTGCACTGTCATTCTTCCAGCTTTTCCACCAGGCTCTGCACTCTGCAAACAGTGGCCGTGTTTTTCTTCTCTTTATCTCTATTGCCTAGCACAGAGATTTGTACCCATGGTGTATTTGTTGAATAGATGATACAAGCAAGAGATGAAGCTGAAAAAGTAATTTGAGGTTTCTTGCTTACAAAGTGATTATGTCAAAGAGTCACATACTTCCCAGTTGTCTTGATTTAAAAGGAGGCATTCATTTTAAACTTTAAATTAGATCTTTGGCTTGATAATATATTTCCATCAAAATGTAAGTAAAGTGTTCAGAACTGTGTCCCTGCCTATCTTAGAGGATTTTAGTGGATTAACAAGGCTGATGAATTTAGCTCAGTTTTGTTAGGATTCATTACTGATGGAACATGGGAGAAAGTAATTTTTAAAATGATACCATATTAGAGTATACTAGAACAATTAATAATGGTCTTGGAGGAAGGGAATTACATTTTGGCTTCTAATCATTCTTAAAAAAAGGAACCAAGCTAGAGTTAAAATATGGTGATTAAAGACCATCATTCTTTTTTTTTTTTTTAAAGATTTTATCTATTTATTTGACAGAGAGAGACACAGCGAGAGAGGGAACACAAGCAGGGGGAGTGGGAGAGGGAGAAGCAGGCCTCCCGTGGAGCAGGGAGCCCGTTGCAGGGCTCGATCCCAGGACCCTGGGACCATGACCTGAGCCGAAAGCAGACGCTTAACGGTTGAGCCACCCAGGCGCCCCTAAAGACCATCATTCTTGCTTGGCCTTTCTAACATGTGTGTGGGGCCAGAGGGGAGATGTACTGGAACCAAAAAAAGAAAATTAACATTATAGCTGATCTTTCCATATAGAATAAGGTAGATATTTTCATTTACTAGGAATTCCTTACACTGAAAAAAAAATAGGAATTCACACTGAGGACCAGCATTTTAATTCATGCTAGGTTAGTAAACAGGACAGGTGGACATTTTAATCAAAAATACTCTTAGTCCCACCAGGTGTGTTTTCTTAGCACTCTTGTATATTTCTGTGACATGACAATGTGTGCTTTCCAAGGGTGAGGTATTCCAATGCATCCAAATCAACCCTAGCAGTTAAGAGTGTACTTAGGCACTGACGAAGATTTAAGTATCTATTTTGATTACATTTAATATATGTAAAGTCAATTAGCTATCTATGATGAGAGAAAGGGACTGGCATTGTTAAATGAAATTCTCAGGTCATTTTGTGATTTCCTTTTAATTAAGATAGTCAAGGTCCTCCTAACAAAATATTTAATTTGAGATGCATCTGTTGTAGATTTAAAAGATCCATGGAAAAAAACAGTCATGTAACTGAAGATACAAATGCAATTACAATCCAAATGAAACTGATCTAAGTTTTTCAATTATAGAAATCGAGTCACCACTTAATTTAAATGTTTCTAGAGTTATTTTTAGATATGCATTATTAAAACTTCTGATATTATAGTTCAAAGATTGTTAGAACTTAATTGTGACCAAAAATGTGACTTCGATTTTTAACATATAAAGTAACCAGAGTACTTTGTAGGTACTGTACAGATGGAATCAAGGTTGCTAATTAGCTGATTCTAAAATAGTAAGATTATTCAGGGTAATCCTAGGCTCAATGCAATCACAGGAGCCTTTAAAAATAATAAATGTAGTAGCGTTAGAGAGATTCCCGCGGAAGAGGGAAACGAAGTAAAGGGTGATGGAGAGGTGGAATAGATTTAAGCTTAAGAAGAATTCAGCTCACAGCTGATGGCATTGAAGGCAGCCAGCTATTAGAAAACACAGGTGGCCTCTAGAAGCTGAAAGTGACCCCTCGCTTGTAGTCAGAAATGAAAATGGAGACCTCGGTTCTATAGTGGCAAGGAACTGAATTCTGCCAACAACCTGAATGATTCACCCCACTGACTCTGGGAAGACACACAACCTTGCTATCTCCTTGATTTCAGCTCTGGGATGCTCACTGGGCCTACCTGGACTTCTGCCCAATAGACACTGTGATATAATAATTTTGTGTTATTCTAAGCTGCTGAATTGCTGGCGATTTGTTACGGCAGCAATAGAAAATGAATGCAGTTACTATTTTATTCTCACATCCACATCTCATATCTCATATATGACCTCATTAAGAGTTGTCTTGTTAGGCAGTTAGTTAGGCATGAGCGAGCGATGAGGGATAAAGCAGAAGCTGGCCACACCCTCAGAACACCCCTCACTTTGCTCCCCCCCAACAGCCATACCTTCAGAGCTAACAGAATAGGAAAGGCAGGGCCACAGAGCTGGTTCCAAAACCACAGGGGGACGTCGAAGAGCCAAGCATGTGCACAAGGGTTGAAGCTTTCCCTTAAGTACCTTTAAGGCCACAACATAGGCTCATTAGACACTCATAAATCTATAATACATAAATAAATACAATTATAGTAGAATTCATCACAGGTAGGTGCATGCACAGATGCCAAAATATATAACCACCAGCTGGCAATCAAAAATGTCAATCAATGCCAAATTTCCCTGTACACAAAGCAGGCTTGAAAGGATACAGTTAGGACGCCTGGGTGGCTCAGTCGGTTGAGCAGCTGCCTTTGGCCCAGGTCATGATTCCAGGGTCCTGGGATCGAGTCCCACATCGGGCTCCTTGCTCAGCAGGGAGCCTGCTTCTCCCTCTCTCTCCCTCTGCTTGTGCTCTCTCTGTCAAATAAATAAAATCTTAAAAAAAAAAAAAAGGATACAGTTAGAGCTTCTGGGTGCCATTGCCACTTTTGATCAGGCAACGGCCCACTTTCTCTCTTGAAAGTGTACTACACCTACCTATTCAATAAGCTCTATATCTCCATTCTGGTCTTGGGTCTCCAATTCTTTGGTGCATCTGGGACAAGAACTGAGAGATCTGGTAACAGTTTCACCATTAAAAATTAGGAAAATGCATATCCTTGTGGATAATAAAGAGAAGCTAATGTTATAAGAAAGGGTCAAACATTTCTTAGAGCGGATGTATAAATGTAATTTGACCTCTATCAGATTCATTTCTGTGTCAGGGAGTCCATTTCCTGTGAGATTATGTAAAATCCTTTTGAGAACCTACAGAGCAGTGTTCTCCTATGACCTGAATTTTGACATCATTCTTTTGGGGTAAAAATTACTAATTTCAAAATGTTCCT
Source organism: Mirounga leonina (assembly GCF_011800145.1). Taxonomy (NCBI): domain Eukaryota; kingdom Metazoa; phylum Chordata; class Mammalia; order Carnivora; family Phocidae; genus Mirounga; species Mirounga leonina. Next base: position 24,344,616 of record NW_023270316.1, on the reverse strand, counting down.
GGAAATTTGTAAAGTGTTTGAACAAGAGATGAGAGACCTGATGGGGTTTAAATTTTAGATATAACAAATTACAAAACTTTCATCAACTGGTAATTGCATTTACCAAGAACTTTTAGAGATCACGAAATAGAATAGTGTGTTACAACAAGTATATTACATAGGGAATGAAGAACATTTTATTAATGTACGTTAATGCATATAAAAGCCTATGTATATGCTAGGGAGAAAGTTTTTGCAAAGGGAGAATTTTTCATTGTATCTAACTTTAAATAGCACTGTCAACATTTTAGCAACAGAGACCTGGGTTAGACCCTAAATTCTGCTATTTACCACTGAGTGACCTTAGATGAGGTGTAGAACCTGTCTAAGATGCAGTTTTCTCATTTGCAAAATGAAGAATGATAATAGCTCCTTCCCTGGGTTGTTAGAAGGATTTAAGTTAATGAATATAAAGTGATGAGCACTATGCTCACCATGTAGTAACCTAAACATCTGATAAATATTGTTAGAAAAATAGTCACAATCATTCTATATTTTATAAAGTCCAACTAACCTATGAAATTCCCCTTTTTTCTACAGTCCTTTTACTGTTGTTTATATAGTTCCCTAGTTTTACACAGCTGTAAATATAGCACAGTCCTTTGTTTCACTTACTATGTTGCTTTATGTCCTTTACAAATTATGGACAAAACTGTTTTCCTCCAAGTTCCCAGTTTTTGCAGGGACAGGATAATTCCAATTATTTGTAGTAAAAAATTCCGTGATAAACATCTCTGAATCTATACCACATTCTAACCTTTGAAATTACATCTTAAAGGTAAGTTGCTAGGAGTAGAATTTATGTCTTTAAAATATAATGCTTCATCGCTTTCCCCTTGTGAGATGAATAATATTGCTGAACTTCTCCCTCATTTATGTGTTATAATTTTATATGTCCTCATAAGTATTGGCTTTGTTCACTTTATATGAAATAGTTTATTCTTTGTATTCTCCCATAACATTTATATTGCAAACATGAGATCATTTATAATTTTCTTATATATTTGTATATTTATATATAAAATTTTTAGCACAATTATAGCAGTTTTACCAAGTCTATTTTTACTTTTTCAGTTACTTTTCACTTTGTGCAGGTTTTATAGTTTATATAATCCAATTAGTACATCTCTTCTCTGTGATTTAATTGTTTCAACATTTCGACAGTTATTACTGTCATAATATTAATCCAATTAGACTTGAATTTTATTTTTTGCTTGTTCTTCTAAGTTTATCTTGCATCTGTTTATATGACTTTCTAATCAGTTACAATAGAATTTGTTCTGATGATGGAAGTGTTCTGTATCTGCACCATCCAATGCAGTAATCAGTAATCAAATGAGGCTCTTGAGCACTTGAAATGAAAATAATAGCTTTGTGTTAAAACTCTTGGTCTTAATAATACTTGCAATACATAAAACTTTTAAAAATATGTGATTTGTACTTCCTGATACCAATGACATAATTCATTTTCCCTTTTGGGTAAGGAAAAAAATGTGTATACAGGGCTGGTCACCTCTAAAATTATATAGTTGAGGTTTACATTGGTTGATAAAATTCTGGATTTTTCTTCATTCCTCTGTCACTTACTGGAATATGCAGTGTGCCTTTTATTGACCTATTATGAGATGAGTGCTGTCATTTTTGTGATATAGTCTGAGTTATAAATATGAGAGTATGTAGGTTCCATAATTATGAATATATATTTTTCACATATATGAGGATCTGAAGTGGGTGTCACACATGAAATCCAATATGAAAGAGTACCTAGTCATAAATATTTCAAGAAGGTGGAACTGGAAAATGTTTCAATAGGAGAACAATATGCACACCTAATCTCTTATGCCAGGAGATAAATCCTCTGAATGAGCCTACTAATTATAAGGATCCAATAATCAGAAACAGCAAGATAAATACTGAATGAAGAGGGAAATCCCATCTTTAAAACTAACAATGTCCCTGCTTCCACCCTTGCCTTTGATTAAGTAGGCCTTAACAGTCCCCTCAGCTTGACTAATCTTAAGACAAGCTTCATTTTGAATCAAGGAGTCTGACCTCACCTTTTTCATAGCATTTACTTTACAAAACTTTTAATTGTAAATTTTCTCTGCCACTTCGAGATACTAATCTATTAAAAGTCTGTTGCCACATCTTCTTTTTTTTTTTTTTAAAGATTTTATTTATTTATTTGAGAGAGAATGAGATAGAGAAAGAGAGCATGGGGGGGGGGGTCAGAGGGAGAAGCAGACTCCCCGCTGAGCAGGGAGCCCGATGCGGGACTCGATCCCGGGACTCCAGGATCATGACCTGAGCCGAAGGCAGTCGCTTAACCAACTGAGCCACCCAGGCGCCCGCCACATCTTCTTTATCCATTCATTTATCGATGCATACTTGGGCTGCTTCCATAATTTAGCTATTGTAAATAATGCTGCTCTAAACATCTTGAAGATATGGGACATTTCTGCTTACTTTAGGTTCTTCTGCAGCTCAGATATCATTGACAGTTGTCTTTTCTGTATCATCTCATTATCCAACTATATGATCTCTGTGATTTCTTCACCTGCCCAGGGCTTTGCCTGGAAAATGAACTGCAGATCCCTTTTATTCATGAACCATCATGTCTATTTTGTTTTTGTCATGCCTGGGGGATGATTTCCTAATTTCAAAGGGAATGCTCACTTGTGCGCATGCACTCTCTCTCAGTGAATGAGGTAAATTGAGAATAACTATTTCTACAATACCGTTTTACTAGTATAATATCCATGAAGGAGACTACAAGCCTTTTTAAAAATTCCTGATTCCTTCTGTGATTAAATGAACCTGAGAAAGGGAAGGAGCTACGTTGTTAATAGGGGGAGTTGGGAGCATAGGCAGTGGGAAAAAAATAATCATGAGGGGAAAAAGACGTCATCCTGCTACCTACTTATATGAACTACTAGACAACACACGGTCTTACACCATTTTATTACTAGAAAGAAAACATTAATTTGCATGCAACTAAACTACTGGTTTTAGTAGGTCTCTACTATTGGACATCCTCATTAGAAAATGTAAAATCCCGGGGCGCCTGGGTGGTTCAGTCGGTTAGGCGACTGCTTTCAGCTCAGGTCATGATCCCAGGGTCCGGGGATCGAGCCCTGCATCGGGCTCCCTGCTTGGCTGGAAGCCTGCTTCTCCCTCTCTCACTCCCCCTGCTTGTGTTGCCTCTCTCACTGTCTCTCTCTCTCTGTCATTTAAATAAATAAATAAAATCTTAAAAAAAAAAGAAAATGTAAAATCTAGAAAGGAATAAGATGGACTGAAGCTTTGAGCTGCCTTTTTGTTTTTCTAACAGAGACCTATATTTACATTTTAGCAAACCACCACTTCATTTTTACAAAAAGCAAAACAAAACCAAAAACCACACACAGAAAAAACCCCTGTAATGGGTCACCTTTGTTATTCAAAGATATCTTGAAGATTCCACTATGAAAAGCAGAGTTTCAAGACAATAAAGACTTAAGTTGTTCTGCATAATAAAGGACTTCCTTTATTGTAGAATGATTTTTATCTTTGCATTTTATGTATTCTTTATCAAAAGTTATTCAGAGTGAAGTTGAAGTAGTCACTGGACAATGTCAAAGAATGAAAAGGGAGTCACCTCAAGCCAGGTAAGAATTTAGAGTGGAATGCACTTGTGTGAAATTCAACCTGTGGTGGTGGTCCATGCTGAATGTTTCGGACTTTGCAAATAGGGCAAATATTTTCTAATATAAATGAAAAGGATAAATATATTTTAATAGATAATCCTGGTTGTAATGGCAGAAGGCAGGGGCAGAGGATGGTCAAATTAAAGGAGTAGATAAGAGATAGAGCTTATTTTTGTCTGAGAATAGACAGTCCAACTTCCAACCTGAAAAGAAAAGATCCTTGGATGATGCTATGGACTAAACTGTGTCTCCCCAAAATTTATGTTGAAGCCTGAACACCCTATGTGATGCTATTTGGATGGGGTCTTTGGTGGAGAATTAGGCTTACATGAGGTTAAAAGGGACTTCATTATAGGATTAGTGCCCTCACAAAACAGATACCAGAGAGCATGTTCTCTACCCCGACCTCCAACCCCATGTGGGGACAAGTGAGAAGGCTGCAGTCTACATGCTGGGAAGACTGCTCTCAGTAGAAACCAACCCTACTGATTTTTTGGATCTTGGACTGCTAGCATCCAGAACTGTAAGAAAATAAATTTCTATTGTTTCAGCCACCCAGTTTTGATAGGTATTTTGTCATGGCAGCCCAACTGGTCTGACACAGAGACTGTGGGGTTTGACATGGGGGATTTTGTGGAGAAAAAATAAGAATGGAATAATGTTCTCCATTATTCAAGAGAGCAAGGAAAACCTCTGTTTCCAGATACTGGGGAGAAACAGGACTGGTAGGGAGAGAAACTTCATCAAAGGAATTTAAATGTGTGTGTGTGTTTGTGTGTGTGTGTGAGTGTATGTGGTATTGTAATTCATTTACAAGCCTTTTGTAAAGTCTCATTAAATGCGACAAATTTTACAAGTGTTGTGAGGAAGTAAATGATGTGTCCATTTTTAAACATACTGTGAAAAGTCAGTACCCTGGAAAGTCAGGGGAGGTAAGGCATGGAGTGATCTGCAAATGTGTTCAGCGGCTGGCTAATACAAGATTGTTGGCTGAAGCAGAATATGAATTTCAGGTCAATTCATGTTACATGCATTCATCATGAACTTACTGACAAACATGAGGTGAACCTGGAAGAAGACTAGATTTTCTGTTGACAAGTGAAATGAGATTAGAAGAGTGATATCTGAAAGCTGAAGAAGACAAGAATTTCTGGAACAACAGGCAATGATCTCATTATTTCGGATCCATCACACGTCTTATCCATGAAGAGGCAGAAGCAACCTGTCCTTGGCACTGCTCCTTAACTCAGATCATGAACTTAAACTCCCTAGTCTGGCCTTCCTTGATCTGAACTATAACATTACCACCTAAGTATTATTTTAACAAGAGTGAGCTTTTTTTTCCCTCTGCTGATAGCATTTTATTTCTTAGCCAAATGAATTGCTAAAAATAGATAACTATGGAGTAACAAGAATTTCACAGATTTCAAAGATTATTCTGAGCTGTAATAACTGACCAGCCAGGAAAGACTGTCACTACATTAATACAAATGCAATGACAGAGCAATTCCATGAATACACAGAATACATAATGTGTAAACATTGAGTAGATAGGCTGAATATGTGCAGTCAGAAATAATGAATAATTCAAGAAAGTGTCAATACTGTGTGAAGAACTTTTGGAAACAGCAATGAATTTTCAAGGAAATGTTCATTCAATTCCAGAAAAAATAAAACAAACAAATAAACAAACAGGCAGCTGTCATGAAGCCATAAAGCATATTTTCTCCCCCAAACATTTTTCTTTGGCCATGGAACATTTGGAGTAAGAGTCATATTCTAATTTTCCTTTTGACAATTCATTTCTCTCTTACTGGTGAGAATAAACAGAATTTGTCAAACTTCCTGGACTGATTCCAAGCCATTACTCCAAAGTCATGTATAGAAGAATAATTTGCTAATGCAATTTAATAGGAGAAACATCTTCAGTCAAGTTAAATATATTTCCATAATACAATAATGTAGACATAACTATAAAAGAGATTTCAAAAACAAACCAGAGACTTCAAGCCTGATATCCCAATATGGATCAATACCGTTATTATATTTCTGACTAATAAATGTTTCTCACTGAGATGATATGATCCATAAGATTTTAAATAAATTAACGTTATAGGCAATGATAAATTCAAAAAAGAACACCTAGAGAATAGGCAAAAAAAACCCTTCACGTATTTATTTCGGCTTTAAATAACCAATAATATATCTGACATTACTTATCTGTTTTTCAATGATAAAAGGACATTTAACCAGAAGGTCACATTATTTCAACTTACTGAAGCAATTTGATGAAAGTAAAAGGTATTAATGTAAAACTGGCAACATTTTATTGTCTTTTGTTAAAAAAGCAAGAAATACAACTTTCATAATACACCAAGATTTCTACATAATATCTTAAAAGTAATATCATAATAGACAAAAAAATTTAAAATACTAGATTAAAAATGTATGAAAATTGGGGCACCTGGGTGGCTCAGTAGGTTAAGGGACTAACCCTTGGCTTTGACTCAGGTCTTATCTCCCCACCAGATCAGCCACTCCTTGGGCTCTGTGCTCAGAGGTGAGTTTGCTTCCCCTCTTCCTCTGCCCCTCCCCCCAAACATTTATCTCTCTCTGAAATAAATAAGTAAATCTTTTAAAAAAAATGTATGGAAATTGCAAAATAATGTAATAAAAATAGGAAAGTATTAACTTGGTTTCATCACAGTGGTACAGAATTTTGGTTGAGGTATGGAAACTTCTAATAAAATATAATTAAATCAATACTTAAGAAATTAGATAAAATCACTCAGTAAGATCACTAAATAAGAAATGAAGTTTACGGATGAACACAATAAAGGTCAGAGAGAAGCTCCATGCCAAGGGCATATATATTACAAGTGATGATGTCAGGTTTATAAATATAGATTTCTCCTCAATCTAATTTCACATTCCTTATCATACATCATACTGTGTTCAACAGTGGGCATGTAAAGATTATTATTTGCTTTATTCCATGTCTATTTCATTGAACCCCAATTGCTTTAAGACCAACAGCTTCTTGAGAATACAGACTACACTGTGCTCTATTCAACTGTCCATACCTTCCAAGATTCTGGGCTCATAGAAATGGCTCAACAAATATGTGCTGAGAAAAAATTTAGAGGAAGCATGGCTTAAGGAAACCACTGAAAGCAACAGAAAATTTTATACTAAGAATATTATAAAAGAGCTTTGATGAAACAGAGCATGCAAGTAAATATGCTCATGAATTTTATGCATTTGGAAATAATTAGTACAATGATGAAAAATAGTACAAATGAAGAAAATGAATGGAATTGTTCTAATAGATAATTATGGGTCCTTGTAAAATTTATAGAGAAATTTGACTCATTTATACTTCCTTCTTTCTATAGTAAGTATACTATCCAAAGGTATTGCTGTTGATCAGGTGTGAACAAAAAGTGGCAAGATCTCACTTATCCTTTGAGTCCGAACTAAATTGGTCCATTATATATTCAAAATAATTCTAGTCATGAAGAAGAAAAGCATAAATGCCAGAAAGCTGTAGGAGAGGGAACAAAAATGGAGAGAGAAAAAATAGGCACTTTTGCAGGCTTACAGTAAGTCCAAGAGTGATCCAATTGCTAAGAGTTAAATCAGCACAGAATGGGAAAATGTTTGCAAATCACATATCTGATAAGTGACTAATAGAATCACTGGATAGAATGTATTAAGAACACCCAGAACCCGGGCGCCTGGGTGGCTCAGTTGGTTAAGCGACTGCCTTCGGCTCAGGTCATGATCCTGGAGTCCTGGGATCGAGTCCCGCATCGGGCTCCCTGCTCGGCGGGGAATCTGCTTCTCCCTCTGACCCTCCTCCCTCTCATGCTCTCTGTCTCTCATTCTCTCTGTCTCAAATAAATAAATAAAATCTTAAAAAAAAAAAAAAAGAACACCCAGAACCCAACAATAAAAACCCATTTCAAAAATGGGCAAAAAACTTGAATAGACATTTCTTCAAAGAAGCATAAAAATGTTCAATAAGCACATGAAAAGAAGCCCAACATGACTAATTATTAGAGAAATGCAAATCAAAATCACAATGAGATACCACTTAACAGCCATTGGGATGGCTATTAAAAAAAATCAGACAAAAAAAGCGTTGGCAAGGATGTGCAGAAATTGGAACACTTGTAGATTGCTGGTAGGAATGTAAATGGTGCAGCTGCTGTGAAAATCAGAATAGTAGTTCCTCAAAAAACGAAACATAGAATTACTATATGAAGCTATTACTATATGAACAATTCTACTTTTGGGAAAAAACCCAAAAGAACTAAAAGCAAGAACTCTAACAGGTATTTATATACCAATATTTATAGCAGCACTATTTGCAAAAGGAAAGAACTGGAAACAACTCACATATCCATTGATGAATGAACTGAGAAAATGTGGCATATGTCACATTATTACTAAATGTTATTATTAAAATATCAATTTTATCATTAAAATAATAAATTTTATAAGTATTTTACCACAATTAAAACAAACTAGGCCTTTATTAAATACAGAAAATATAGTCTTTAGTAATTTAGCTTTTTTTTTTAAAGATTTTATTTATTTATTTGACAGAGACACACAGCAAGAAAGGGAACACAAGCAGGGGGAGTGGGGGAGGGAGAAGCAGGCTTCCCACTGAGCAGGGAGCCGGATGTGGGGCTTGATCCCAGGACCCTGGAATCATGACCTAAGCTGAAGGCAGAGGCTTAATGACTGAGCCACCCAGGAGCCCTTTTAGCTTTTAATTAAAAGTAACTTCAGTTATTTGGACTTGTCAAATATTTAACAAATACTACCTTTATTTTTTTCTTCCTCTTCCTTCCTCTCTCTATTCATATCTTTTATCCTGGCTTTAAAAAATAATATTGCGGGGCACCTGGGTGGCTCAGTTGTTAAGCGTCTGCCTTCGGCTCAGGTCCTGATCCCAGGGTCCTGGGATCGAGCCCCACATCAGGCTCCCTGCTCCGCGGGAGGCCTGCTTCTCCCTCTCCCACTCCCCCTGCTTGTGTTCCCTCTCTTGCTGTGTCTCTCTCTGTCAAATAAATAAATAAAATCTTAAAATAAAATAATTAAAAAAAATAATATTGCATGTTCACATAGAAATACATACACACAATATTCACTGAGTCTTTTGAAAACTAATAAACATATATAATGCACAGCACAAAACTTTATAATAGACTGGTGGCATTTACTGAGAAATGATGATATTTAATTCTGGTTACAGCAAGCAAACAAAGATGAAGCATATGGATGCTTCACCTTACAGTTCATCTTTGAGAAAAGGAAAAAGGAAAAACAAAATACTACCCAAAACAATCAAACAACAATAAAACTAATCCAAAGTGTCATCCAGATTTAGCACTTCTGTAATTTTACCCCCATGAGTGACTAACTTTATTTTATGGAGAGAATGAGTTGCATTATTTTATTTCTGTGCTTATTTATTAAGGTATAATTGACAAAAATAGATGCATATAATTAGAGCATACAATTTGATACTGTGAAAAATAATAAAAGAACACATCAGGGGCATCTGAATGGCTCAGCCAGTTAAGCGTCGGCCTTTGGCTTGGGTAATGATCCCAGGGTGCTGGGATTGAGCCCCTCAGTGGACTCCCTGCTCAGGGGGGAGCTTGCTTCTCCCTCTCCTCCCTGCTCATGCTCTCTTTTGCTATCTCTGTCTCTGTCGCTATCTCTGTCTCTCTCTCTCAAATAAATTTTTAAAAATCTTCAAAAAAAAAAAAGAAAGCAAGAAAACATCGCTAAAATGGAGTGGGGAGGCTGGAATGGGGGGACCTCATGTGTTACCAATTTTCCAGTTTACTTCGATGGACTTTTTGTTCCTAACAGCTCTCACAACTCACCCATTTTTCTCTATAAAAGAGCAATCCTCTCCTTTATTCTCTGGACTTTCCTTTGATTTTGCCATATTTTGATTGTCCCAAATTGCAATTCTCTATTTCCAAGTAAATCCATTTTTGCTGGTAAAATAACAGTTTTATGTTTAAGGTTAACAATACATTTTGACATATGTATGCTCTCATGAAACACACTGCAATCCAGGTAATGAACATGTCTATTACCCCAAAATACTCCCTCATGACTCTATTTATGCTCTCCCTCCTGCCCATCGAAATGTACTCCTCTCTCCAGGCAACCACGGATCTCCATCATTAGGTATTTATTTGCATTTTCTAAAAATTTACATACGTAGAATCACTGACTATGTATTTCATTTTTTGCCAGACTTCTTTTCCTTGAGATCCATCAATGCATTGGCATGTATCAATAGTTCATTCCTATTTGTAGCTGAGTAGTATTCCATTATATGTATATACCACAATTTGTTCTTCCAATCACCTGTTGATGGACATTGGGACTGTTTTCCATTTAGGGCTATCACAAATTTACTATGAACATTCATCGGAAGTCTGGCTATATGCTTTCTTTTCTCTTAAATACTTAGAAGAAGAATGTTTCGTTCACATGGTAGGTGTATATTTAACTTTATAATAAACCACTAAAATATTTCCCAAAGTGATTGTATCATTTTATATTTTCACTGGTCATGAGGGAGAGTTCCAATTCTTCCTCCTCTTCAGACACTTGCTATGGTCAGTTGTTTTTATTTTAGCTATTCTAGTAGATAGTGATATTTCCTTGTGGTTTTAATTTTAGTTTTCTTATGATTAGTCATATTAACAATCTTTTCAAATGCTTATTTGCCATCTGTATTTCTTCTTTGGTGATGTGTCTATTCAAATATTTTGACCATTTTCTACTTGGTTGTTTATGTCCTTATTGTTGAATTCTGAGAGTTCTTCATATACTAACAATGCAAATCTTTTAGCAGATATATTTTGCCAATGTTTTCTCCCAGTCTGTGGATTGTCTTAATTGATCTTTTAACAGTGACTTTTGTTAAGCAGACATTTTTGATATTAATCCAAGTTCACGAAGTTTATTTTATTTTCTTCTGGAAATACTATAGGTTTTGGTGGTCCATTTAGGTCTACTTTCCATTTTTAATTAATTGTTTTATAAAGGGTGAGGGATGTTTTAAAGTTGTTTTTTTTTTTTTTTTTTGCAAATGGACTTTCCTTTATTCCAGCACCATTTGTTGAAAACAAACTACCTTATCTCCACTGAATTATACCTTTGTCAAAAATCAGTTTTCCATATATATCTGTATCTTTCATCAGATTCTTTGTAACCTAGATTATTCATTTCTTTGTAATAAAACTATACTGCCTTGATCACTGTAGATGTATGTTAAGTTTTGAGGTACCTTGAAATCAGGTAGCTTTCTAGTTCTCTTTTTCTTTTTTTTCAAGTTGGTTTCATTATTTTAAGTTCTTTCCATTTCCATATCAATTTTTGTAATAACCTTATCATGTTCTACAAGAAATATTGCTAGGTTTATGTGTATGTGTGTATGAGTGTGTATATGGTAACAACAGCACAAAAACATAGCATTAAATCTGTCTTAACCAGTTCAGTAGTATTAAATATACTCACATTCTTGCACAGCTGATATCTAAAAGTTGTTCATTTTGCTAAACTGTAATTCTACACCCATTAAATCTCCTTTCCCCGCAAACTTTGACAATCACCTCTCTTCTTCTGTTTTTATGATTTTGACTACTTAAGATACTTTATATCAATGGCATACAGTAGCTGTCCTTATGTGACCAACTTATTTAACTTAGCATAATATCCTCAATGTTCTTCCACAATGTAGCATGTGACAGGATTTCCTTCTTTGTTAAGATTGTCTAATAGTCTGTTGTGTGTATATAGCACATTTTCTTTATCCATTCATCTATTGATGGACACTTGAATTGCTTCTACCATTTGGCTATTGTGAATAATGCTGCAATGAACATGAGTATGCAAATATGCCTTGAGATCCTATCTTAAATTCTTTTGGAAATATACCCAGAAATGGGAATGCCGAATCATATGGTAATTCTATTTTTAATTTTTAAGGAAATCTCTAAGCTTTTTCCATAATGGCTGCACCATTTTACATTCTTACCAACAGCACATAAGGGTTCCAGTTTCTTCACATGCTCACCAAATTTGTTACTTTCTGTTCTTTTGATAGTGACTATCAATGGGTTTGAGGTGAGTTTTTTTTTTTTTTTTTTTAATAAATAATCACACCTGACTGGCCCGTTTTTATTGGAGAAGGGCACATGGAGATGTGGAGTTAACAATGTGAAGAAAGTTGGGACCTGAGGTCAGGGAAGAACAGCCTCCCCTCCCCATACATACCCATTGTCCCATATAAAAAATAACCAACTATCAGAGAGCAGCTGAGACAGCTACTGAGAGCGGGGAAGGGACCAGGGAACCTGAGGGCAGTGGAAGAGACCATGGGTGTGCTGGGCGGGCCCAGAGGCAGCGGTGGTGCAAGGAGCATGAGCACAAGTCTCTGTATCTTCCACACAGGTCTATATAAATATATAGAGAGAAGTTCTTCACTTTCCCCTGTTCTCCCCTCTATTCCATACAGCTCCTCTTTCCACATGAGGGCAAAGAGAAGGGGATGATGAGCAAGTCATCCCTGAATTGCAAACAGACCCACTTTTATCAGCTTCTGGATCTTCTGTGCTATTATAGGATTCTTTAAGTGTTCACTGAGCACCTGGGGGTCCTTCTGCATCTGTTCCAGAATGAGCCACATGGCCGGGACACTCATTATTTGCTGCACCTTAGGGTCCGCTATGGCCCGTCGCTTCACATCTTCGAGGCTACCTGGTGGTTGTACTGGGCCATCATACAGTGTTGGTAACTGTCTGCCACGTCCTTACAATTGGGAGTGCAGATCTAACACCTTCTGGTAGACATCCATGGCTTTCGTGTAGTCCTTCATCGCTTCCAGTGTGTCTGCTTTCCATGTGTAACCCTTGATGAAGGTTGGCTCTAGCTGGATACTCCTCACAGTCCTGAGGACCAGCTGAAACTCCAGGAGTTTGGTGTAGCAGACAGCTCGATTGCTGTACAATTTGACATCTTTTGGATTCCATGTGATGGCTTCTGTATAATGTTTCATGGCCTGGACATAGTCTCCTTTCTGAAAACATTTGTTCCTTTATTCTTCTCCTCCAAGGCCAGGTCGGGGTTTATATAGGCCAGCCACTCTTGCTTCTTAAGAATTTTCTACGCCTGTTGGCATTTCTTGAGCACATCCAGGGTTCAGTGCTCTGCCAAAAACTTGCTATACAAATAGATGGCATCCTTGTACTTTTCTTCTTTGGAGAAGGAGTTGCCAGTTCGAGCATAAACTTTGGGTAATCTGTCATAGTCTTGTCGGTTTGCCCGCCCCACTTCAATGGCATTCTTACTATAGTTGCCTTTCTTGAAATACACAGCTGCTTGATTGGTCATGTAAGGTCGTGTTGGTGGGATCCAGGTCCTGGGCTCTGTCGCAGTGCTTCAAGGCTGTGTCAAAGCCTTTCTTCTTGTAGGTCTCATTCCCCAACTATTTCCCTCTCAGTGCCTGCTTCTTATTCTCTGGTAAATCTTCTTCCATTGGTTCTGGCTTGGTGTCCTTCTAGGGAAGAGGAGGTGGGGGAGGTGTTCCAACTTCCTCCTCCTCATCCATACTGCCCACATCGACTCCCAGCAGGACGCTGAGAGTAGTCACAATTTGGGGATCTTGCACTTTCATGACCAGGTCAGATGTCTTGTTTTGTAGTTGCTCTATCAGCTCCTGGTAGGTAGGATCAGTGAGCAGCATCCTTGTCCTGGGATCAGTCTCCAACTTCTGGTACAGATTGAGCATGTTGAAAGGGTTCATGAATTTCCATTCTGCCAACCTGGCGTCCATATTCTGTAAACTCTCTTTGAGCTGAGGATTATTTGCTTCATATTTTAAACCCTCTTCATAGGTTTGCTTGGCTTCTCCGAATTAGTTTAAGAACACAAGAGCTGCTGCTTTCCACGAATAGCCCTTGCCCCAGTCAGGCTTTAAGTCAACAGTGTTGCAGTCATCCTTATAAGCCTTCTGGTAGTCACCTTTCTTGGCATAGGCTACTGAGCGATTGCTGTGGAGCATGGTTTTGGGGATCTAACCTAATGGCCTCAGGGTAGCACCGTAGCATGTCATCAATGTTGCCTGCACTCAGGGTCTTATTGCCCTTTTCTTTTAGCTCATTTATCTGCTCCATAGCAGCCGGGAACTCCATTGAATCAACACCATTTGCTCCATACTCCCAACCTTCATTGTGGTTTTGATTTTCATTTTTCTTATGATCTGTGATGTTGAACATCTTTTCATAAGCTTGTTGGGTAGCCTGCTAGGATTTTGACTGGGATTTCCTATATAGCTATAGACAGCTTTGGGGTGAAATGGTTTTTTTTTTTTAAGATTTTATTTATTTATTTGACAGAAAGAGAGAGAGCACAAGCAGGGGTAGCATCAGGCAGAGGGAGAGGGAGAATCAGGCTCCCCACAGAGCAGGGAGCCGGATGCGGGGCTCGATCCCAGATCATGACCTGAGCCAAGGGCAGATGCTAAATGACTGAGCCACCCAGGCACCCCGTGAATTGGTATCTTAACAATGTAGAGTCTTCAGAATCATGATAACATTAGATTTATTTAGGCTCTCTAATTTCTCTGGGCAAAGTTTTGTCCTTTTTATTGTACAGGTTTAGCACATCTTTCATCATATTTATCACTAAGTATTTCATATATTTGTTCTTGTTTATTATTTTAAAATTCAGTTTGGGGTTGTGCCTTAGTACTATATAGAAATTTGATTTTTCTATATTGATACTACTAATTTGCTGAATTAATTTAATAGTTGTAGGTTTTGTTGGTTATACTTTGTTTTTAGTTTTGTTTTTGTTTAAAAGTCCATTGTATTTCTTCATTGATATTCAGGTAGTCTATGAGTAACATTTATGTCTTCCTGCCTAATCAGTATGACTTTTTTTTTTAATTGAAGTGGATACAATCTTCAGTACAAAATTAATTAAAAGTGTAGGAAGGAGAAAATGTTGCTTTCCTCCTGATCTTAGAGGGAGATCAGTAACTTCCACTATTAAGTAGTCATTCATCATACCAGTTGCCCCTGGTAACATTATTTGCTCTGATAATATAGCCACTCCAGCTTTCTTTTGATTAGTTAAAGCATGTTATAACTTTTCTGTGTTTTTACTTTTAATCCATTTCTTTCTTCATATCTTAGGTGTGTGTGTTAAAGACTAACAGTTTTTTCTTGCTTTTTCATTCAGTGTGATAATCTGTTCCTTTTATTGGAGAGTTTGGGCCAATAACATCTAATATTGTTATTGATGTGGTTAGGTTAAGTCTATCATTTTGCTATTTTTTCTAAATGTTTTAAATATTCTTTGTTCCTTTTTTTCTTGCTTCTTTTTTTTTCTCCCCCCACCCTTTTTCCTTGTTCTTTTTTTTTCTTGCTGTCTTTTGGATTGAGTATTTTTATGATCATTTTCTATTGTTGGTTTTTAGCTACAGTTATTTTTTTTTATTTCAATGGTATTTTATATTTTATAGCATATATCTTTAACTTATCGCATCCTATATGCAAATGTATTATCAGATGTATAGCACAAGAATATTTCAAAAGTATTCCCTCCTTTTTATGTTTATGCTACTGCTTACTTATATTTTATGTATATATCTATATTAACTTCAGAGTATTTTATTATTTTTGTTTAAATAATTCACCAACTACACATCATTACCATTTATCTTGCTACTTTTTCCTTCTTAGGGATCCATGTTTATACTTGGTATACTTTTCCTTCTGACTGAAGGATACCTTTAACATTTCTTGTAGAGCATACCTGACAGGGACTGATTTTTTTCAACTTTCATATTTCTGAAAATGTCATTTTTGCTTTCATTATTAAAAGATATTACAGAGGTCTGTAGAATTCTGTGTTGATATAATTTTCTCCTTTCATAATTTAAGGATGTTGCTCCACTATCAGTTTAGTTACAATGTTCCTGGCAAGAAATCTGCTTTCTTTTTTATCTTTGTTCCTCTGTGTGCAATAGGTCTTTCTCTGGCTATTTTTAAGATTTTTTTTCCTTATCACTGGTTTTATGCAATTTGACTATGATGTACCTTGCTGCAATTTAGTTTGAATTTTGTGTTCAGGATTCATTGAACTTCTTGGATCTGTGGATTCATAGTTTTCATCAAATTTGGAAAAAAATCACATTTCCTCAAATTGTTTTTCTATCAATCTCCCTGAGTCAATCTTGATTGATTCATTTTTTTTTTAATTACAGATATTTTCTTGCCTCTTTATGTTTGGTAATTTTGGTTGAGGGTTATTTGTTCCCCCATAAATATTCTTGAGTACTATTGTGTAACACACTTTAGTTAATTTGAAATGGTTTGGATTTTTTAGGTTTTGTTCTTCAAAAATTTGTTAGATAGATATGAGCAGTTTTTATTTCAGAGTTAATTTAGTCCCCACAATAGAGGCCAGAAACTTAAAGAGTGTCCTACTCGATGCTGTGAGAATTTAAAATATTCTAGCCTGGCTATTGGAGATTGGTACTTTTCTTGGTCTCATTTGAGCTCTGAATATTGTTCCTAATAATCTTTTTGGGTGATTCTCCAATGTAGTTACATTGTACAAATATTTGGGTCAATATTCTTCTCAATGCTTATTAGGACCATCTCAGATTTCTGTGGTTCTCTATGTTGCTCTCTTATTTCCCATAATCTGCCTTGTGGACTGTAATGGCCTTGTTTTCTCCAGATTTTTAGTTTCATATCCTCCATTCAGGGAGATTAGTGGGCTCTACTTTCCTTCCCCATTTCTGTATTGCAGCTTGGAAACTTTGTCATTAGTAAGCTGGAACAATGGTACAGCTCTCCTTGTTTATTTCTATTTTCCATGGAATCACTCTCCTTTAGTGACCGTTCATTATCCTGAAAACTATTATCCTGTGCATTTTGTTTTTTGATTATTTCAGTTAGGACATTAAATCTTATGACTGTTAGCTCTGTTTTGGCCAGATACCCCCACATGACTTCTATCATTGGAAGGTTAAAAAGTGTGGACATCAGGGGTTCTGATAGAAACATTCACCAATAGACAAAATCTCTCTTTCTTGAAATTATCAAAACCAAAATAAAGGAATGCCTTAAGACTCCTCACAAGCAATACCACTGAATTCCAACAATATCAGTGCCTGAGCCTGCCTTCCACTTAGGGAATAGAAATCTGTGTTAGGCACATTACTTGAAGTATCCTGGGTCATAAGTTAACATTACACTTTCTAGTTTGTATATTTTACATGCCTTATTTTTCAGAACTCAGTACACATATTTTTGGTAAGATATTATCATTATTCCTGCTTTACAATTTGAGTAATTAATGTTTATATTAGTTTGATTTCACTAGCTGACAGTTTTAGATCTAGAACTAAAAGATTAAAATCCATATCCTTTTTTTTAATGGTTATCTTTTTTTTTAAGTGAGAATATTTATGATCTACTCACTTAGCTATTTCAAGTATACAATACAGTATTATTAACTACAATCAACTTGCTGAACATTAGATCTTCAGAACTTATTTACCTTATACCTAACTGAAAGTCTGTACCTTTTGACCAATATCTCCCCATTGCCCCCACACCAGCCCCTGTCAGTCATCATTCTACTCTCCACTTCTGTGAAGCCATGCCATTCTTTCTTAAAGGGTAAATTTCATCTCAGATTTTGCAGTATCACTCTGATATTCTCATTTGGGGATATCCTTTACAGTTAAAAAAATAGCTTACTAAATCCATATATGGACAGCTGAGGACACAATAACTGACTGAACACTGTGACATTTCCAGTCAACTGTAACTATATTATTCTCCTTCTCTGGTTTTAACATCAGTGGGGTTGCTAGGAACACAGAGATGGTATTAATACAGATGCTTTCTTGTGCAGACATTCAGACTGCCTGTCTGCCTTTTTAAACTTGAAGGACATTTTCACAGTTTACAAACAGCCTCCCTTTTAAAATAAACTACCTTGCTAACACCTTGCATGCTAAGTTTATTCCTGTGGCATTTTTAGAAGCAGAGTTACAAACCTCTGGGAATATAAATTTAATGGAAACCCTGACAGCTTCCTATCTTTAACTAAGAGAATGCTGTCAATGTTAGATGGCATTCTCTAGGTAATACTGATGAGGTCAGCTCCGTGTAAAAAACTAATTGCAAGATGAGTTTCTGCTGACAAATTATAAACTGTGCTTATATATGCTATACAAATATAATGTAGTTCAGTGCATTGGAGGAATGCAGAACAATCAGTAAAAGTCATTACTTATATTGAGTAAGTGGAAAATTGCTGTTCCTAGCACTTTTCAGACTACTGATGTGCAATACATATAGGATATCATATATATCACTGTGAAAATACAAGGATCTTTGTTTCTGACTCTCTTAAAACTAATTTATATAAAAATTAAGACAATTTTCAGATTAGAAAGTGCCAAATATAGTACATGAGTTTATCAATTATAATCACTTTAATCTAATTATAATAACAGAGGAAATGATGTTGCATAAATGAAATTCTCAAGGAGTACAAAAATATTCTGTTGTGCTTACCTGCCTTATATTTTTCTTAAAAACTGAAGTGATTACTTTTCCTTTTTTTTTTTTTAGTTTAGCTTTCCTCGATAAAATAAATTCAGATGTATAAGTTTTTCATAATATTTCCATTGCTTATTTAGTGATGGAGGTAGAAAACGAGGTAAAAAAAAAAGACAACGAAGGTAATATAGACATGTAAAATTTAAATACTGACAATTTGATTACTTAACACCCCCATGGTATATTACATTTTATTTTAATTCTTCTAAATAATAGAAAATTATCATAGGTTTGTTATATTACAAATGCAGACTAGTTTACTCTCCATAGTTTTATTTTTTTAAGATTTATTTATTTATTTTTGAGAGAGAGAGCACGCATGAGTGGGGGGAGGGCAGAGGGAGTGAAAGTATCCTCAAGCAGATTTCCTTTTGAGTGCGGAGCCCAATGGGGGGTTTGATCCCAGAACCCTGAGGTCATGACCTGAGCTAAAATTAAGAGCCATCCACTTAACCAACTGAGCCACCCAGGCACCCCACTTTCCATATTTTCAAATGAGATTGAACTGTCTTCTTCTTTCAAAATACGTGGGGTAGATTTTTTATTATTCATTCTCTTTCTGCAATCTATTGTAGTGACTTCCAAACTTTTTTGACCCAGAGTATGGAACTACTTTTACCTTAAGTCCCAGTATATACACTTGTATCTAGGTGAAACAAAGGTATGATATACAATTCTTATACTTATTCTGTGTAATATATTCTGATATTTTCTATTTATTTCATTCTATATTTATTATTCTCATTAAAAATACCATTTCTGATATATTAAATTAATCTCACAACCTCACAAAATATTCTACTTTTGAAAAACAATGATCCATAAGATATGTAGAATAATCCTTTCCAGTATTTTTCTACTATGTGGAGAAATAAATAACATATACTCTATTTGAAGTAAGTAAAAAGTAAATGTGCAATTTTCACCCATAAGTACCTTATACAGTGTGTTTGAATATAGTAAGCAGCTCTCATGTGATATCAATTCATTGGTTTTCCCACTCTTAGGGAGTTTGATAGAGGAATTTATTGTTTGTACCATTAGGTTTATTTGGATAGAATTTGTGTTTTATAATCCTTAAGTAACAATTTTCATACAATTATTTGACTTCTATGTCTAGTAATATGGCTAGAAAGGGCCATCTTAATAAAATTCTTCCCTTAACAACTGAAAAACCTGAAAATGCAGATTAGATGCTTACATTTAAAAAAATCCTCAAAGAGCTAGTAATATAATAAACACCAGTCTAAAATCAAAGTAAAAGCAATTTCACCAAAGATTGAGGAGAGACTGCTTTTGTTCTGAGAGCATTTGTCCAACTGATGGCCCTCAATTTTATATTTGACAGAATTGTGTGCAGGAGACTGGAAGTGAGGAGACAGAAGTCAAAGTACAGGTCTGCCCAAGCACGAATTCTAATAAGGTGCTTTCTGCCCCATGAAGTTAGGACACAAAGGGCTACAACCACAGAATAAGAGGGAGCCAGTAATAAATCCATATCCTCCCAACTTCAAAGGCTGCAGGGAAGTCATAGCATTAAGCAGTTCAAGCAGAGAAAATACTTAGAAGATAAGAGCTATAAAAAACATCTTTCAGAGAAAAAAAGAACCCTTTTATATGTAAAAAACAAAATAATGAAAGCTAAAATCTCATTTGATAGGTTTATCTGCAGCTAATTCACGGCTGAGAACCAGTGGTTAAATGGAAAATAGGTAAGAAGAAATTATCCAGAATTTGTTCAAAGACACAAGTGGAAGGAAAAAAAATGATTTAATACCAAGAATTCAAGGTTCAATGTATTTTAGAAAATACTCAATTCACTTCATTAACAGATTAAAGAAAAAATTATGACTTTCCAATAATTTAACAAAAATTGATAAAATTTATTATGTATTAAAGAACAATTTGATGATACTTAACATTCTTAATCAGCTGGGAAAAGGAAACAATTTTTCTAAAAGTAATACGGGTATGACAGAGTTGGGAGATGGTTGGTTCAGATTCCCTTTCAAGAAAGCACATCCTGCTCCAGCAGCTAGAATTGTCAGCTGATTGCCTCCCCAACTCTCAGATCTTTCAGAGGTTGGCAAAGTTTGGAGAGCTGCCTCACCCAAGGTAACGGCTTTCTTGGGACAACCCATATCCAATGACTGATCACAGTACGGGTATAATAACTAGGAGATCTAGCCCTATGTGAGTCGAGAATCCCACTGAGTCACCCACAATTTGTTGGAGACACGTGCAGTTTGACCTCTGCTCAGTCTTGTTTCCTCCAACTCCCCTCACATGCATTGATAACTGAGGATATCCCGAATGCCAAACTCTGTCTCAGAAACTGCTTCTAGGGGACCAAGGTATGATAGTCCATCTAATAAAACCACAATCTATAGTAAATATGCTGTATGGTGAAACATGGAAAAAACTAATCTTCAAAAAATTTGTGAAAAGAAATATATGGTTGGAGATTGCATTAATGGCCTTAAAACATCATTTTTCATTTTACCCATAACCACTGACAGTGGAATTCCAGTTCTTCCCACTAAAGAGATGGAATTTATTTCCCTACACCTTAATCTCAAACTTAGTCTGGTGATTTGTTCTAATCAACAGGAAAAGACAGAAATGATGGTACAGCAGTTGCAAGACTACATCTTTAAGGTCCTATAGGTATACTTTGCTGTTCATTGTCACTTTTAATCATCTTTGCAATAAGATGCATCAAAACATGGTTGAATCAAAACATGGTGTTATTTGGATACTTATGAGGTGTTCATAAACTGGGGAACTCCGTATTGACAATTTACATTCTCTCCAAATTAATGTACAAATTCAATGTAATCCCAATCAAAATTCAAAAAGGTTTATTTTTGAATAATTTGACCAGTTGATTAAGAATTTGACTAGTTGATAAAACAATGCTATAGACGTACAAAAGGACAAAAAATAGTTGCTTGAGAAAGAAAAGTGAGACGAGGGGACTTACTGTACAGACAAACCTTGTTTTATTGTGTTTTGTTTTATTCTGCTTCACAGATACTGTGTTTCCCTCCCCCTTTTTCTTTTAAAAAAATTAGAGGTTTGCAGCAATCCTGCATTGAGCAAGTGTATTGACACCATTTTTCCAACAGCATTTGCTCACTTCAAGTCTCTGTGTCACATTTTGCTAATTATCATAATATTTAAAAACTTCTTCACTATTATATTTGTTATAGTGATTAGTGATAAGTTATTATGACTCGAAAGCTCGGATGACGGCTAGTATTTTTAGCAATAAGGTATTTCTTAATTAAGGTATACACTTTTTTTGTAGACACATTATTGCACATGTAATATACTACAGTGAAGTATAAATAAAATTTTTATGTGCACTGGGAAACTCTTTCTATTGTGACATCACAGTGGTCTAGAACTGGATCCACAGTATCTCTGAGGTTTGCCTGTGTGAGGTATCAAGATATATTATGAAAGTGTGATCGCGCTGCAGGTATAAACACACAGACTAGTGTATGAGAATAAAAACTGAAACAGCTATGCTTTCGTGGGCACTAGATATATAATAGAAGTGGCACTACAGCACAATGAGAAATGAACATTTCGAAATTGTGTTGAAATTATTAAATGATATTGGTGAAAAATATTGGATTACTACTTCTCATCCTACACAGAAAGTTTCATGGATCAAATAGCTAAAGAAAAAAAGAAAAAAATACATAGAGATTTAATGGTAATATAAAAAATATCATTTTGTATACTTGCATTTAATAAGGCATAGGAAATAACAACCATAAAAAATAATTTGTTAAATTAAAGTAATTGAAATGAAGGACATTAATACTCAAAAGACAGGGTGAAAAGGCAAATAACAGTAGGAAAAATTATTTTAACACATATGAGCAAAGGACTAGTTTCCAAATATGTAAAAATTTTTCATAAGTCAAAAAATTACACAGTAGAAAAAATTTGGTAAAATAATTGAATATGCACTTCACAAAAGAGGAAATCCAAATGGCCAATATGCACATGAAACATGGTCAACTTCCTTAGTTTTCACTAAAGTGTAAAATAAATCCATGAGGTACCTCAAAATACCAAACTAGATGAAATATCTCACAATACCAAATTTTGGTGAGAATGTGTAGTAACAGAAAGTCCCATCTAGTTGGTGGGAGAATGGAAATTGACATAATTACTCTTAAAAATTATTCATCAGTATCCAATCAAAATGAACTTTAGCCCAAGAGAATTGAAAACAAATGTTCACACAACGACTTACATAGGAATGCTCAGAGCAACATTATTTATAATAGTCAAAAAGTGAAAACAATCCAAATGGCCATCAACTGATAAATTTATAAACAAAATGTGGTATATCTGGACAAATGAATATTGTTCAGTCATAAGAATGAAGTACTCACACATGCATGGATGAACCTTGAAAACAGTATGCTCAGTGGAAGAAGTCAGACACAAGTCCATATGCTCCATGATTCAATATATATGAAATTTGCAGAATAGGCAAATCTATAGAGAGAGTACATTGAAAGTTACCTATGAGTAAGTTTGAGATAAGAGGATCTTGGTAAGATAGCTAAAACCTATGGGGGTGCTTTTGGGTGATGAAAGTTTCTAAAATTGATTGTTACTATGGTTGCACAAAATTATTAGCTGCATTAAAAACCAGTGAATGTTATACTACAAATGGTGAATTTTATGGCATATAAATTATATCTCAATTTGAAAAAGGAATTTTAGCATTTCTTAAGACCCTGAAAATACATTCATATACATGCATATATTTACACATCTGCATATATACATACATCTACATATATATGCATTAAATATATATTTTCAATAGAAATTCATATTTTATGCATCCAATATATATTAAAGTAGAGTTCTAATAGACTTGTTTGCTATAGGTATAAAATGTAAAAAAGCATGAATGGATTAATAAATTTTGATAAATTCATGTAAATTAGCCCATACTACAACAAATATGGTTTCATGACAAAACATGGATGAACCACACAAATATATTATTGAGTGAAACAAGGAAGACACACAAAAAATACATCTAATATACTTCCATTTCTATTATGTTTAAATTTAGCATAACTGAAATATAAATTTTAGAGATGATGTCTACGGGGTAAAATCTGTAAGGTAACACACATTTTCATTATCAAAAATTCCAGAATGGGTAGAGAGATTACCACTTTGAGGAAAGAAAGAGCTTTCGAAAGTGCTAAAGCACTTACGAGTATTCTAGGTTTCTGGTAATAATCTATTTGTTGACTTCATGGATTGTAACATTTATAAATATTCATTATATAAACAGACATATATAGAGACATATATACACACATCTATCTTTATCTATCTATATATGGAGAGAGTGTGAAAGAGCAGGGGGAGAGAGAGAGATTGCTCACTTGACTGCAAGGAATTTGGCATTTGGCTTATGCAATTGTATATGTTGGCTTGGCTAGGCAAATCCAAAATCTGTAGAGCAGATGATTCGGAAAGACAGGCTTGAATTATAGAATATGGGGTGAAGCTGCTGTCCACACAATTTTGTGCATTCACACATGCTAATGTGAAGGATATTACAAAGATTCTACATGACCAATAGTGTATTGAATAAGCAATATTACTTCATTCCTATAATACACCAATGCTTTTTTATTTAAACTTGTGGATGTTAAAATATATTGCACATATCACAATTTATTTAAGATTTAGTAATTGCAATTGAAATTTAGGTTTTTAATACACAAAAATTGGTCTAATTTGAACTGTGGTATAAGGCCATTGATGTTACTACATCATTTATTAGACAACACAAGCTCTACATGGGTATTTTTTAGGGGGGTGACAATACTTTTGTTTTTTTTTAAGTTTTTATTTAAATTCCAGTTAACATACAGTGTAATATTAGTTTCAGGTGTACAATATAGTGACTCAACACCTCCATACAATAGCCGGTGCTCATCACAACAAGTACACTCCTTAATCCCCATCATCTATTTCATCCATCTCCCTACCCAGCTCCCCTCTGGTATCCATTGGTTTGTTCTCTATAGTTAAGAGTCTGTTTCTTGCTTTATGTCTCTCTCTCTTTTCCCTTTATTCATTTGTTTTGTTTCTTAAATTCCACTAATGGGTGAAATTACATGGTATCTGTCTTTCTCTGTCTGACTTATTTCACTTAGTGTAATACTCTCTAGCTCCATCCACGTCATTTCGTTGCAAATGGCAAGATTCCCTTCCTTTTTATGGCTGAGTAATATTCCATTATATCCATATATATATATGGATATATATAGATAGTTCTTTATCCATTCATCAGTCAATGAACACTTGGGCTGTTTCCATAATTTAACTATTGTTGATAATGCAGCTATAAACGGGGTGCATGTATCCCTTTGAATTAATTTTTTTTGTATTCTTTGGGTAAATACCTAGTAGTGCAATTGCTGGATCATAGGGTAGTTCTATTTTTAACTTTTTGAGAACTTCCAGACTTTTTCACAGGGCTCACAATACATTTAAACTTATATGCACCCTCACTATTTGTGTATTTAAACTTAAATTTTTTTTTTAAAGATTTTATTTATTTATTTGAGACAGAGAGAATGAGAGACAGAGAGCATGAGAGGGAGGAGGGTCAGAGGGAGAAGCAGACTCCCTGCCGAGCAGGGAGCCCGATGTGGGACTCGATCCCGGGACTCCAGGATCATGACCTGAGCCGAAGGCAGTCGTTTAACCAACTGAGCCACCCAGGCGCCCCTAAACTTAAAATTTGAATATTCTCCCATTGGGGTTCCTGGGTGTCTCAGTTGGTTAAGTGGCTGCCTTCAGCTCAGATCACAATCTCAGGCTCCTAAGATTGAGCCCCACATTGGGATCCCTGTTCAGTGGGGAGTCTCCTTCTCCCTCTCCCTTTGTTGCTCCCTCTGCTTATGCTCTCTCACTTGCGTGATCTCTCTCTGAAATAAGTAAATAAAATCTTAAAAAAGAAATACTCTTCCATATACTCATAACTTTCAAACAGGGAGTTGTTCTTGCACTAGGGACAGACTAATTCTTTATATATTAAAATATTTAAGTAGGTTTAATTCAACTCATCTGACTCACCTTCTATATATTTTCTCACATCAATGTGCTCAGGAAAACATTCAAATTGCAAATTAGTTATAGGTAGTTCCTTATTTACATGGGTTCAAATTGAGAGAGTAAATATGTATTTTTCCTAAAGTGTCTTTGAAGAAATGTCAAAACATAAGAATTCATATAGACATCTAATTTACATTTTAGAGAGATTTATATGTTTAAATATTTGTTTTCCCTTTTTAATATGTTCGTGAACTTTATGGCTTAACCTTCAATAAAAGGAAAAGATAAGTATGCTAGCTTAAGATTTTAACTGACATTTGAATGTCAACTATTAGAAAATTTCTGAGAAGACCAAATCCAATAGAACAGTATATGTTACAAATATTTTAGTTTGTGCAAAGTTTAATTATTTTAAATAATCTATTTATAATATTCATCATTTCCCTCTCATTGATATATTTAATTAAATTACTATAATCTATATTGTGAATATAAATATTTATATAATTGAAATATAAATTTATATTCATATTTGGAAATCTTTATTTTGAATACCACTTCTGTGACTTAGAATGATTTAACTTTTTTTTTTAAAGATTCATTTATTGAGAGAGAAAGAGTGTGTGTGGAGGGTGGTGAGGGCTGAGAGGCAGAGGGAGTAAGAGAGACAATCCCAAGCAGACTCCATGCCTGAGGCGGGGCTCAATCCAAGACCCTGAGCTCAGAACTTGAGCCAAAACCTGAGCCAAAACCAAGAGTCTGACACTCAATTGACTGTGCCACCCAGATGCCCTTGATTTAACCTTTGGTAAGTTGATTTATTTTTCCCACCAATAGTAATTGTCTTACAGGGTTCTATTTAAAATTTGTGATGATTCAGAAATATTAAAAATGTAAAACCTTATCAGAGTGAGTAGTTATCAAGAAATACTAGTTTTTGTTATATGTATAATATTGAAAACACAAATAAAATAATTATTTCATTTCTTTCTACTAAGCAGACTTCACCTAGATAGACATATAATTGTGAAAACAGGGAGACCCTTGACCAAGGTTATTTGGCATATTGGAGGGAAGTAGTTTTGAAATATAGAAAACTTTCTGTAGTAAATAAATTTTAATTATGAGTCTTTTGTTCTGAATTAGAAAATTGGCTGACATGGACACTGAAGCCCCTCTTCATTTTAGGAAGACCAGAGATTTCATACTTCCTAACTTTTTTGGTATTTTTTATTATTTTTTTTAAGTTTTTATTGAAATTCCAGTTAGTTAACATACAGTGTAATATTAGTTTCAGGTGTACAATATAGTGATCCAACACTTCCATAACACCCAGTGCTCATCACAACTAATTCTTATACAATGTTGTCCCCAGAGGGGGTAGCTTAATACGAAAAATGAGACTTCAGTTAGACTATGTGAAATATTATGATAGATTCACATTTTTCATTTTGAACACTAAATTGTGATTTTCTTAGAAATTATAGACATGAAAGAAGTTAGATACTTGAGGTATTTTTTTATTTTACTAAAATATAACTACTCATTACCCTACACCAATATCTGATAGGAAAATTACCCCATCAGTAGTAATATACTAAAAATGGAATCAATTATCCTTTGTAGAAAACAATGAATAATTGTAATGACTCAAGGGGTTCTTTTATAAAGCTCTGTCAGTTAAAGTCTTAAATACAAAATTAAATTGAAACCCAGATTAGCATGTTGGGCACATATTGGGTATATATGTCATGTTAGGCAGTTGAAGCCTAAAAAGTCATTAATTTCGTTGTTAAAGGATTTCATATTTTATTACTTTGAAAGAGCGTGTATTAAAGATTTAAAAAAATCTAACAAGTGTGAAAGCTTTATTGAATCCACTGTTTTCTTTCTTTACTGTTTTTATTATTTTTGTGTGTGTCTATGTGTGTGTATACACATCCACATATGTGAATATATGCATATGCATATATCCTACTGGTTCTATTCACCTGATTGAACCCTGGCTGATACAGCAATAAGGAATATAATTTGCATAGCGAATAGGAGAAAATGAGATAAGTGAGGACATGAGTTGAGAGTGATAGGTAACCAAAAAGATGGGTGATGTGGTCAAAGTTTGGCAGTCCCTGTGAGATGAAGAAAGTTTTAAAAAAGGTGGTAATAGATGCAGGAGCAGCTTGGAAAGATAGCAGGTAGAAATTAGGAATGATTAGTATTAAAGACTGTGGAGATGATTTAGTTACTGATAAGGTTTTTAGCTAGGTAAACAGGGCACATTTAAGATCTTGGAAATTAACATAAAGTAGCTGAGGGGCCAAATGAAAAGACTATGTAATGAGGGAGAACTGAAATATTGCAAGGATTAAGACTGCAACCCTGGAGGTAGAATTTTGATGAATTAGAACTTAATGGAAGTTTTATAAATGTTTACAACCACAACATTATGTATGTAAATCTGATGGCTTTTGCCTCAAAAGATCTGTAGTATTTGAAGGAAGCAAGAAGGGAAATGGCTTGGAAAGGACAATGAAAAACAAGGAAAATAAGTGTCTCCTCTACCTCCTGTAGAATACGGAATTAATTAAAAACAAAACAAAGCAAAAGGCAAGATGTGAGAGATCTCCAGTGAGCTCAGGATATGGGGGAAAAAGTATTTTCAGGAGGAAGTGAAGTTCATTTTAAAACATTGAAAGTGATGGGGAAACACCTAGAGATCAGGAATATACAAAATGTTAGGGATGATAAAGCATCTGTTCTAATCAAAACTGTGGAAATGTGAAAAGATGGGAAATCGGATCAGATAGCCATGCTTTATATAAAACTAGATTCTGGATGACTGCAAATTACCTGGGATAGTTGAGTTTCTGGTGATGAAAACAGTTTTCTAAACAGGCTTCTAAATAAATAAATAAATAAATAAATACATACATACATACATACATACATACATACATAAATAGGCTTCTGCAGCATTAAAGTATTAGATCCAGTAGTTTTTAGGAAATCTGTTCACTCTTTATGGATGACTGGGAGGGAGAGAGTGATTGACTAGAATCAGATTAAATTATATAGGTATTCCTTAGTTTCTGCTGATGAGCCATTTAAACTAGATCTAGTCCAGATTACACAGTACTGTTAAAATTCTTTTTTAAAGTGGAAAAACGAGAGTCAAAATAGAGGTAAAGTGAGAATGAGAAGGTGAAATCAAGAATATTTTTTTAAAAAAGACAAAAACCAAACACCTACACCTACATGATATTATCTAGTCCATTTTCTTGCCTGAGAAATATACTTTGGAGTAGATTTTTGTCTTTGGTGAATGCATGAAATTTGTTAGGTGTCCCATACATGTTTTTGAAATGACAGAAACTTACTTTAAATGAATTATGTCTATATGCTTTTGAAGCAAAAACTAAAATATATTCAGAATTAAATTAGTTTAACACTTTCAGAAGATTTTCAAACCTAAATTGATATTAGAGGTTGATCTTAATTTTTCCAAAAGTTATAATTGGAATGCTTTAGGGATATACTTTTTTTGTACCCACTTTTTTGTCCTTTACTTTTAGTATGGGGACCAAGGAATTAACAATTATGTGATATGCTGATCTGTTTCTGGTTTTCTATAAAATTGTACAAATTCCAGGAAAATCCTAGGAGGTTTAAGGGAATGGAATTAACATACATTATATTCTATCATCAAGCCTATCTTGAATGAGAGAACTTACTATATCACAGAGAGACCACTCAGTGATCAATCAATATGTATTTGTTGCCTATGGCTCTATCCAATATACCTAAGATAAAAAGGATTAATAAAATTAATGAATTTCTCAATTTACTTATATACTGATATACTTCATTTTAGAAAGATCCTTTTGATTGAAATGCTGAAAAAAGGTTTTAAAGAAAGGGAAACTGCCTTCAGAGAGAGCAGAGAAAAATCAAAATTACATTAACATTTAACCAAAAATAAAGAAAGAAAAAGAAGGGAAAGAATGATTAAGAAAACAACAAGGACAGGGGCAAAAAAAGAGGAACAATAAGAATAAATTAATAAAATAACAAGAAGAAAAATATCAAGAAGCATGACAAGAACAACATGAAAAACAGCAAGCAAAGAAGAAATACGTGAACAAAAACAAGATCAAGAACAACAAGCAAGAACTAATACAAAGGATTGATGAGTAGGAAGATCATAAAAGGAGAAAAAAGAAAAAGAAGACAAAGAGTAATAAAATAATGGTAGAGAAACCTGAAAAATACTGCCTTACCTGGTGAACATCAAAATTAATAAATAACATCGCTGGTATATTTCCTTGATGAGATTATTTCCATGACTAAAATATACTAGTAGTTATTTTATACTTATAAGTGTAATTTATTTTAATGTAGCTGATCATTGATTGTCCCTTGATATTTTTAACATATTACACAGTAAATATGGAGCTTGCACCAAGCTCTGTTAAAATGGTTTTTTCTACTTCTTGCACAGGAAAATTTCCCTTTCAGGAAATCATATAAAGTTAATACTGTGAATATAATTGGACAAGATTTCTCTACAGATGGAGGGGGGAGAGATGGCGGAGGAGTAGGGGACCCTCTTTCAACTGGTCCCCAGAATTGAGCTGGATATCTACCAGACCACTCTGAGCACCCACGAAACCAGCCTGAGATGTAAGATCTGGATCTCTACAAACAGAATATCGCAGGCAGATGGTTCCGAGGTAACGAAGCGGAGAGCCGTGATCCTGCAGGCAGATATCAGAGGATAAATGGCAGCGGGAGGGTGCCTGGCCGTGGGGATCCTACACTGCTGGTGAGTGACAGCCTCGCGCGCTGCGGATGGGGCGCAGACTCGCAGACCAGTAGCGTCGGGAAAGGACTTTAGGGCAGCCCCCGGGGTGGAAAACCAGACCGGCAGGGTCGCGCGCACGTGAACCGCAGCCACCTGGACAGAAACCCGGAGCAACGGTTTGCAAGCACGCAAACTGCAGCCTCCCAGACAGAAATCCGGTGCGCCGGGTCCCCCGATGAACTGCAACCCCCGGGGTGGAATCCCCAAGCAGCGGAGTCGCACGCACGAGAACTGCAGTACCCGGGACAGAACCCCAAGTGGCGGAGTCACGCGCGCGTGAACTGGGAGCGGCTGGCGGTTTTAGAAGCACAAAGGGCAGAGACGTGCCCCCACCTGGAGGCAGAACTGGGAGCACTGCGGAGGGGCGCACAACCCAGGAAGCTGCAGTTTATAGCAGCAGGGACAGAAACGGAGACAGTGTGGCCTGGAGAGCTCACTGAAGAACAGACAGTCTCTCTGCTCTGAGGCAGAGGGTTGGAAGTGGTCTCTTCTGCTCTGACTCGCAGAAGAGACGCAGAAAACCCCCAGGGAAAGGCGCCAGAGAACAAAAGCCCCAAAGACTGATTCCCAGTGAGCCCATCCCCCGCAGCACAGGGGCGCAGGGCAACTCCGCCCAAACAGGGTTGCCTGAGTAACAGTGTGGCAGGCCCCTCCCCCAGAAGACAGGCTGGAAGAACAAGAGGCCAGCAACCCTAAGGTCCCAAGAAAACAGGTGCATCTTGCTTGGGTTCTGATCAATTTCGACTCTATACATTCCCTCAAACACCCATCAACAGAATGACTAGGAGGAGGAGCCCCCAAAACAGAAAAGACTCAGAGATTATGACTTATGCTGCAGATTTACAAATGGATGCAGATATAACCAAGATGTCGGAGATGGAATTCAGGCTAGCAATTGTGAAGACAATGGCTAGAATGGAGAAATCAATTAATGGCAACATAGAGTCTCTAAGGGCAGAAATAAAAGGTGAATTGGCGGGGCGCCTGGGTGGCTCAGTTGGTTAAGCGACTGCCTTCGGCTCAGGTCATGATCCCAGGGTCCTGGGATCGAGTCCCGCATCGGGCTCCCGGCTCGTTGGGGAGCCTGCTTCTCCCTCTGACCCTATCCCCTCTCATGCTGTTTCTCTCTCTCTCTCTCTCTCTCAAATAAATAAATAAAATCTTAAAAAAAAAAAAAGATTAAAAAAAAAAAAAGGTGAATTGGCAGAACTTAAAAATGCCATCAATGAGATCCAATCCAATCTAGATAATCTAACAGCTAGGGTAACTGAGACAGAAGAGAGAATAAGCGATCTCGAAGACAGTATAACAGATAAAAAGGGAAAAGAGGAGGCCAGGGAAAAATAACTCAGAATCCATGAAAATAGAATCAGAGAAATAAGTGACACCATGAGGCGGTCCAATGTCAGAATAATTGGAATCCCGGAGGGAGTGGAGAGAGAGAGGCTAGAAGATGTATTTGAGCAAATTGTAGCTGAGAACTTCCCTAATCTGGGGAATGAAACCAACATTCGAGTCCTAGAGGCAGAGAGGACCTCTCCTAAGATCAAGGAAAACAGGCGAACACCCCAGCATGTAATAATAAAACTTGCAAATCTTAGAACCAAGGAAAACATCTTAAGGGCAGTTAGGGGGAAGAGATTCCTTACATACAGAGGGAGGAACATCAGAATAACGTCAGACCTATCCACAGAGACCTGGCAAGCCAGAAAGGCCTAGCAAGACATATTCAGGGCACTAAATGAGAAGAACATGAAGCCAAGAATACTTTATCCAGCAAGGCTTTCATTTAGAATGGATGGAAAGATGCAGAGTTTCCACGACTGGCAGAAGTTGAAAGAATATGTGACCACTAAGCCGGCCCTGCCAGCTAAAAAATATTAAGGGGGGTTCTATAAAAGGAGAAGGACCTCGAGTGATCTACAACAGAAATTTACAGGGACAATCTATAAAAACAACGTCTTCACAGGCAACATGATGACAATTAATTCATATCTTTCAAAAATCACTTTCAACGTGAATGGCCTAAACGCTCCCATAAAACAGCACAGGGTTGCAGACTGGATAAAAAGACAGGACCCATCCATATGCTGTCTACAAGAGACTCATTTTGAATCTAAAGAGACATCCAGACTGAAAGTGAAGGGATGGAGATCCATCTTCCATGCCAGCAGACCTCAAAAGAAAGCTGGGGTAGCAATTCTTATATCAGACAAATTAGATTTTAAACTAAAGTCTGTAATAAGAGACACAGAAGGACACTATATCATTCTTAAAGGGTCTATCCAACAAGAAGATCTAACAATTGTAAATATCTATGCCCCCAACTTGGGAGCAGCCATCTACATAAGCCTACTGTTAACCAAAATAAAGAGTCATATTGATAACAATATGTTAATTGTAGGAGAACTCAATACTCCAGTCTCAGCAATGGACAGATCATCTAAGCAGAAAATCAACAAGGAAACAAGAGCTTTGAATGATACATTGGACCAGATGGACCTCATAGATATTTACAGAACATTCCACCCTAAAACAACAGAATACTCATTCTTCTCGAGCGCACATGGAACTTTCTCCAGAATAGACCATATACTGGGTCACAAATCAGGTCTCAACTAATACCAAAAGATTGAGATTATTCCCTGCATATTCTCAGACCACAATACTCTAAAACTGGAACTCAACCACAAGAAAAAATTTGGCAGAAATTCAAACACTTGGAAGCTAAAGACCACTCTGCTCAAGAATGTTTGGGTCAACCAAGAAATCAAAGAACTTAAACAATTCATGGAAATCAATGAGAATGAAAACACATCGGTCCAAAACCTATGGGATACTGCAAAGGCGGTCCTAAGGGGGAAATATATAGCCATCCAAGCCTCACTCAAAAAAACAGAAAAATACCGAATTCACCAACTAACTCTACACTTAAAGAACTAGAGAAAAAGCAACAAAGGACGCCTAAGCCACGCATTAGAAGAGAAATAATTAAGTTTAGAGCAGAGATCAATGAATTAGAAACTAGAAACACAATAGATCAGATCAATGAAACTAGAAGTTGGTTCTTTGAAAGAATTAATAAGATTGATAAACCACTGGCCAGACTTACCCAAAAGAAGAGAGAAAGGACCCAAATTAATAAAATTATGAATGAAAGGGGAGAGATCACGACTAATACCAAGGAAATAGAAACAATTATTAGAAATTATTATCAACAACCATATGCCAATAAACTGAGCAATCTGGATGAAATGGAGGCCTTCCTGGAAACCTATAAGCTGCCAAGACTGAAACAGGAAGAAATTGACACCCTGAATAGGCCAATAACCAGTAACGAGATTGAAGCAGTGATCAAAAACCTCCCAAAAAACAAGAGTCCAGGGCCTGGTGGATTCCCTGGGGAATTCTACCAAACATTCAAAGAAGAAATAATACCTATTCTACTGAAGCTGTTTCAAAAAAATAGAAACAGAGGGAAAACTTCCAAACTCATTCTATGAGGCCAGCATTACCTGAATCCCCAAACCAGGCAAAGACCCCATCCAAAAGGAGAATTTCAGACCAATATCCCTGATGAATATGGATTCCAAAATCCTCAACAAAATCCTAGCTAATAGGATCCAACAATACATTAAAAGGATCATCCACCACGACCAAGTGGGATTTATCCCCGGGATGCCAGGGTGGTTCAACATTCGCAAATCAATCTGTGTGATAGAACACATTAATAAGAGGAGGGAGAAGAACCATATGGTCCTCTTAATTGATGCAGAAAAAGCATTTGACAAAATACAACATCCTTTCCTGATTAAAACTCTCCAGAGTATAGGGATAGAGGGAACATTCCTCAAGCTCATAAAATCCATCTATGAAAAACCCACAGCGAATATCATCCTCAATGGGGAAAAGCTGAGAGCCTTTCCCTTAAGATCAGGAACACGTCAAGGGTGCCCACTCTCACCACTGTTGTTCAACATAGTACTAGAAGTCCTAGCAACAGCAATCAGACAACAAAAAGAAATAATAAAAGGTATTCAAATTGGCAAAGAAGAAGTCAAACTCTGTCTTTTCGCAGACGACATGATACTTTATGTGAAAAACCCAAAAGACTCTACCCCCAAATTACTAGAACTCATCCAGCAATTCAGTAATGTGGCAGGATACTAAATCAATGCACAGAAATCAGTTGCTTTCTTATACACTAACAACGCAACTGTAGAAAGAGAAATTAAAGAAATGATTCCATTTACAATAGCACCAAAAACCATAAGATACCTCAGAATAAACCTAACCAAAGAGGTAAAGGATCTATACTCTAGGAACTACAAAACATCCATGAAAGAAATTGAAGAAGACACAAAAAGATGGAAAAATATTCCATGCTCATGGATTGGAAGAATAAACATTGTTAAAATGTCTATGCTACCCAGAGCAATCTATACCTTCAAGGCCATCCCGATCAAAATTCCAATGACATTTTTCAAAGTGCTGGAACAAACAATCCTAAAATTTGTATGGAATCAGAAAAGACCCCGAATCGTCAAGAAGATGTTGACAAAGAAAAACAAAGCTGGGGGCATCACGTTGCCTGATTTCAAGCTATATTACAAATCAGTGATCACCAAGATAGCATGGTACTGGCACAAAAACAGACATACAGACGAGTGGAACAGAATAGAGAACCCAGATATGGACCCTCAACTCTATGGTCAAATAACCTTTGACAAAGCAGGAAAAAACATGAAGTGGAAAAAGACAGTCTCTTCAGTAAATGGTGCTGGGAAAATTGGACAGCCACATGCAGAAGAATGAAACTCGACCATTCTCTAACACCATTCACAAAGATAAACTCAAAGTGGATGAAAGACCTCAATGTGAGACAGGAATCCTCAAAATCCTAGAGGAGAACATAGACAGTAACCTCTTTGACATCGGCCACAGCAACTTCTTTCAAGATACATCTCCAAAAGCTAGTGAAACAAAAGCAAAAATGAACTCTTGGGACTTCAAGATAAAGAGCTTCTGCACAGCAAAGGAAACAGTCAACAAAACAAAGAGGCAACCCACAGAATGGGAGAAGATATTTGCAAATGACACTACAGATAAAGGGCTGGAATCCAAAATCTATAAAGAACTTCTCAAACTCAACACCCAAAAAACAAATAATCAAGTCAAAAAGTGGGCAGAAGAGATGAACAGACACTTCTCTGAAGAAGACATACAAATGGCAACAGACACGTGAAAAAATGTTCATCATCATTAGCCATCAGGGAAATCCAAATCCAAACCACACTGAGATACCACCTTACACCAGTTAGAATGGCCAAAATGGACAGGGAAAGAAACAACAAATGTTGGAGAGGTTGTGGAGAAAGGGGAACCCTCTTACACTGTTGGTGGGAATGCAAGTTGGTATAGCCACTTTGGAAAACAGTGTGGAGGTTCCTCAAAAATTTAAAAATAGAGCTACCCTATGACCCAGCAATTGCACTACTGGGTATTCACCCCCAAGACACAGATGTAGTGAAAAGAAGGGCCATATGCACCCCAATGTTCATAGCAGCAATGTCCGCAATAGCCAAACTGTGGAAAGAGCCGAGATGCCCTTCAACAGACGAATGGATGAAGAAGATGTGGTCCATATATACAACGGAATATTACTCAGCCATCAGAAAAGATGAATACCCAACTTTTACATCAACATGGATGGGACTGGAGGAGATTATGCTAAGTGAAATAAGTCAAGCAGAGAAAGTCAATTATCATATGGGTTCACTTATTTGTGGAACATAAGGAATAACATGGAGGACATTAGGAGAAGGAAGGGAAAAATGGGCGGGGGGAATTGGAGGGAGAGATGAACCATGAGAGACTATGGACCTGAGAAACAAACAGGGTTTTAGAGGGGAGGGGGGAGGGGGGATTGGTTAGCCCAGTGATGGGTATTAAGGAGGGCACGTACTGCATGGAGCACTGGGTGTTACACGAAAACAATGGATCGTGGTTCACTACATCAAAAACTAATGATGTATTGTATGGTGACTAACATAACATAATAAAATTAAAAAAAAAGATTTCTCTACAGATAAAACTGGCTAAGAGTATACTAATATGCTTATTTTTAATTTTGTTTATTCTAAAATTAACCTAAGAATTTAAATTTATGTACACATTTAACTTATTTTAAAATATGAAAAATCATGAGCATATATATTTAGCAGGATGGTTTAAAAATAGAGATCATAATGGACTGTGAATCATAGCAGTTCTAAATTAAAAGAAATACAAGTAAATTTTGTAAGGTAGGAGTGTTTATTATCTAGACTTGCAAGGTTCAATATACTCACACAAGTCTCATGAGAAGATGTAAATTTAAGTTACTTAAATAAGATTTAAATTCAGTTCCTTAGCCCCACAAGCTACATTTTTTTTTAAAGATTTTATTTATTTATTTGACAGAGAGAGACACAGTCAAAGAGGGAACACAAGCAGGGGGAGTGGGAGAGGAAAAGCAGGCTTCCCGCTGAGCAGGGAGCCCTATTCAGGGCTCTATCCTAGGATCCCGGGATCATGACCTGAGCCGAAGGCAGACGCTTAATGACTGAGCCACCCAGGCACCCCATCCAGCTACATTTCTTATGGAGTGATTTATATATAGTAGACAGTAAATATTTGTTGGGAGGTTGAATGATGAAGAGGTTAGCATATTACAGGTTCTATAATTAGGCTTTTGTGCAAAAGATGAGATTTTCCTAAACTTTCAAGTTTATCTTTAGAATTTCAACTTCTTTACAACAAAGGGAAAGCTCAGATAATACCAAGACCTAGGTGGTTTTTAGTCATTTGTTGACAAAGTCAGTTGCATCTCCCTGGGCTCTCTTTTGCACCCCCAATTAAATCTCAGTGAAGTGCAACTCCTGAGCACACATCTGAAGGTGTCCAAGGGAGTACTTCAGAAGCCCTGCTACCCACTGCAGCCAAATGTTCACAAGC
The DNA here is from genome assembly GCF_011800145.1 of Mirounga leonina. Classification (NCBI taxonomy): domain Eukaryota; kingdom Metazoa; phylum Chordata; class Mammalia; order Carnivora; family Phocidae; genus Mirounga; species Mirounga leonina. The sequence continues at coordinate 24,307,225 of NW_023270316.1, read as the reverse complement.
TTTCTGTTAAAAAAAAAAAAAAAAAATTGCTGTGGAGAAACTAATGACTTTATTGATATATTTATTGCAGATGAAGCTAAAAAAGAAAAGACAGGTGAGGCATTTTGAATTTGACTCAGTTTAAGCTGCTGTAGAATACAAAAATAAAAAGTCACACTAGTGTTCAAGACACTCTGTCTTAAATAGTGGTTTTCAACCAGTATGACAAGGCATGATACAGTATAATGGTGTTTTATAAACCCTTTCCAAATATGTGCCAAATTTTGATGGGTGTATAACATGTACTTTGACTGTAAACTCTAGAACTATTTTTGTAGCCACATGTGTCAGGCTAATGCTATACTGTTTGCAGAGCAAGGTACAACTTCTTTGTGTCAGGGGTAAGAGATGAGGCATAAAATTATATTAGTGTCAAAGAAAGTGTTTTCTGGAACATGCAAGAACTTGGCCTCGTGAGAACATAAGAGAGTTTATTCAGGGCAGTAAACATTTCTCTCTAAAAGCAACATGGTTTTGAAAGGTAAACATTAAATAGTGCAGTAACTGTGGATTCCTTTATAGACACTCTGAGACATTGTTATTGTAGAGATTTTGTTATATTATTCCTGAATTGTGGGTAGTATTTTTTTAGTCTTAACTCTGTCAAGTGCAGCTGCCAAAATTTCTAGTATTTACAAGTATTCCACAAATACAAAAGTAGTAGGAAACACAGACATATAAACACAACCTTAAATGCAATTTAATAACTATATTAGTGTATGTATATGATAGTAATCTTAAGGCTTCAGAGAAAGTGCCATAAAGGAGGTAATATAACAAAAAGCAAAAAGAAGCGGTAAACTATTGGAAATGAAACTGACAATAAATACTGGTTCTACCTGAAAGTAATTCGGAACATGTGGGTGCTTGGGCCACAAGATATGAGGCTGGGGAGGTGGGGGTGAATCCATTGAGAGATTTTGAATGCTATGCCAAGAAATTCTGTATAGAAGAGATGATGAAGGGATTTTTATTGAAAAGGGAGGGGCGTCAGTAGCTCAGTCAGTTAAGCTTCCAACTCTTGGTTTGGGCTCAGGTCATGATCTCAGGGTCCTGGGATAGAGCCCTGCATCAGGCTTCGCGCTGAGCTTGAGATTCTTCCCTCCCCCCATCTCTGTTCCTCCCCCCACTTGTACTCTATCTCTCTCAAAGAAAGAAAGAAAGGAAAAAAAAGTCTCTTAAAAAAAAGAAAAGGAAAAGGGAATATGCATCATGATATAATAGTCTAGAATTGATGGACTCAGCAAGACAAAGATTTTTGTGGTGAGGGTTTGAAACAGCTTACGGATAAAACAGTTATTTGATGTGATGTGTTGAAAAGATGAAAAGTGTACTCTTTAATAAGGTTTTCATGAAGTTTCTGAAATTAACAATAAAATTATTTGCTTGTTTATAAAAATAAAATAAAATTATTTGCAACATTTATCTTCCAGGGTAATGCTATAATGTTATATTAATGTTAGTAATGTGATATTACAGAACAGAGTAGATGGTGAAATCATGTTAATGAAGACAACCAAATAGTAAAGTCACATTAGGGTAAACAGGAAGTTGAAGGTTTAGAGATGATTTCACTTTACAGTAGCAATTTCATCCCCAGTAGTGACTCTAAATCTTGACCTGAAAGGTAGACTATTAATATCTGGGGACGTTATCAGTCCTGCTCTTTACCGCTACTTGAGGCATCTTAGTGGTGAATCAAGTTCTGGGAGATGGTTGTTTCACTAAATGTCATGTTGCTTGATGGCCATTTGTTAGAACATCTGACCGTGTACAGCAGCATTTGTGGCAACAGAGACTACACATGTAAATAGTACAACACAGACAAAAAATAGAATTATCTGAGTTTATAGTGTGCTTCTAAACAAGTAGCCAAGAGTGCCCAAATTAAACCAAGAGAATAGATCCCATTTCCAGTCCAAAGTGTCCTCAGAATCAGATATAGTTATATTAGACAAATTACCTAATTAATTTTTTCAGATCATTGTATTAATATTAAAGATCCTAGAGAGATCTACATAGATATAAGCATACCATATTTCCCCTAAAACAGTACATGTTCCTCCTCTAGAGGCCAATATGCTATCTGAAAGGCTCCATTCTGAAACACTGCCTCTCAATTTTCTTGGGCAAAGAAGGCATTATCTAGCACCACTTCCCTTCTGTGACCTATACACATAGAATTTCCCCACATCCTGGACATCCTGTAAAGCACAGACTAAAGAGGTTACAGGAGAGAAGAAAATAGTCCAGCATTGCCTTGAGGGGTTAGGATTTCAGTTCTGAAAATGAGGATCAGTGCTAACAATAAGGCACTGCTCATCAGTAATGGCATACCCCTAGGAAATCAAATTTTTACTATTAAGGTAAATAGACTTAAAGCAAAAGTAGTTCTTGCTCATAAGATCAGTAAAAGGGAGATAGTCTCCAAATGTACACCATCTGTTCTCCAATCATCTTCCAAGTTTTCTTTCTTTTTTTTTTTTTTTTAAGATTTTATTTATTTTTTTGACAGAGAGAGACACAGTGAGAGAGGGAACACAAGCAGGGGGAATGGGAGAGGGAGAAGCAGGCTTCCCGCGGAGCAGGGAGCCCGATGCGGGACTCGATCCCAGGACCCTAGGATCATGACCTGAGCCGAAGGCAGATGCTTAACCGACTGAGCCACTCAGGCGCCCCCCAAGTTTTATTTCTATTAAAGTGCATTTACCAACTATCTTTTTTTTTTTTTTTTTAAAGCTAGCTTTAATACAAGATACTGGAGTATTGTTTCCTTTTTTTAAATAATAAAGTTATATAGGATTTTAGATTTTTGGCTATTTAGCCTGTTGCAGTGTATGCCACTTAAAAGTTACTTAATGGTTGAGTCAGTTACCCAGGAAACCAACTAATTCATTACAAGGAAATTGTACCAAGGTAAGCCTAGTGGCTCCCAAAGGAAAATGTTCACAAATCCAACAAGCCATTTTATTATATGCTTTAACAAGTTTATGAATAAATTGTGTCCAGGTATTAGACCAATTTCAAGGGGTGGGACTAAGGATTCCAAAAGCTATATTAAGAAAGATTTAAAAGAATGATGATTTTTTTTGTCCCATGTATCTTGGGTAGAAATTTTCTATATCTCATATAGCCAGCTACTTCATTCAAAAGTCTTAGATAGAAGCAGTCTCCAAACGGAAACTGGTTTCAGGCAGTTTATGAGTTCTCAGATCAAGATTTCTAGTAGGAACTATCTTCCAGTGATAGAACGATAGCTTTGTCCTCTTTAATTAAGATACATAAATGCAAGTCAAACCCCTGAAGTTTCAGTACTAAAACAGCTACAGTAATTTTGACAGGATTCTTTCCGTCACTGCTTGAGGACGGTCATTCTCTACTGGATCTTCTATAACACCATTTCTCCAGGTGTTGGGCCAAGCAAGGATGGTTTAGGAGAATGTTGAGGAAAGGTTGACTGTATCTGTTGATAAGAATGGGTGCATTGCATGAATCTCCTAAAATATTTGGGTATGTCTACTTGTAAGAATGAGGAGTATAAAATATGAGTATGGTTATTAGCTCATAATAAGAAATTTAAAGCATCCCAATAGGAGTTTTATTAAAACCAATGACAATAGCTTAGGCCAAGAAGTTTGAGCATCGGGCGCCTGGGTGGCTCAACTGGTTGGGCGACTGCCTTCAGCTCAGGTCATGATCCTGGAGTCCTGGGATCGAGTCCCGCATCGGGCTCCCTGCTCAGTGGGGAGTCTCCTTCTCCTTCTCCCGCTCCCCCCTCTCGTGCTCACTCTCTCTCTCTCTCAAATAAATAAATAAAATCTTTAAAAAAAAAAAAAGAAGTTTGAGCATCTTTGAGAAAATGACTAATTTTATTTCCAGATTTCGATTTATTTTTTACACCTTTCATAAAGAATGGGGGTTATATAAACTGTGAAGTTTATGAAGAGTTGTAGGGCTTTGCAACACTCTTTAATAACACAGGTGCCCTTGTCACCAGAGAGATAGCTTGGAGTACAAAATCAGGTAATCTTTTTTGCTGCTATTTGAGATGTAGCTCTTTGACAAGGGAAGGCTACACAAGAATAAGCAAACAATGACCAACATGTATTCAAAGTCCAGATGGGGGAATAATGGTATGAAAATTCGTTTGGAGATGTTTAAAAGAGTCCTGAGGTTTGAGCTTTTATGTGTCATCCCTTTACAGTTTACCAGGATTATGGTGGTAGCAGATATGCCAGAAACAAACTTAGTAGTTTTACTATAAACGTTCCTCAACAATGTTCAGTAAGTATTGTGGCCAATATGTTCTTACTGTGGTGGTAATTCCATGTAAATTTTTTGCAAGTATCCATTAAGGTTCTGCAGGGCTATTTAATCTCTAATCTCAGAATACTAAAGTTTATTTTCACGCTTGGTAATCAGATTTTCCCACTATCACTTTTCTAATCAGGAAACAATCATGGATATTCTAAAATTGTCCCTCTAGGGCACCTGGGTGCTCAGTTGGTTAAGCGACTGCCTTCGGCTCAGGTCATGATCCTGGAGTCCCGGGATCGAGTCCCGCATCGGGCTCCCTGCTCAGCGGGGAGTCTGCTTCTCCCTCTGACCCTCCCCCCTCTCATGCTCTCTCTCTCATTCTCTCTCTCAAATAAATAAATAAAAAATCTTAAAAAAATAAAAAAATAAAAAATAGAATAAAATTGTCCCTCTAAACTTCTTCAAAGATCTTGCCACATGGTATATCACAAGGTCTAGGATCTTATTATGGTAGTATCTATGGGGAAATGATCAGCCAGGAAATTTCCTTTAGTTTCCATGTCTAAGCCTTTTTGTGTAAGTTTCTACATTTTTGATAGTCACTACCATAGAATGCATTAAAGCAATCAAAGTTTCTCTACCCTCGTGGTCATTCTTAGTTGAGTTTCTGCTGAAGTCAGAAAGCTATTGTTTCTAAAACTTTCTGAATTCATAGATAACACCAAAAGAATACCAACTATCAATGCACATATTCTTCTCAACTCTAGTTAATCAGTAAAATCTAGCAAGCTTGATTTAGTTCTGCTATCTTGGTAGGATTTTCCTATGATAAAGGGTTACAACATATCCCACTTTATATTCTTTTGTTTCATTCTTAAGGTATAACCCATCCACAAAGTATTTTTCACCCTAATTTTACCAAAGGAGTTTCTAATAAGCCTAAGGGTTTCTCTCCATCCCCCACCCCCACCAGAAGCTAGTACTAGCAGGATTGGTAAAATATATAATAAATACCTCTTCTATAAGGATTCGAGTATTGGTTTTAATACTCACCCACTACCGCCCCCCCCCACACACACACCTTTTTTAAGCTTCTGGCTTTAAGGGGATAGTCCTTTATTTCGTTTCTGGTTTCAAAGCATATTGTGCTAGTTTTAGTAGAGACTTTGCTTGGTCCATCTAAATTCTCAAGGGTTCAATTCATATAATCCTACCTGTAACAGGAAATATTTTGCCCTATAAACTCATCTAATATCTTCTTGAGATATTTAATCTGGGCTTTAGATACAGGCTACCTGTAAATAAAGGTCCAAATTAGATATAACCACATTATGAATAGAGGAGTCCTCAGGGATTTTAAGGAAGAGATCATGAGGAAAGTATTTAGGGGCACCTGGGTGGCTCAGTTGATTAGGCATCCGACCCTTGATTTTGGCTCAGGTCATGATCTCTGGGGTTGTGAGATCAAGCCCCGTGTTGGGCTCTGAGCTCATTGTGGAGTCTGCTTGAGATTCTCTCCATCTCCCTCTGCCCCTCCCCCTCCTCTCTCTCTCTCTCAAATAAATAAATAAATAAATAAATAAATAAATAAATCTTCTTTTAAAAGGATAGCATTGGGGCGCCTGGGTGGCTCAGTCAGTTGAGCGTCTGACTCTTGGTTTCAGTTCACGTCATGGTCTTAGGGTGGTAAGACTGAGCCCCGTGTTGGGCTCCATGCTCAGCACGGAGTCTACTTATCTTTCCCCTCTGTTCCTCTCTCTCTCTTTCTCTCAAATAAATAAATAAACTATTAAAAAAAGGATAGCATTTAATATGGCAATTCCACTTACATTATAATATTTCCTATTTTGTTAGGGGTTGTGGCATAACAAAGGAGGAAAGAATATCCTCTAGTTAATGTATGAATATGAGTGCTATAGGCCAGGATATAGTGAATATCTGAGAATTGTTAGAGATAACTACCACTAGAGTAATTATTGACTCCAGGAAGAGTTTGTATAACAACTACAAGGTTACGCTCAATATTGTAGCACCCACATCAATTAAATTTTTTGCAAAGTTGGTCTTTTGTATATATAGAAATTTCTCCTTCTAAATTTAAGGGCAAATTGGAAAACTGAAAAATGAGTGTTTGATTTTCACTCAGTACTTTCACTCGCTACTCCCATTTTTCCCGCCTTCAGTTTCTTAGCTCATGTAGGCCATTATTTCCTGATAACCTTTTTCTTTACAGTATCTACAACTATCTTTATCAAGAGACTCCCTCCTCTGCTGTTGAATACCTGGGGTAGGAGCAGCTAGTTGTTTTATCTGAAAAGTCATCAATTTATTGTCTTATTCTGTTAAAGCTCCTTGAAAGTGTTCAGTGAGATGTTGGAGGTTTGGCAAATACTAAGCTTTACTTACAAAACATAACCTAAAAATCATATTATAGCACATAAACATAATTTTAGGAAGTACTATAAATACTGGTGCAGAGATTCAAGGATTTGTTTTTCCTGAAATATTTTTATATCCATAACTGTATTTCAATAGGCCCATGTTTCTATGCCTTAATATAGTATGATTACATTAGTATCCATGATATATTGCAATGTTTTTCAACTACATGTTTCTACATTATAAGAATCCTCTATGTTGTCAAAACAACATAGAGGTCCATGCTTAATTTAAACAATCAGCTAAATGAAAATAATTATAATAGAACAGATTATAAAATAAGTTCAGGAGATGTCTGAGAGTCAAAATATAGGTAAAGAAATTATCGAATTCTGTTCCTATAGGTGGTATAGAAGAGGTCAAATTAAAAATGAGATTATGATTCTTAACATCTCAATAGTGTACATTTGGAAGGAGAAGGGACCCATGAAGGACACTGTGTAATAGATATGTATTCTACTTGTATGGGGAAGTATGTGAATCAATAAAACCATGTTTTTATGGAAATGACACACACTTCTTAAAGCCTGTCAAAAGCTAAGGAAAAGCAAGATACTGAGGGACTTATTTCATGAATACATATTCCACTTTAGAGGGATTCTAGGGCAAAGATTTTGAAATCACCAACAATAGCCTTCTGTTTTGGAATGCGCTTCGATGGGTTCTTCAAGAAAACAAAAGCATGAACAACCATGATACTCCCCTAGAAGACAAGGACCTATAAACATACAGAATGCCAGGTCAGGAAATTATAGTGGCCATTGCAACATGATACCAAAACAGCCTTGGGTGTTCTAAATCATGATAAAACATATGTAGATAAGTGATCATAATTTTTTTAAAGATTTTATTTATTTATTTGAGAGAGAAAATGAGAGCGAGAGAGAGAGCACATGAGAGGGGGGAGGGTCAGAGGGAGAAGCAGACTACCCACTGAGCAGGGAGCCTGATGCGCGACTCGATCCTGGGACTCCAGGATCATGACCTGAGCCGAAGGCAGTCGCTTAACCAACTGAGCCACCCAGGCGCCCAGTGATCATAATTTTTTTAAAGTTAAGCAAAATATTTTAACTGGGCTATCTGGTTAAAATTTCACACGTACTTCATCATTAGAATGCCAGGACCACAAAAATAAAAGAAAAAATGAAAATTAAGTGGGTTAAAATATCATCAGCTATACACAGAAGATGAAAAGCTCAGTGAGAATGGAAGACTGGGAGTACACACTGTAAGTTCGTTTACAAAAAAAAATAAGTCAATACTATCCTTTAAGAAAGAATGCACTATTCTGCTGCTAAAATATTTTAAATCAATCTATATATCTATGTATGTATGTGTCTATCCATCAATCCATATTTGGGGACATAATTCCCAAAGGGTCTTTCACATTCCTGCACATGTTGTACACACAGGACTGTCCTTTGTTCCAAACTTACTTTGCAAGGATCTGTATAGCAAATAGCACTAAAAGTGAAGTCTCCCTACTGAGCAAGGGGAATGTTCACTTAAAACCTTGAAAGAGGAAGATAGTGTCTCCCTCAGGAGCAAGGGCAGGCATGTTTACTGTTCGTTATAACATTTACAGGTTCTCTAAGTGCAAGGATCTTCTATAACTCAGCCCACTATATGCACAGGTATCAGCTTTCTTTACATCACCCTGTGGGAATTAGGCTTGTGAAACTAGAGCAAACAAACATTATTACTCTAACTCCTGCCATTGCTGGGAATACACTTTTCTGACCTAAGAGTCTTGTGTCCTCTGCCTGAATCCATGAAACTGTGGCAGGCTAACCGGTGCAGGTAAGGTCAAATTTCAGACCCTTAACAGTCTTGACGTAAAGTAGATACGGCATTTGAGAACCACAGTTTTATGGGTACAGTTGTTGCCATGATGGGAGATTGATTCCCTTGTGTTTTCAGAGTTTTCCAAATTCAGGATACTGATGCGATAATCACAATGTACCTAGTGGTTCTTTATACTCTTTATAAGCGAGAATACCTGAGAGAATCCTGGTTTTATTACTACAACTTTGGAACTACTACAGTAACTATATTCATTCCAGTTTGGCTAGTCTGAAAGGATACACAAAGAAGCAGAACTGGTTTCAAAAGAAAAACTTAGGAAGCCAGACTGGCCTCATATTCTACTGCTGCCTGCCAAAGTAAACTTCACACTACTGCTTGACTACAGGCTTCTTCAGGTAAAAATCTTAGGGGAAAAACAACTGAAAGAATGCTGGGGAAAAGCCTGATTTTCAAGGTCCTATGGTGCCTTGAGAGATTCTGTCCTAATTCTCAAGAGAGAAATATTTGAAGGAATATCTGAGTTTCTCTTTTCCTCTGTGAAGAAGAGTGCTTCATCTGTTTAGTGAGAGGAAATGCCTAAATTACAGAGGATGTGCTTATCAGGAGGCAGGACCTCTGCATTAAAAATGTCAGCCCTGAAAAACAGCATGCCAAGCCATGCTTCATGGATTCTTATGCTGAAATAGGTGGTATATCTACATATAAGCAGGTCAGCTGAAGCTGCAGTCATATCTCTGCTCCCCAGGTTCTAATTTCTTGGTCTGAAACTGAATATAGTAAGTTAGGACTAGAAAGGCACAAAATCTCAGGCTTAAGGCTATAAAAGAGAGGAGATTCTACCAAGATTTAAAGTCTTTATTTATTAATTAAAAGCAAACTAATGTTACATAGTATGATCCACAACTGAACTTTGCATTTCTCATTCATCAAGAACCCAGAAATCAGATGTGATTAACACCATAACCAACCTACAATAAGGGGAACACCAAAAAAAGGTATTTGCAATGTAATTCACTCTATGCAAAATAAAAGCTTCCTATAATTAAACTCTTGTTTGCACCCTTCTAATGGAATCTCATGATGTACTCAGATTCGCATTTACAAATCACAAAATGATCTAATGTCCTGCATAGATACCTTAAATTGATCCCCCTATTCTTCCGTAAAGGCCAGTTTTCATAGAAGGGTGCAAAAAGTCTGTAGGTTACTGAGGCCTCTTCATTTTCTTAGAGTCATTTCCCCCTCCAGATTTTATTAAATGCCTTTCCCTTTCCAGCATCCTTCACAAATCAGGTCATTGTCTCTCCTTCAAGAACACGCAATGCCCTTCTCTTCCTCAATTTAGTTTAAGTACTCTCCCGGTACACAGTCATAGTGCTTACTGTATTAAATTGCAAACATTTGTCTACTTCTCCGTTTCCTTCAGTGGACTGAGTTCCTCAAGGACAGGAAGCTTAACACTCATTATTTGTACTCACTCCAAATCCCAACCCTCAGCACATGGTAGCCGCTGAATAAATGCTGTTGGAATGATAGCAACTCCATAGCACGCCTCCTAAACCATTGGACTGCTTTTTAAATGCTAAGAAAGTGGTAAGAGAGATTTCTGAAATAGACTGGTAGAAGGTGGATCTGGGAATCTGTAGTTTTAAATGTTTCCTTATGTAATTATGGTAACCTATCCTACTGAGAACCTCTTCTCTAGCTCCTGCTCTACAAATATGTAGCTTTTGATTTTAGGTAACTAATTTTAATTTTCTAGATTTTTTTTCCATCATTTTATATAGAGATTATTATACTGGATATTCCAGGTTAAAAATTCCAGAAGTCTAGTAATATTGATACTGCAGATTAAATATGTGAATTAACCTGGTCACTGTAAGTTTTTCTTTTCCTAGACAACCAAATATCCCTTTGTAAGAGTACACGGTCATAGCTGTTTCTCTGAGTGAAATCTTCGAGCCGATCAAGCACTTCATGTCTTTCCAATGTGTGTACGTAAGTTGTATTCATATTGCTTATTTGTTTAGTATTCTGTCAATTGACTATATCCATAGTAAACCACAGGGATAGTTAACATTTTTTTCTTGAGGGAAAAAGTGGTATAGCATGCAAACATTTTAAGTATATAGTAAAAGTAAAAACTGTGCTATCAATTCTGTTAGCTTCCAAAGTGTTACTTAACCAGGGACAACAAAGATTTTTATAAAAAATGAAATGATGACATATATTTGGGATTACTCTCTGGCTCACCTAAAAATGCAAAACACAATCTCATGAATCTGTGGCATGTGTCAATACCAATTCTGTGTTGTTGTTTTTTTTACTATTTCTTTGTTTCATCTTCACATGTATTCATAGCTCTGTCAGCCAGAAGCATTACACTGTTATCAACAAGTTAGAGGAGATCAGAATCATGGCTGCAAACATTCTGGGCTTTACCTGTGATAATTTTGTTTACTGTTCTAATAAAGAAAAACGTCTGCAATGAGTACCAGGTTTGCAGCTGCTTTTTCTTTTTCCCAACTTCACTAAATGCCATTCCTTCTCAATCCCTTTAGGTAATGGTTGTATGGACCAGTATAGATGAGCCACACACGGTATATCAAATTAAAACAACCTGACAGTGATATTTATGAAGCTAGAGATTAAGAGATTAGTGCAGCCAATACTGAAAAGTCTCTGTCTAGGTTCTAGATGCTCAATTTAATTAAAGAATCTCATTTTTTCTAATAAGGCTCACACTGGGCAATACTTCTACTCTACCATTTTTAAATTTTAGCTCTGTAGAAGAAAAAAAAGAAAATAGATCAGAAACTCAAAACAATGAAGAAGCTGTGGTTGGAGGAAAGTCAAATTTGGACTAAATGTCCTGTGATAAGATCCAAGTACCATGGCCATTTTTGGATTACCATAATGTGGTGATATATACATATATATAGCCACATAATTCTTTGATACTACACCTTCAAGTTGAAGGGTCTCTGACTCCTTTCCTTGAATTGGGCAACCTTGTGACTGCTTTGACCAATAGAGTATTAGAGGATGGTAGAAGATATTTTCGAGAGAGTAGGTCATAAAAGGGATGACTTATTCTCCTGATGACTCTTGCTTGAGATCTGAACTGAGAAGACTGGCTACAATGAAGACTATAAAGAAGCCAAGCCACATTTAGGCATTCTGTTGACAGTCCCAGTTAAACTCAGTGTTTCAATCATCCTCGACCAGCTGGCAATCATGCAAGTGAAGAAACCTCCAGATGATTCCAGGCTCCATTCATCCAGTTACCTGAGGTAGTTGAGTCTTTGCAGTTGAAGTCCCAAACATGAGGAGAAAGACAAGCCATCTCCTCTGTGATGAACTCCTCACCCACAGAATAGTTGAGAATACAATGTTTTGTGTGTGTGTGTATGTGCATGTGTGTGTTACTAAATTCTGGGATGGCTTGAAGATCAAAGTTACACTAGATACTGGGAACGGTAAAATTCCAATCTTAAAATATGTTGCATCTATTAATAATATTACACATTATTATTTCTAACATGATCATTTTTTACTCTTTAGGCAACTATAAAAGTACTTACGAAATAAAAATAGCAGCATATATACCTATCTAATAATTTATAAAACAATTATGGTTAAGGTAAATATATAATTGCTTTAAATAAAAATATAAATTTTGGAATATGAGGATGAATGCTCAAGTGTTTTATGATTTGTATATTCCTTTTGCCTAGTTCTAAGCTATTTCAAGTTCTGCAAACTAGTTTGGAAGCAAAATAATAGGTAAAGGTTCTTGCTACTGACTGTATTCTGTCACTGTCTATAATCTAGTATAAACATTTATCATACTAATGATTGTTTTTCTAATACCCTTAGTTAATATAGGCAGAGAGGAGTTATTTTCCAGTTCTTATAATCATAGGTTTTTAGAGGCTAGTGATAGAGATGTAAATGTGAAGCAATTTGGGATGTATCACAAAGTATTTCCCTGGACTTCAGAGTTTCTACAGGATGAGAGTTAGGACAGAATTTTTTTTGCTTTATATAATAAATTTATATTATGTCTGTGCTCTTGCCAGGGGATCTGTAGTATCTAGAAGACCTGAATCATATAACTCAGAATTCAAGCCCTGATGATTAATTTATGGATTTGTATCCCAAATGTCAACTGGACAGTTAGTGGAACTTGTAACACTTGTTCTGTTTTGCCTCCAATTTCAAGACTCCAAACAAAAGATAGTGATAGACAATGATGACGGAATAATAAGAAACATATGATGAGCACTGTGTTTCTTTCCACTTTCATTCTTGAGAGAGTTTCCCTGTGGTAGTGTAGGAAAAGAGAACTCAGTCAGGGCCCTATGGACTCTATGCAGTAAACAGAAAAAGCTAAGACTCCTGGGAGAAAAAGCTGAGGGCAGAGTACTGAGGAGGTAAGAGATAACATGTAGTACGAAGTCTCAGACCTGCAGATGGTACCACTCAAGTATTCACCTGAGCATTCATTGGTGAAGGTATGTGGTTAATTACCTGCATCTGGGGGAAGAACTGCCCTTGCAAATTTAGAAGCCGTAGTAGTGCCTGGTGCCAGGAAAGTGCCAGTTCCCCAAAATTCTACTGAAATACCTCATGGCTATAGTATGGAGAATATAGAGAAGGGTCCTCTGAAGTGATGGGGAATGTTAGGACTAGACCAAGCCCTGCTCTGGTCCTGCCTAAAGAAGCTTAAAGAAAGACCGGAGAGGAAAAAGCTGTTTCCAAGTAATCTAAATGTGTCACACAGAAATATTCAGGAATATTTCTAAGAATACAAAAATATATAGCTGCCAATGGCAAATATCATGATTTCTACCATCCAGTAAGAAGTTACTAAGCATTCAAAGAGCAGAAAAGAACTTATGACCCATAATAATGATAAAAAGAATTTAATCAATTGAAACTTAACTCAAACTGATATAGATGTTAGAATTAGGAAACCAAAATATTAAAATAGTTATTTTACCTGTATTCTATAGGTTCAAAAAGTTGAGTCAGGAAAGATATAAAAAAGCCAGATCAGGGCACCTAGGTGGCTCAGTCAGTTAAGGGTCTGCCTTCAGCTCAAGTCATGATCCCAGGACCCTGGGATTGAGCCCAGCATACTAGCCTTGAGCTCCCTGCTCAGTGGGGAGTCTGCTTCTCCCTCTCCCTATGCCCCTCCCCTGGCTTGTGCTTTCTCTCTCTCAAATAAATAAATAAAATCTTAAAAAGCCAGATCTTTCTAGAGATGAAAGCTTTAAGGCCTGAGGTAAAAAATACACAGTGGGATTAAAAGAAGATTCTATATATTACAAATGAAAATATGATTAAACTTGAATACATAGCTGTGGAAAATATTCAAAATGAAGAAGGGCATCAGAGAACTAAAACTTTTACATCATGCCACTACATTAAAAATGCATATGGCTTTAATAGATACATGACTAGCTTTTAATTTTATAACTATAGTACATATATAGACAAACCAGGAAGAAACCATTTATTTACTTATTTTTAATGTGTAATAGGCTGAATTTGTTCAACTTAGGCTCTCCTTTATAAAAATGAGACCCAGAAGGATTTTATAAATCCCTTTTTTGTTTTGAATCATTTTAAGCTTATTATGATTGTTTTTCCTGCTCAGAAACTGTTTACCTGAGCCTATGTTAACAACCCTTTCTTTTCTGAAAAGTCTAATTACTGTAGTGAGGATTTTTCACCAGCCACCACATACTGCATCTAGAAGCGCTAGAACAATAACTCAAGGCGACTGATTGGCAGTAACTGCTATCAAATTAGCATTTCCATGGGAGTCAGCATCAGTTATCCTCATTAGACATTATCCTCATCTGAGAGTTTCTGAAATGTTTTTCAATACAAGCCAAAGCACTCAGAATGCAATAAAACAAAAGAAACTTTGTCTGAATACTGTATTAAGACAGAAGCAAAGATCTTGCTTGTATTTTTTCACCCTGTACAGTGTTCTTTAAACTGTAAGAGGTGAAACAGAACAGATTCTTTGTGTGTTAGACATTACCTCCTCTAGAGGGATGATTTAAATTCAGCATATTTAATAACACATACATTGAATTGAGAAAACCTAAGTTTTGAAGGTGATTAATGAATTGTCAATACATCTGTCATAAGAAAACACATCTTGTTAGGGTTAGATAAGAGCATACATTAAATGGCAAGAAGTAACACCTTATGATAAAAAATGAAAGTAGACTGCTTGTATTTTAAAATTTTTGTAATTCAAAACAAAAATGTGTCAATATTTTAATGCTGAGTGTAAAAGTGAAAATGGAATTTAGATACCATCTAGTGAAAATATTTAGTTTTGGGAAACTAAAACCAGAGATATTCTTGATTTATCCAGTGTTATATCATCACATACAAAGAAATTAGGACTACAAAGTGGGTATCTAAACTTATATCTTAGTGTTCCTCGCATTTCCAAGCATACCCCTAGCCCCACATCCAGTGGTCTTCACAATGCCTAGTATTCTCTTCTATTTGTTTTGGCTTCTTTTAAACTGGGTTTAATAATAAACTGCAGGATCACCTGATTTAAGATTTTGAGTCAATTAGTGTTTAGAACTTCCCCACTCTTCAAAATCAGTTTTATGTGATGTCAAACATCTTGATGAACTGTTTTTTTAATCTTCTAACTATATAGTACATGGCCATCCTGTAGCCCCTAAACATATATCATGTAGTTAATATCTGACTACAAATATTAAGTATCTGTAGTAACCAAAGTTGCAATTTAGTATAGGGAAGAGAATTCTGAATCAAATATAACTATAATAAGAGTTTATGAAATTTGATTGCAATTTTTATATGTTATCTTGGACAGTGACACTTTGCCCATTAAATAGATACATTGACCTGAATTGTATTCAAATGAAGCTAACATCTATTACATACATATACTATATATACCACACACTGAGTTAGTTTCAAAACCACTGAAAGTAACCACAATGTTTCTGATATACACCTTATATTATAAAATAACAAGAGAAAAATTATACTTGAAAAATTGCCTAGACTAATTGCTCCAGTTTTTTGGGTTTTTTTTAAACTGGAAATTTCCAACTTACATTATTGGAGGTCTTAGTGTCACCTCAACGGTAACACATCCATATTAAATATTTGCTTGGAAGTACTTCATTTTAACCTGTTTAAATAATACATGGAAATTCCTCTACTTCTATCACTGTATCTAGAATTCTGATTTTTAAATAATGTTTTTCTCACTTTTATAGTAATTTTCTTTAACCACCAAGTTCAAAAACCTCCCTGATACGTCATAATATGTGAAATATTTTTTCTTCTTAAAGCAAAATACACATAATTTTATCTATGCTGTAATCATTTTCTTATCACATGTATGTATAGATAACCACTGAAGGGGATAAATAAAAATTAGCAGAGATAGCTTACTAGAAATATAGAAATCTGCTTGGTGTTTTGTTTTGATTTAATATTTTAAGTTCTCATTTTTATCACTGTGGTTCCCATTTTTATGTCCATAGGATAAAGGAAAAGAGACGTTTTTGATTCATAAGTGACTCTGCTGGTTCCTTATTACCTCCATAGTTTTTTAACCAGACTATCCCTCCAACTGGGCTAAAATAAAGCTGGAATATTTACGTTAGTACTTCAACTGTTATGATCTAATTCACCTGATTTTGATATAAATAAATGTGGCCACCTTTTTTTTTCCTTTTGCAATTAATTGCTAATCACCTGCCTACTCTTAATAACAGAAAATCCACTATTGCTGCCGTAAATTGTTATACAGTAATTCTTGGATTTACTCCATCAAAAGGAGTAAACCTTGTTTCTGTAAGCCAGGCGGACAGATCTTTATGTTGCTGTGACAATGGCCCTGAAAATGGATCTGGCAAATTCTGATTTGATGTCTTCTGGTCTACTGCTTCCTTGGTGTTCTTGCATCTTCACATGTCTACACCGATTATACTGACATCTCACATTTTGGCTCACAATTTTGCAACCTTTGAATATAATTTGACTGAAAGCTGAATGAGTCAAGAAAGCAGACAAACAACAAGGTAACTCCAAGAGAATTAGACTATGGAAAACAGTAAAGAAACGATAACAAATTAGAGAGACATAGGAAGAAATGTGGGATTGACACTGATATAATGAACTGCAGAGGAAAACAGTAATTAACATTTCAAAATATTTTCCTAACCCATTTATTCTCTTCATTGACTAATATGACAATTCTAGTTCAGACAGTCCAATCTCCTTTCAATTGAATCCACTATGCTCATTTTGTTCACCAAAGAAATTCTTCCCATAGAAAATCCTTATCACCTCTACTACTTCTATGCTTTCTTAGGTGTGCAGAAGTTTTAGAAAACACTGTTCACTTAAAATTCTTAGAAAACATTAAATAGTACTATGGATTGAGAAAGTAAAAAAATAAATAAATTAAAATTTATCCAATTTAACACAGTATTTAAATATTCTATTAGTTGAAAGCAAATGTTAATAAACACAGAAAGGAAAAGTGAGAAAAGCCAAATTTCTGTGCTCAAGGAATATATAATCTGGTAAGGAAGGTAAGAAACACATAAATATATTACAATAATTATATTTATGGGTGCCATGATTTAAAAAAACAAAATAGTATCACTATTCAATAGAAAGGGAATTATTTCTGCTTGACTAATTATGAAACAATCATAATTTGAGGTAGTTTATGAATTAAAAAATGATTTTTATATACCAGCACAAGGATTTTTTAATGAAGAAGAAACAAGACATCTATTTAAAAGTTAGTGTGCAAAGGGCACACTGACAACATACTTAATTGTTCTTGATAAAAAATGGAAGGCAAGATACATTACTTAGGATAAATATAAAAGTATACCACTGACATACAGAAGTATTTGGGGGAAACCAAAAACCTAAATTAATTAATGGGAGATTAGAAATTTATCAAGAAGATATAATTATTATAGGTGATGACTTTATACAAGGTAGTCTAAATATAAGATTACCATTTATTAGCAAGGGCTTCCAAAACAAAATACCACAGAGTGAATGGCTTAAACAACTAAAATTTATTTTTTCAAAGTTCTGGACTCTGGAAGTCCTATATCAAGGTGTCTCTAAGTTTGGATTTCTTCAAAGATCTCTCTCTTTGGCTTGCAGATGACTGCTTTCAGATTTTATCCACATTTGTCCTCTGTGCGTGTGTGTGTGTACTCTCCTACTGTCTCATTATCTTTTTATATTGACACCAGACCCATTAAATTAGGGTCCCACCTTTGTGACCTTATTTAACTTTAATTATCTCTTTAAAGGCTCTGTCTCTAAAGATAGTCACATTGGGGATTAGGGCTTTAGCCTATGATTTTAGAGGAAGGGGCACAATTCTGTCCCATGACATCTATTATACAGATTTTTCTGAAAACAGAGTGGATGGTGATATGTAGGAATACACGGAGCAGAGGGAATGGAATTGATGTACCTCAGATTTGGTGGGAGAGTAAAAATCAGAAAAGAGAGGGACAGCAGAATCTCAAATAATTCTTAGGCTTCTGCTTGCATGAGTAGAGTAGAAGGGCCATTTATAAATGTATGAATTTTAATATGTCATCAATTGTGAAATACGATATACTATAAAGTTTCAAAAAAAGATGTTATATTCTTAAAATAAAAAGAACTAACTAAGGATATGTGGACACAAAGACTAGATCACTTCAAATCAACTGTATTTTCTTTTATGGAAGTTTACTGAGCTATTAGTTTGGAGAAACTTTTTGGGTACCATACATCTGGATTTCAGAAAGGCATTTCAGAAGGTCTAACATAAGGTCATAGGAACAAAGTCATTTTGTTGGAAGGCAGGGCATTTGTGTGGAGTTGTCAATGGTTGATCATGTTCAGAAAGCTATAATTACTGAAAAATCTGTCGAGAGAAAACAGATTCTAGTAGCATGCAACAGAGGTTTTAGTCTCTGCTCTGTTTTACATTTTTATCAATGACTTAGATGATTAAAATTGCAGACAACACAAAACTGGAAGTAATAGCTATTATGTTGGATGACAGACAGATGCAAATAAGAAACAAAGGATATCAAATGTCCTGTGAGAGTTACATCTGAAAATCAACATAATGTATCAAAGTAGATTTATACAAAGTCACCCGAAAGGCAGGCAGAGTCTTAGCCTTCCAAGACTTAGTTGTAATTTGGCTGACTGCATGATCTTATTTCAAAAAGAGTATGTCCTCTTTTTGTGTATAATGAGAACTTTTAAGATTTATTCTCTTAGCAACTTTTAAATATGCAGTACAGTATTATTGACTATAATCACCATGCTGTGGCACTTGAGTGGCTCAGTCAGTTAAGCATATGACTCTTGATTTCAGCTCAGGTCATGATCTCAAGGTTGTGGGATTGAGCCCTGCATCAAGCTCTGTGCTCAGCCTGAGGTCTGCTTGTCCCTCTCCCTCTGCTCCTTCCCTGTTCATGCTCTCTCTCTCTCTCTCTCACTCTCTCTCAAATAAATGATAAATAAATAAATAAATAAATAAATAAATAAATAAATAAATAATAAACAAAATCTTAAAAAAAAATCACCATGCTGTATATTAAATACCCATGACTTACTTATTTTATCATGAAGTTTGTACCTCTAGATCTCTTTTGTCCATTTTGTCTACCTCCAACCCCTACCCCTACTCAGTTTATGTGAGTTTTGATTTGTATGTTCACTTATGTTTTTAGACTGCACATATAAGTGAAATTATATGGTATTTGTCTTTCTTTGTCTGACTTATTTCACTTAGCATAAGACCTTCAAGGTCCATCCATATGGTTGCAAATAGCAAGATTTCATTTTTTATGGCTGAGTAGTATTCCATTACATAAAAAATTGTGATTTTGTATAATGACAGGTGGTAACTAAACTTATTGTGGTGATTATTTCTCAATGAATGCAAATATTGAATTAATATGCTGTATACCTAAGATTAATATATATTATACTTTATTAAAAAATATGTCAAGTATGAAGTATCAATCATGAGTAAAAGAAGAGTCACAGAGGCAAACATTGACTGTTAGCATTCTAGCCCTGCTCAGGAGAGAATCTTAGTTAACGGGTTGCAAATATTCATATTCCATTAGCAAGATGATTATTAGTAATATGTTAATAAACATGCTATCCTGATACCACCAAGTATGAGATTCATCTATATTTGACCTTATAAAATGCTGTCAAAACAACTTTCTGTTGAAACAGTTTGCTACTGTTTTCCATTATGGCTCTGCCTATAGGAAGAGACTGAGTCACTAATACCAAGTCAAAGATTCCCTTTTTAAGAGTTATATCCTTTTTTGACTAAATTGTTCTTCTGATTTTATAGATCAGTTTTAAGAGCTTGATTACATTATTTCACAAGTGAAAGACGGATCTATTCTGGGTGTAATTATACAATCAGTTTTCTGACCCTGCCAATATGAGGGTCAGATCCTGTTCCATGGTAAATTCATGAATATATGAGCACCATAATGAGAGGCCTCTTGAAGACAAGCTCTGGCCATTTCCAGGAGACATACCATTCAACACAGCATTGACATTTACTATTCAAGATGAGCATTTGCTTTAGTTTTTAAATTCCAGCATGTATTCAGAATCAACTATAGAAAAAATAGTGACAGTAATCCACATCAACACACATGGAAGGGGCTTAAAGATTTTTCTGGATGACAAGATAAATAGTAACACACAACATGAAAGAGAAAAAAAAATATTTCACTTTTAAGAACAGTAGAATTGATGTATACAGATAAAAGAATATAATAGATCTTATGTTTTTAATACTTGTATCATAGTATGTAGTTCTAGTGAAATATTTTAAGAAAGACAGTAAATTAAATACTGTTAAGAATGGGGCAGTTAGAATGGTAAGAGAAATTTAACATATATATTTAAAATATATTGCTATAAAAGATTAAATACATGCAAAATATATAAGGAATAAAACATACACATGTATACCCGTCACTTTGCTTATTTTACATTGCTAATACTGCTAAAGTCCCTTCCCTGATCTATTTCCTCTAGTTCCTTCACAGAAATTTTTTCTATCCAAATTTTATGTTTATGATTCTGATTCAGCTTCCATAACCTTGCTCTATACATATGCATTTATAAGGATACAATGATGTTATTTTGTGTGTTTCTAAACTTTAAAGAAGTTGAGCCAGTGATGTATATCCTCAGCAACTTAATTCATTCCAAGAAAAATTACGTTTGTAAAATTCATAAGTGTTAATACGTGCTGTGTTATTTTATTCATATTCACTTCTGTGCAGTATCTCATTATATGAACATATAATGAATATATGAATATAATCTATTTATTATTCTCTGTCGATAGATATATACGTAGGTTCCCCCACACACTTTTTTTCTTATTACAAACAATGCTACAAACACTTATGTATGTGTGTTCTGTGTGATTTAAGTTTCCCTAGTGTATACACAGGAACAGAATGGCTGGCTCACAGATTATACACATCTTTGACTTTACTACATTTTGCTAAGCATCTTCTAATGTGTATTCATAGTAGGTACTCTAACCACAAATAAATATGGTTACTGTTTGACATTTTCACCAACACTTGATATTGTATCCTGTCATTGTAAGCAGTTGTTTCAATTTGTAATTACATGATTACTAATGGGGTTGAACATCTTAAAAATGTCTTTTATTTTATTACTGTTATTTTTTATTATGTTATGTTGATCACCATACATTACATCATTAGTTTTTGATGTAGTGTTCCATGATTCATTGTTTGCATGTAACAATTTATAACTTTTAGGGAAGTAGACGGAGTAGGAGGATTTTAATCTCACCACGGATACAATAGGTAACAGCTACATTAGTGTAAAAATGATTTGAAGACTGGCAGAACAAACTCTCCACAGCTAAATGTAGAGAAAAGGCCACATCAAAGAGGGTAGGAAGGATGGTGATGTGGTCTTGAGCTACACGGACCTTTGGAACTGTCCACAGGAGGGAGAGATGTGGAGGTGCTAGATGAGGGAAGGACAGACTCCCGTGATAGGTACTCCAGGCACAAGGGACACATCCAGGGAAGAAAAATCCCCATGACATTTGGATTTGAAATCAGAAGGGCCTAATAATCAGTGGGACTTAACACCTGGAACTTTAAAAATCAGAGGCTCATTTTGGGAGAGCCAGAGGGCAGAGTCCCCCATCTTAAAGAGACAGCACCACAAACAGCTCAGCTGAGATACCACATAGAAGCAGCAGGTGGAAAATGCCTGGAGTATACTCAAAGCATATTTATTTACTAACTTTCAGACATTGTGTTGGAGAGTCAGGGACTTTTGGGAGACTTCTCTAAGATGAAAAATGCTGGAGGCACAGCTTCCGTCCCTGCCCCCCAGCGGAGATGCATAGACACCTGCAGGAACCAGCACACCACCAACACTCTCCACCTAACTTGCTAACAGTGTGTCCCACTACTGAAGTCTTCTCAGGATCCCCTACCTCCAACATAGCAGGTCTCAACAGGAGCTTTCCCAGGCAGCTCCAGGTTCCCTCCTGCAATGAATGAGCAGATCTTGCTGGCACCACTCACCGGGCCCCATGTTCTTCTGTAGAACTGCCCCCTCCAATATGCCCTTGGCTGGAGCCCATCCAGAGGGGGCCATAATCCTGACAGTGTACAGTCAGCCCTGACAGAGGCTGGCACCAGTCTAAAGTAACTCATGCTCCAGAGAGAGGGGAAGAAAACCACACACACTAGTCCAACTGTGGCTCCAGCAGTGGGCTGGACATAGATATTTGGTCTGACTGCAGGCCCTGCCCATAACTGAAAGCTTTTCATGGGACAACACAGGAAAAGCACCATGGAGTTCAGTGTTATTGCATCTCTGGCAAATGCTTGGTGTGACTAAACTCAAGCACAAGGCAGCTCCAGACTGGCCAACTAAAAACACAGGAACCAAACCCTACCTACAACAGCCAAAGACAGCCATTGCAAATGACTGGACTGAAGGCAAATGTGGCTCAGCCACAACAGTAACACACATGCAACACACACAGGAAATACCCCTAAAGTGCCAGGTTCTGGTGAACAGGGAACATTGCACTGCAGGACACTAAAGCACCTCTTCTTCAAGACCACTACTTTCAAGAGCAGGAGACATAGCTGCCTCTCCTAACACACAGAAACAGACATAGAAAGTTAGACAAAATGAGGAGACAGAAGAATATGTCCCATGTAAAAGAACAGGAAAAAATCACAACAAGAGAGCTAAATGACATTGAGATAAGTACTATGTCTAATAAAGACTTTAAAGTAATGATCGTAAATATACTCACCAGACTTAGAAAAGACGAGTCTCAGGGAGACTTCCAATGGAGATAGATGATATAGAAAAGGATCAAGCACAGATGAAGAGCTCAATAACTGAAATACACTAGAATGAATAAGTAGTAGACTAGAGGAACCAGAAGAATAGATCAGCAACCTGGAAGAAAGAGCATTGGAAAGCAATCAGGCTAACCTAGAGAGAGGAGAAATTAGATGATAGATAGATAGATAGAAAGATAGATAGATAGATAGATAGATAGATAGATAGATAATAGATAGATGATTGATTGATTGATGATAGATAGACAGACAGATAGACCGACTAAGGCAACTCAGCACAACCATCAAGTGTAGTAACATTTGCATGATAGGGACCTTGCTGGCACAGAGAAGGAGAAGACGGAGAAAAGAGGGCTAAAAATTTATTTGAAGAAGTAACAGATGAAAACTTCTCAAATCTGGGGAAGGAAACTGAAATCCAGACCCAGGAGGCATAGAGCCCTCAACAAAATCAACCCAAGAAGGTCACTGGCTATAGCAATATTTTCCTAGGTAGGTCTCCTGAGGCAAGGGAAACAAAAGCAAAAATAAAATATTGGGACCACATCAAAATAAAACTTCTGCAAAGCAAAGGAAACGATCATCAAAACTAAAAGACAACTTACTGAATGAGAGAAGATATTTGCAAATGACACATCCAATAAAGGATTAGTACCCCAAATATATAAAGAACTGATGCATCTCATACATCTCAACACCAAAAAAACCCAAATAATCCAATTAAAAATGGGCAGAAGACATGAACTGACATTTCTCTAAAGCAGATGTACAGATGACCAACAGATATATGAAAAGATGCTCAAAATCAGTAATTATCAGGGAAATGCAAACCAAAACTATAATGAGTTATAACCTCACACTTCTAAGAATGGCTGAAATCAGGGGCGCCACTTGGGTGATGCAATTGGGTAAGCATCTGACTCTTGGTTTTGGCTCAGGTCGTGATCTCAGGGTTGTGAGATCGAGCCCCAGGTCATCTCCATGCTCAGTGCAGAGTCTGCTTAAGTTTCTCTCTCCCTCTCCCTCTGCCCCTCCCCTCCACAGTCACTCTTTCTCACTCTCTCTCTAAAATAAATAAATAAATCTAAAAAAAAAAAAAAGAATGGCTAAAATCAAAAACACGAACAAAAAGTGTTGGTGAGTATGTGGAGAAAAAGGAAGCCTGGTGCACTGCTGTTAAGAATGCAAACTGATGCAGCCACTGTGGAAAATAGTATGGAGGTTCCTCAAAAAATTAAAAATAGAATGACACCATATGACTTAGTAATTGCACTACTGGATATTTACCCAAAGAATAAAAAACACTAATTTGAAAGGATATATGCACCCTTATTTTTATTAAAGCATTATTTGAATTAACCAAATTATGGAAGCAGCCCAAGTGTCCATCAATAGATGAATGGAGAAAGAAAAGGTGGCACACACACACACACACACACAGAATATTAATGAGCCATAAAAAAGACTGAAAGCTTACCATTTGTAACAATGTGGATGGACCTAGAGAGTATAATGCTAAGTCAAATAAGTCAGTCAGAGAAAGACAAACACCATATGATTTTACTCTCATGTGGAATTTAAGAAGCAAAACAAATGAACAAAGAAAAAGGGGACAAATCAAAAATCAGACTCTTAACTATAGAGAACAAATTGATGGTTACCAGAGGGCAGGTAGGTGGGGAAGTATGAGTGAAATAGATGAAGGAGATTAAGAGTACACTTTCCAGGATGAGCACTGAGTAAGGTATAGAATTATTGAACTAGTGTATTGCACACCTGAAACTAATATAACACTGTGAGTTAAGTATACTGGAATTAAAATTTATTTTTTTAAGTTTTTATTTAAATTCCAGTTAGTTAACATACAGTGTAATATTAGTTTCAGGTGTGCAATACAATGATTCAACACTTCCATACAACACCCAGCACTCATGACAACTATATTCCTTAATACTTAATAATTTGTTTTATAAATCTTTGATGTTTTGTTTTTTTGTATAGCTTTCTAACTTTCTGATTGTTATTTCTTAATGATATGATGTATTATTTATGCATACCATATATTACACCTTTGCCATTTTTTTTTACGTTATCAGGTTTAAAGTTTTTATTTTTTGTTTTTATTATTTTTCAGGTTTCCATTTTTTAAAAATAAACTTTTTATATTTCAATAAACTTAGATTTACAGAAAAGCACACAGTGTTCCTATATAACCCTCATCCAATCAACCCATTTTTAACATTTCACATTACTACGGCGTATTTGTCAAACTAGAAAACTGATATTGATGTATCACTATGCCATACATTATTTTTTTTAAGGTTTTATTTATTTTTCAGAGAGAGCGAGAGTACAAGCAGGGGGAGCAACAAGCAGAGCAGGCAGAGGGAGAAGCAGGCTCCCCGCTGAGCAAGGAGCCTGATGCAGGGATCAATCCCAGGACCCTGGGATCATGACCTGAGCCAAAGGCAGACACTTAACCACTGAGCCACCAGGCATCCCTATACCATACATTATTTAGATTTCACCAGTTTTTCTATCATTTGGATTTTACCAGTTTTTCCATCAATGCCCTCTTTCTGCATCAAGATCCAATCCAGAGTACCACCTTTGTATTTCATCATATCTCCCCAGTCTCCTCTGGCCTGTGAAAATTTCTGTCTTTCTTTATAGTTTCTGACTTTAACAGTCATGAAGAAAACTGATTAGGTATCTGTAGAATGTTCCTCAATATTGGTTTGTCTGTTTTTCTCATGATTAGACTAAGTTATTGACTTTTACAAAGAAATGAAGTACCCTTCTCATCACAAGATATCAGGTATATATGATATCATATGATATAGGTGTTAACTATAGTTATTTAATTTAGTGGCATTTACCAAATTCCTCCATTGCAAAGTTACTAATATTTCTTTTCCTTTCCCTATTCTTTTATTTCAAAGTCATTAATCTAGTCTATCCTCAAGGAGGATGAGTGAGTGAGAATTAAACTTCACCTCATATACAAGGAAGTACATATACATAATATTTGGAATTATTATGTAAGAAAGATTTATCTTTCTCCTCCATTTATTGACTCAATTATTTATTTATCATTATGGACATGGATATTTATTTTCTACTTTGGGTTATGATCCAATACTATGTTATGTTTTTTGTGCAAGCTGTTCCAGCTTTGGCCACTGACAGCTTTTCCAAGCTGATTCCTGTGTCTCTATGGCATATCTCATCCTTATGTCTTACGAACACTTCTCTAATTTCTGGTCTGACAAGATACTCCAGGGTGCCATTGTGTACTTTTCTTAATCCGTTATTAGATTCAGTCATTTTTCCAAGGTGTTCTGTTTTTTGACTGGAAATAGTATTTAGAAATAAAAATCTTAGTAATGATTGTGCTCATTTCCACTGCATTGCTTCTAGGTCCTCTCAGCAGAATTAGTATTATATGTATGTATACAATCCCATGAATATGCATTTGAATGTTCATTTCTGTAGCTATCTATCTCTAAATGCATTTAGTTAAATATGAGTTCAGATTTATTTCTCCAGCCCAGTACTACAGGGATCATTCTAGAATGTCTCTCTTGTTTATCTAAATTCTCTCCCCAACAGTGAGAAATCTGATTCCAGAGATTAAATTTTAATTCTTTCTAAAATGATTGTCAACTGTATTTTATGCCAAGTTTCAATATATGCTAGAGTCTGCTTCTGGGTTCCCTATTTTATTCCTTTGGTTTATTTGTTTAGCCCTTTGCCAATACCACACTGTTTTGCTTACTATAACTTTATAATAATTTGTGACATCTTACACTACAAAGTTTATGCCTTGTTATGCTTTTCTATAAATATCTTGCCTAATCCTAGTCATTGGAACCTCTGTATGAACTTTATAATTATTCATCTAGTTCTCTGAAAAAAACGCATCACAATTTGTATATTTGAATACAACTGGGATGCTTACTATGTTGAGTTTTTCTATTCATGAATGCATCTTTCCGTTTATTTGAGCATTCTTTAATGTCATTTAATATTATTACATTTTTTCATAAATTGTATGCTTATCTTCTGTTGTATTTATTGTTAAATACCTTATTTTATGTGATAAATGATAACTACTTATATATTTTCTAACTCTTGCTGGCTTATAACAAAGATTGATTTTGTTTTTATTAATCGTGTCCAAAAGCCTTGCTAAACTTATTTTTTCTCCATAGATCATTTTATATTATTCAAATAGTGACTGTCTTTAGTTTGGATTATAATGGCTACAACTTTTAGTAGAATGTTGAATAGAAAATGATATAGAATGTTAGGTTTCATTTCTGGTTTTCTAAGGTGTACCTGAAATGTCACCATTAAATATTAAAATAAGTGTATGCACGCATTTTGAATTCATGCATAATTTTGTAAAAACAAAGGTTACACATATTCTTTATCAGGTATATGCATTATCTATCTATTGTTGGTTTGCTAATAAACCTTTTTAAAAATAATAGGATTCATTTATATAGAAATATTATACTGACATGATCATAAAGATTTTCTCCCTTACTCTATTATTTCAAAAATCACATGTGCAGGTTTTATCATTATATTAATTGATTTTCTTCCATTACTGGAATACTCACAACATGTTCATAAAGCACAATTATTTTATATAGTTGTATATTTAGTTTGCTTATGTTTAGGATTTCTTATTTAAGCATACAATTTATATTATATGGTAAAATTTATCTTTCTTATACTCATTTTCTGATTTAAGCAATAAAATATATTCTAGTTTCAAAAATACATTGTAAACTATTTCTTTTTATCCTATTTTCTGGAATAATTTAAAAATAATCACTGTTACCAGTTTTTTGAATGTCTGATAAACTCTTAAAAACATCTGTGTTAGTGAATTTGATGGATGGATTTTAAACTAATGATTAAATTTCTCTAAGAATCACAAGACAATTCAGTGTTTCTATTTTTATACTGAGTATTATTAACTACTTATATTTTTCTAAAAGATGTTTGATTTTTCTTGATTTTCAAATGTATTATTTCATTGATTACATTTTAATATTTGTATTATGTAATACTTGAGCCCCTATCTCATTATTATTGTTACTAATATTAATTTGTCTCAATATTTTTTGTTTCAATATTTCTTGATTTGAATTGCTGATGGTTTGTCTACTCAATTAGTTTTTTCCCCCAGATACAACTTTTTATTACATTTTAACTTTCTATTTTCTTTGTTTTATACTACAATTAGAATTTGTATTTTTAAAAGTACTCTTCTCCGTTTTGCATTTATTATGCAAAATCAACCACACAGACAAAAAACCCTACTCTTTAATTTTGATACTTAGCCAATTAATTTTATCCTT
Organism: Mirounga leonina; assembly: GCF_011800145.1. Classification (NCBI taxonomy): domain Eukaryota; kingdom Metazoa; phylum Chordata; class Mammalia; order Carnivora; family Phocidae; genus Mirounga; species Mirounga leonina. The sequence goes on along the minus strand of NW_023270316.1, from coordinate 24,278,826 downwards.
TCTTAATTGTCAGTAAAGATACCTTAATGATTTTAATCTCTTTCCTAGTGCAATGTTGTCCACATCTCTTACATTTGGTAATAATGTAAAACTTCTCATGCCTAGTGATTTTGATGAAGAGCTCTTAAACTACTGCATATGTTGCATTATAAACTTTCCTAAATATTTAAGAAATCATTTATCATATCTTCTTTGACTCACAAGTCATTTAAAAGTAAGTTTTTATATTTCTAAATATATTTTGTTTCTATTTTTGTTGTTGTTACCATTATTATTTATTTGCACTGTGAGAAAATATAGTCTGATTCTTTAAAATTTATTCAGATGTGCCTAGTAAGTAGTCGATTCTTTTAATTTCAACTTCTATAGTTGAAATGGAAGTACTCTACATGCCTTCCAAACCAAGTTCTTTTCACTTGATTTTTCAACTCTTTTATGTATTTACTGGTTTTGTATCCACTTGATCTCTAAATTACTCAGAGATATATTTTTAAAATTCCTAGTAAGTTTGTGACTATTAGAATTTCCACTTGTGTTAACCATCAGTTTTTGCTTGTGTATATATATATATATTTTTATTTTTATTTATTTATTTGAGAGAGAGAACGAGCGAGAGAGTGAGAGAGCACAAGCAAGGGGAGCTGCAGAGGGAAAGGGAGAAGCAGGCTTCCCATTGAGAAGGGAGTCCAACACAGGGGCTGGATCCCACGACCCTGGGATCATGACTTGAGCTGAAGGCAGACACTTAACCTACTGAGCCATTCAGGTGGCCCTGCTTTGTATATATTTTAAGTATAATTTTTATTAAAGTAAAACAAAATATACATTTCATATGTACATACTTAAATAAACATAAAAAGTTGTGAACCATAAACACAGAAGGGAATAGACTATACCACTACCACAGAAACCTACTCAATAATTTTAGAAAATAATCACTACCTTGATTTCCATTATCAGGGATTATTTTTATTTGTTTAATGAAAAGCACAGATTATGTTGTCTTCTGTCTCAATATAACATGTTTGTGAGACTCATCCACATGTTGTACCAATAATTTGTTTATTTTTAATTCTGTATATTATTCCAACAGTAAAACAGATTGATATATCACAGTGTATTTATCTATTCTTTTGTTGAGGATAACAGCTTTTGGCTTGTATGTATAATGCTTTTATAAACATTCCTTTAAATGCCCTTTTGTACACATATTAATACATTTCTGTTGGGTTTCTCTTTAGGTAGTTACTGGGCCATTGGTTATGAAAATGTTAACATTTAATAAATAATGTCAATCAGCTTCTGAAAGTGATTTTACCAAATTACCTTTCTATCAGTAATATGTAGGGATTCTCATTATTCTCCATCTTCAGTGATAGTTGGCACCATCAATCCTTTAATTTCAAGCCTTCTGATGGGTGATTTTTGATTTCCTTTAGTTTTTCTTCTTTATTTCCCTGAAGATTAATGATGTTGAGCAATTTCCAAGTATATATTAACTTCTTAGATATTACATTTAAATTTTTCATTTGTGTTTCAAATTTTTCATTTTTTCACTGATTTAAAGGAGATCTTGATATATTCTTGTTAGGAATTTTTATTGAGTAAATGTGCTACAAATAATTTATATTACTCTGTGGCCCATTTCATGCCATTTTATGATGCTCTTAGTGATATCTTTGATGAATTAATATTTCAAATAATATTTTTCTCCAGTGTCCCATATATTAAAAATCAAGTATCCTTATGTTTGTGCTTTTGTGTCTGGAAACTAATCTGTATGCATTATTTAAAACTATGCTATATGGTGCATATACTTTTGAAATTATCATTTTATAATAATGATAATATAATGAAAATTTGAAATGTTCTTTTAATAATATTATGTTATTTTTTAACTTTTATTTTTATATCACAGTGCCCTTTACATTGCCATGAATATTTTGCTATGAATGTATAACCACCTTGGTTAAAAAACACTTTAAAAAATACTTCTATATGCTTTTCTTCCATTTTTTAAATATCATGATGCACCTAACATAGTAAAAAATACTTCTATATTCTTCTCTTCAGTTTTTTAAATATTCTGATGCACCTAACATAGGAATATCTAAATATATAAAGCAAATATTCACAGACCTAAAAGGAAAAATAGACAGCAATACAATAATAATAGGAGACTTCAATATCTCACTTCTAATAATGAACAGATCATTCAGACATGAAATCAATAAGAAAATATTGGACTTAAACTACCTGTTAGACCAGATGCACTTAGATATTTACAGAACATTTCATCCAACAGAAGCAGAATACATTTTTTTCTCAAGTGCACATGGAACATTCTCTGGGATAGATCATGGGTTAAGCCACAGAATGTCTTAACAAATTTAAGATGAAAATCATATCAAGCCTCTCTTCAGCCACAAAGGTAAGAAACTAGAAATCAGTTACAAGAAGAAAACTGGAAATTTCACACAGATGTGGAGATTAAACTACATGTTGCTGAACAACTAATACAACAAAGAAGAAATCAAAAAAGAGACCAAAAAATAACTTGAGACAAATAAAAATGGAAATACAACATACCAGAACTTACAGTATGTAGCATAGCAGTATTAACATAAAAGTTTATAGTGATAAACATCTAATTAAGAAACTAGCAAGAGCTCAAATAAACAGTCTAACTTTACACTTCAAGGAACTAGAAAAAGAATGACAAACAAAACCCAAATTTAGTAGAGGAAGGAAATGACAAAGACTAGAATTGGAATAATAAAATAGAGACTAGAAAGACAATGGAAAAGATCAATGAAACTAAGAGCTCATCGTTTGAAAATACAATAAAAATAGACAAACCTTTAACAAGAAAAAAAAAGGAAACTCAAAAATCAGAAAGGAAAGGAGAAATTATAATTGTACCACAGAAATACAGTGGATACTATGAACTATTATATGCCTATAAATTTGACAAACGAGAAGGGATAAACTTCTAGAAATGTATAAGCTCCCAAGACTGAATCATGAAGAAATAGCAAATCTGTACAAATTACTAGTAACGAGACTGAATCAGAAACAACCACCTCCCAATAAACAAAATTCCAGGATCACATGGCTTCACTAGTGAATTCTACCAAACTTTTCAGGAGGAGTTAATGCCAATCCTTTTCAAACTCTTCCAAAAAGTAGAAGAGGAGGGAACACTTCCAAACTCACTTTATGAGGCTAGCATTACCCTGATCCTGATACCAAAACCAGACAAAAACACCATGCAAAAAGAAAATTACAGGCCAATATCCCTAATGAACATAGATGCAAAAATCCTCAACAAAATATTAGCAAACTAAATTTAAAAATACACTAGAAGGATCATATATTATGGTCAAGTGAGATTTATTCCAGAGATCAAAAGATGGTTCAACATACACAAATCAATCAACGTTATACACTACATTAAAAAAGTGAAATATAAAAATCATATGATCATCTCAATAGCAAAAAAAAAGTATTTGACAAAAGTCAACATCCAGTCATGATAAAAATCTCTCAATGAGTGGGTACAGAAGGAACATACTTCAACATAATAAACACCATATGATAAACCCAGAGCTAACATCATACTCAGGGGTGAAAAGAAGATGTGTGTATACACACACACACACACACACACACACAATGGAATATTGTTCAGCTATGAGAAAGGAAATCCTGCTATTTGGGACAACATGGATGGATTTGGGGAATCTTATAACTTCCAACCATTTTTGTATTTTATGTCTTCTTTCTAGAATCAGTTTCCAGTTTTCTAATTCTTACTCTATTGATGAAGTATGATTTGTTAATTCATTATTTCTGAAAAGGCCTTTGCCTCATTCTCATAACTGAATGTTGTGTTTTTTTATCCTAGGTGTAGAGTTTTAAGCTTATAGTTATTTTCTCTTAACACTCAGATTTTATTTCAGCATTTTCTATTGATGTTGCAAATTCTCACGTTAATATAATTATTGTTTATTTGTATATAATGACTTCTGTTTTTTTTTTAAGATTTTATTTATTTATTTATTAGAGAGCGAGCGAGAGAGAAACAGCATGAGAGAGGAGAGGGTCAGAGGGAGAAGCAGGCTCCCCGCTGAGCCAGGAGCCCGATGTGGGACTCGATCCCAGGACTCTGGGATCATGACCTGAGCCGAAGGCAGTTGCTTAACCAACTGAGCCACCCAGGCGCCCTAAATGTTAAAAGATTTTCTTTATTCTTCTTATATATTTTCCTTCTTTCTGTTTACTGAATTTCTGGTTATATTTTTCACATTGGTCTTTTCTGTTGACTAACTTTCTCTTTAGCTCTGTTTAGGTTGTATTAACTCCATCTGTTGAGTTTTTCTTTCTCTTTTTTATCTCTCTCTCTCATACGTAACAGTATGCAGAAACATTGTGATAGTTTTATAAATCTTGTTTGATCCTGTTGATAGTCTTTTATTTCTGGGTCTTCTTATTTTTTTTTTACATTTTATATATGAGTATTTTACAATCAAGTTTTCAGTAATTTCCTTCTCTGCAACCCACTAGAATTTAATTTTGTCTTTTGCAATTTCGAGGTGTTGGATTTAAGGTGAATTATTCAAGGCAGAATATGTATTTGTTTCAGACAGCACTCTTAGGTTCTACCAATCAGGAATTATTTTAAATTTATATCTCATATTAAGGTATCTTACCCAAGTATGTAAGGCAAGTTTGTAGTTTGAGAACCTATTTATATTTACCAATTAAAGGGTAGAATTCTTTTATCCTACTTAGAATGTAAAACAATAATTTAACAGATTGGCTTTGTGTAGAGCTGATTTTTTTCTCTCCCACAGCTTATAGTTTCACAGGTAATGGAAGCTCTACAAGGTTGTGGTTTTACATGAAAATCTTGGTTCTTGGTTTCTAGTTCCCCTTTGATAAGGCTAAATTTCTTCTCTGAAATCCCCCACAGGACATAAAAATCCATGACTTTCAGTTTTACAATTAGGGCATGTCCTCAGGGCAGTTCAGAATTTGCTCACACTTATCACAGTGATTTCCATTTTATTTGTGTCTGCAGAAGATTTCCTTCATTTGTTTTATTTTTTTTAATAAACTTAGCCAGTACTTAAAAGGATTTTTTTTCCCTACTGTGAATGATTATGTTTGATGAAGTAGGAAAGCTCATAATATTCTTACAATAATATTTCTATATCCTAAAGATATTTCATATGTAGGAGATTTGTCATTTCCTCTGGTATTTTAGCTTAGGGAAAATATGGAGCTGGGATGGGAAGTGATGATACGTCTTTTTTGTCTCTTGTTTAATTTTTTTAAAAAAATTATTTTATATATATATACACACATACACACACACAAATATATATACATATATATATATATATATATATATATATATATATA
>NW_023270316.1:24191379-24273299 GCF_011800145.1 Mirounga leonina | reverse complement strand
ATATATATATATATATATATATATATATATATATGTATATGGAGAGAGAGAGAGAGAGAGGAGGAGCAGATGGAGAGGGACAAACAGACTCTGTGCTGAGTGCAGAGCCCAATGCAGGGCTCCATCCCACCGCCCAGGCCTAGATCCCATGACTCTGAGATCATGACTTGAGCCAAAATCAAGAGTCCACCATTTAACCAACTGAGCCACCCAGGCACCCTTAATTTTTTACTATAAAAAAACTTAAACATATATAAAAGTAGAAGGAATTGTATAGCAAATATCTGTGTACCCATTATGCAGCTGCAACAATTATCTTATTGCTAATTTTGTTTTCTCTACCCTCACCTAGTCCTCCTGGGCCTAAATATTTGAAGGAAATCCAAAATATTTAATCCACATATATTTCAGTATGCATCTCTATGAACAAAGTATTCTCTTTAAACAAACAAATAAAAACAGCCAAACATACCCATATTATCATTATGCACTCTTTTTGTAAACTTGTGCTAGAGAGATTCAATCTATCTGTATGCTGCAACATGGACCAAATAGCAATAACAATACAAAATTAGATATGCCAACACTCTAAAGCAGTATTTTCTCATAATTAGAACTTTTCCAGAATTAAATGTGCTACACTGTAAGTTTGTAGGTTTTTGATTATTGGATTCCCACCTGTCAGCATTACATGGGTAGGGTAATTATTTGTCTAATATTCTTTACTTGATACTCTACTACCTTCACAGGGTAACCTAATGAGCCAAGTTAATGGTAAAGGTGAGATTATATATTCTGCATGTGAAGAACATTCTTAAAGATTTTAAATTTGATGTCATTTGTACCAATTATAATCCTTTCTGATTTTGACTCTTAGTTATTTCGTGTAGGAATTAAATGGTCATGGTTGAGATTTCAAATTTGAAAAATAACCTATAAAGATGTTCTTCCTTTCTACAATAAGTATATTCTAATTCTAAGAAATTAGTCCTACGCCCATGTGTATCTGCTTTACAATATTTCTCATGTGTAGTCTGTATGAAAACTTTTATTCTGTCTTGAGCAAATTTGGCTCAATCAGTGTTCTCAATTACCATATAAGTTTTAATGTAATGTATAACATCAAAACAAGTTCTATCTCCCCCATTTTAGTTCATTTTTTTGTGATTATTCACTTTCTTTAAAGGAATGTGTGTTGAATGAGGAACAAGTGAGATGTAATTATTATGTTGCTATGCTACATAATTCACATGATCTTTATAAGTTGACCATTCTAAACACTAGTCCAGCAATCCAGCCTTATTATTATAAATGTATATCTATATAAACATATATAGATATAGTTGCATCCTTTATTTTTTATTTTTTTTAAAGATTTTATTTATTTATTTGAGAGAGAGAATGAGATAGAGAGAGCATGAGACAGGGGAGGGTCAGAGGGAGAAGTAGACTCCCTGCGGAGCAGGGAGCCCGATGCGGGACTTGATCCCAGGACTCCAGGATCATGACCCGAGCCGAAGGCAGTCGCCTAACCAACTGAGCCACCCAGGCGCCCTAGTTGCATCCTTTATAAGACACTAATCTGTTTCATCCTTTAGATGTCATGTTTTGCACTTACACCCTTTAGCAATTTTGTTTCATCCAAACTTCCCTTTCCTTAAGTATCAAGATAGTCTCAATGCCTGTCATTTCACAATCATTCCTCATTTTACTTGAGCATTTTAACAATTGACCACTTCTAAAACATCAAATTTATCACTATGTACTATATGTCACAGCCATACTCACAGCTATATCATTGACTCATGTAACTCTTAACCCAAATCCCATTCATATTTTACCCATCTTTCAGTATCTGGGTAAGGTCCCCTTTTTGGCAAGAAATTGATGTCTATCCATTCAACCATTACCAATCCCTATTTTCTGAATTCTTACTGTCCCTACTTTATGATCCACTTTTTGAGCTTTCTTTGTATTGTTTTTTAGTTGATACTGTTTATATCTAAAACTTTTTTTTTAAAGATTTTATTTATTTATTTATTAGAGAGCGAGTGAGAGAGAAACAGCATGAGAGAGGAGAGGGTCAGAGGGAGAAGCAGGCTCCCCGCTGAGCCGGGAGCCGGATGTGGGACTCGATCCCAGGACCGTGGGATCATGACCCGAGCCGAAGGCAGTCGCTTAACCAACTGAGCCACCCAGGCGCCCTATATCTAAAACTTTTAAAGGAATTGTAATTTTGTTAAGAAATGGATTATCAGGTGCCTGGGTGGTTCAGTAGGTTAGGTGTCTGCCTTCCGCTCAGGTCATGATCCCATGACCTGATTCTCCCTCTCCCTCTGCCTGCTGCTTTCCTTGCTGGTGCTCTTTCTCTCTGTGTCAAATAAATAAAATCTTTAAAAAAGAGAAAACAGAATGAAAAAAACATATTATCTGTTTTCTTACCTATACCTCCTACCAATATTCCTACAAGTGACTTTAAAAATACTCTATAAGATAGAGAGTAATAAATACTTACTGAATTACATTGGCCTAAGTGGTTAATAACTTTCTCAATAATAAAGCCATTTCTCACCAACTTCACTCAACTTTGCTGACATAGGTAAACTTTCCTATTTAGACAAAGAAAATTTATTTATGCATATGCATGCCATTTAATTCACAGCGATCAATACAGATTTAATTGAAGTGAGAAAGGGAATTTGAAAGACAGAAATAACTAAATTGAATGTGAAATTTCTGGCAGTACTCCTAACAGTTGTTCCTCCTAATTTCCTTTAAAATTACTGTTAGACTTTTTTTTACTACAATAAACTGCACAATTTCCACAAACATTCAGAAATGTGTATTTTCATTTGATCCTGAAATTAAGCTAAACTCTTTATCATTTTTTATATACAAAAAACATATTGGGCCCATTAAGATTAGTAATGAGAATTGATTTTACAGGGTATAATTTGAATTTTATGCATGTCATTCTAACTGGGCTAATGAAATTATTTTGGTTGGCAGAAGCATTTCAGTCTGGCTATCTGGAGTGCAGCATCTTACATGAGCTGCCAGAAATAAAAGCATTCATTTGCACTTCTAGACAGAAAATGTGGGTGTCTACAGGCTGCCATACAGAACTAGAGAAACCAATTGGACAATAAAAACCTTTAAAGTATCTCTCCAGATGGCTAAGCTGCTGTTCCTTCACGTGGAACTTCAACACCCTACTTTAGGTGATGGCATTTTTGCCTGTGTATGAAAATTCTGAAGAAATGTTTAGAATTCAACGAACTGTACTCAGCTTTGCTGGTAATCAGTATTTTTTGCATGATTTTTGGAGGTGTAATATTTATCATACCCCTGATGATAGGAATATACAAGTTTCTTCAAATAACTGTGTAAATATGAGCTTTCTTTACAAACAGAAGCAAATATCTGTGTCTCACAAAGGAACAAAAATGGCAGAGACACTAACATTAACAAGCTTGATATTCTATTGACAGTCAATAGCTTTTTTTTTTTAACACAGGAATGAATCAAAGGCACATCTCTTATGTTTTGCATGATAAAAATCATTTGGGTGTCATTATAGCTTTTAGGAAAAATGACTAAATGAGTATACAAATGTTATTCTCAGAGACTGTTGTCATGAAATGGCAGCCAATAGCTTCTGGATATATTTGATTTTATTGGTATTGTACAGATGTGTATAATTACTGTTTTGCTTTGCTTGAATAGAAGCCATCTGTTTATCTTAAGATGATTAGAAAATTTCACAGACTCAGTCTCTTTAGCAGCAAAAATCTGAAGTGCATCTATCTATCTATCTATCTATCTATCTATCTATCTATCTACCTACCTATCTATCCATTTCATGAGATTTAAGGGACCACTATGAATGGTCATCCCTGGACAACTAAACTGTGAAAAACCTTGAACTATGAAGAATACTGACATTAATAGTAAATTTTTTTTCCGAAAAAAGGCTGCATTAAATGCATTTTGCTAACATTTTAGATTAAATATGGGGTTTTTTCTACTTGTAAATTGAACAGATCAATTTATTCAATGTTATTATACATTAATGGCTCATTTTACTGATTTTTTTGCATCTATTGAGGCAAAATCTTGTCTTGTTTCAATCTCTTAATGTGGTGGGCTCCATTAGTCTGTTTTCAATACTGATGCTTGAATTTGTAAAATATGTATATATATAGTCTGATATATGCTTTTTATTTTTTATTTACTTTTAAAGATTTATTTATTTATTTGAGAGAGAGCATGCATGAGTGGGAGGGGCAGAGGGAGAGGGAGAGAGAGAATCTCAAGCAGACTTCACTCTGGGTGGATCCCACATGAGGCTCAATCTCATGATCCTGAGATCATGACCTGAACCAACACAGAGTCGGAGCTTAACTGACTGTGCCACCAGGCGCCCCGATAGATGCTTTTTAAAACATTGTTTGTTCTCAGTATCTTTTGCTCCATAACAAAGTAGCCCATAAGATTAAACAAAAAGTATTTTGCTGTATTTTAAAATTTTGTAGGTCAAGAATTTGGGGAATATTCTACTTACTAATTCTCTTACTCCAAGACGTGTCAACAAACAGCTTGGTGATACTCATTTGGTGGAGGGATTAAACTTGAAGTCTAAGTTGGTTTAGCACAATCACATTCTGGCCTCTGGTAGAGATAATTACAAAGTTGGAGTTCCATTGAGGAACCTATACTTAGTCCTCTGTGTCTTGGGCTTTGTTAGAGCATGGCAGCTTCAGAGTAGATGGACTTCTTATATGGCTGTTCAAGGCCCCAAAAGAGCAACAGTAGAAACTGTTACTGTTTTCAGAGACTAGGCTAATAACTGCCTAGCGTCACTTGATGATACTCTATGGGCCAACCAAGTCATTAAAACCAAGCCATTTTCAAGAGAGATTAATGAGATTCCACTTTGAATATGAGAAACATCAATTAATTTATAGCCATATTTTATCCTCTGTAGGGCTGAAGGCAGATTGCCTATATTTTCGTGCATTTTTTGCATATATTTTAACGAGTGAGTTTGGTTCTCCTCCATCATCATCTTAAACATGTACTGAATAGCTTTTCTATATATGTCTGTCTGATTGATTACAAATTTTTATACTACTTCAACAGTTTACATATTTATGGGAGCATACTGAGACATCTACTATGATTATAACTTTATACTTGAGTTTTTTGTTACATATTTTTGGGCCTTGCTTTGTGTGTATAAAACTTCACGATTTTTTAAATCTTCTTATGGAATGCTTCTTTTATCATTATTAGCCATTTTATTATCTTTTAATATTTTACTTAAATTATTTTTATAATTTCTTTTGGATAATTCTACTTTCTTTTGGTTGCCATTTGATATATATGCTTCTTCAATATTTATTTTAACTGTCTTAAAAGATGTATATAGGGTGATGCTTAGGTGGCACAGTCGGTTAAACATCTGCCTTCGTCTCAGGTCATGATCCCCAGGTCCAGGGATGGAGTTCCTCATTGGGCTTCTTGCTCGGGGGGGGGGGGGCCTGCTTCTCCCTCTGCCTGCCTCTCTCTCTCTCTCACACAAATAAATAAATAAAATCTTAAAAGAAAATATGTATATAGGTATAATAGTTTATAATTAATTAATAATTTAAATATTATAATTTATATATAATTTATATATTATAGTTTATTTATAATTGTTTATTAATAATTTTTAATTGTTCTGAACATATGACTTAAAATTATACTTATATTTAACATCTTTTAACCTAATTTTCTCTTTTTCATTGAAAAATTTTATTGTATTTTAAAGTTTTCTATATGCTATCCTAGTTTTTTCTGTGCATTTGGAAGCCACATGTATTTTTAATTTATTTTTCGATGTCCATAAATATTTAACATCACTACTGAATTATAACTATTTCTAACAAGGTCTGACTTTCTTCAACATATTGATTTCTGTCTCTTGAAATAAGAAACTCCTTAGCATTTTTATTCACTCAACACCTTTCTTCCCATTTCCCCTTTCTGTCTTCTTTGTTAGAGTTTTCTAAACATTAGTTTCACATTTTCTAGGGTACAACATTTAGCTACATTTAATTTTTTTTTTTCTTTTACATTCACTGGTTAAACTTACCAACATTTTCTGTCAATATCTGAGTTCAGCACTTTTTGTATCTCATTCCTTCCTTTGTATGCATTTTTTCTTGTGAAATTATGTCATTTCGTTTTTCTTTCAGTAAATATCTGTGTCATTACAAAGATTTTTTATTTCTTTTAATAATGAATGACTTACCTCAATTTAGAATTCTAGACTGACAATTATTGTTCCTTCCTTTTATGTTTATTTTTATTGTATTTTGCCATTTAGTTTTGATTAAAGAACACTTTCAGGGCAACTGTCAAACTCTATATATTCTGTGTTTTGCCTGCACTATTTTTAACATTCCTTTTTATCCTTGAACGGTCACCTTTCACTCACATGTATCCATATTAGAAGTTCTTTTCCCTGTTTAGCACTTGAAATGTATCTTAGTTTGAAGACCTAAGGTACCAAGTTTCTGTGGTCTTTTTTTTTTTTTTTAGAAATTTCTATTAAACATTTAAAGATACCTCTTCATCTGCATTCATAGATTTTAATTTGACTTTTACTTGTTTAACATATACCTTCTTCTGTCTTGCATCTTAATTTTTCAACATCATGCCATTCTCATTGGAACATCTTAATTGCTCTTGATAGTCAACTGATGTTTTTGCATGTATTTCTACTTTTTTTGCAGAAATTAACTTCTATCCCTGTTTTCCTTCTTTTTGAAGAAACCAAAAATACTCTTAAGTTTATTTCAGACTAATATTTGAAATTTATATGGAAGCATATATATTCTAGTTTTTGTCCATCTTACTTAAAATTAGGTATCTTTATATACTAACCACTGTTGAATTTCTTTGTGTAAAATTGTATTTTGATCATTTTTTCATTACTCTCTCTATATATACGTTTATTCCATCCAGCATTTTTTTTTTTTTTTTTTTTTTAGTTAGTTCTTCCTTTGTGGCCTCCTGTCCAAAAAATAGGTCTTTAATCTTGGTATGGGCTGATGCTATGTGCTTATTTTGGGGATGTAGAGAATCTATTCTTCAGAACAGCAGGTGGCCTGGCTCACTCTCTGGTCAAGGGTTTGTGAATTTCTCTTCCCATCTGCCTGGACTATAGTTTCATAAAAGCTTTAGTTCAGGACAAAGGTCAGCATCAGCTTTATGAAGCCCTCTTTTTGAAGCTAGGGGGTAGAAATGACCTACACACTTGACCTCTAGTTTTCATCTATGAGCCTGACTCTAGTCATTTTCAAGTTTTCAATGGAGGTCTTTTTTTTTTTCCCATGGTTGTCTTGCAAGAACAGAACTTCTGGCAACTCCCACCTGCTTCCAGATCAAGAGTACAATAGGCTGTGGTTTCAGCCCTGCTCTTTGCTCTGCTCTCTATTTTAGTTTTGGTTTTGATACTGAGAGATCTCATTTGGGAGACAGGACTTTTGCGTTTTTATTTTCTCTTTTATCTACGACTTCTATAATTTAGAATAGAAAAGGGATGCTTAAAAGTTACAATGTTGTCATCAGTGGGAATTGAAATTTAACTCACATAAATTATATAATTACTAATTAAAATATTTCATTCCCAATCTTTATGTAGTTTGCTTCATAGAATCATGGAGGAGATAATTGATAAAATGCTATGTAATACTTTTTACTTTGAGATACAACAAAAAGTACATTTTACCTTGTTTTAAATTTCTATCAAAGTAATGTGAATCTGAGTAAGCATATACATAAACTATATATATAATATATATTATATATTTTCATATTTTATTTATTTTATATTTATGTTTATATATAAATATATTTTATTTATATATTAAATATTATAAAATTATAAAATATAATATATTAAAATAAAATATAAATACAAAATATATTTATTTATATATTTATACTATTATATATTGTATTATATATAATTTTATAATACATATTCTAACATTATAAAATGTAAAATATTATAAATTATATTTTATATTTATCTTTGTATGTTTATATATTATTATATATTTTATTTATTATATATATTATATATATATCAAAAGGCACAATGTTGAGGGAAATTAGAAATGTAGTTAAGTTTTATATGATGCCATGGTTCAGTTTCAGGCAAGAAGAATAAAGGTTGATGCTGAGTATCTGAGTATAGGCATTGGGCTCTGGAAGATGATTACAGAGAGTGAAGAGCATACACATAGATAGCTGCTGTCCAAAAGGACAGACTTTGGCCAATTGTGCTAGATTCATAGGATAATCCATGTCCTCCTCATTTGCTGAGTATCTCCCAATCCAAAGAAACCACAGCTCCATGGAATCTTGGAAGGTTCTCATTAAAATGTCAGAGCCTCATCAAACTAGATCTCTGAATGGCTGCATGTAAGACAAAACCCCACTATGTTCACCTGCCAAATGCTTTTATGTGAACAATAAACTTTAATTTCAGACATTCTACATACTTACATTATTTGTTATAGCAGTTAGTCTGCATTAATATTTTACTCTACAGTACCAATCATAATTAATACATAGAACACAATGTTAAGCATTTGTCTAAACTACCATTTACATATAATTTCTAATAGACTTTACTTTTTAGAGCTGTTTTAGGTAGCAGCAAAATTGAGAAGGTAGAGAGATTCCCCATATATCCCTTTTTTAAAAAAAGAATAAATTATTTTACATGCAGTATCCCTAATTATGTCAATTATCCATTTTCAATAAATTTGCATACTCATAAACCACAAAATTAACTAAACAGAAACAGTTTATGTTCAGGTCCCATATTCTATTTCTATAAGGTATTAAAATGAACACAACATACATAATACATATCTAACTAGTAGACTAAATGAAGACCAATGCCTCTTTAGTACTAAAAGCATGTCTTGTGGGTTTCCTCCAACTCATTAATATATGCCTAATTTACAACTTTGATGGCAGTAAAAGCAACTATGAATACATTTAGAAAGTGACACAAGATAGGAAAAGATTTTAGTAAGTTACATGTGAGGCTTATTAACTCATCTACATATTCAATAAAGTGTACTGAGTATGATCTAATACTGAAATAGGAATGACAGAAGAACATGAAGATGAAGAATGACTTAAGTGATAATCATATAAGGACATTCAACTGGGCATCAAAACAGCTTAAGACTAGGCAGAGTTATAACGGTTGCGTGTAAGACAAACCCTGCTATGTTCACCTGCCAAATGCTTTTATGTGAACAAGAAATAAACTTTAATTTCAGACTTCCTACATACTTACATTGTTTCAGTTCTTACATTTTTAAATCCATTTCCAGTTAATTTTTGTGTATGGTATAAGGGTCCAAATTTATTCATTTGGTGGTAGATACACAGTTTTCCCAGCACTTCTTATTAAAGGAATATCCCTTCTCCATTGTATATTCTTGGTTCCTTTTTCAGAGGTTAGCCAACTGTGTATGTGTGAGTTTATTTTTATACTCTCTATTCTGTTCCATTGGTCTATGTATCTGTTTTTATGCCAGTACTATACTGTTTTGATTATTACAGCTTTGTAATACAGTGAAAGAAAGTGTGAAGCCTCCAATTTTGTTCTTTCTCAAGATTGCTTTGGTTATTTAGGGTCTTTGTGATATAGGAAGAACAACAAAAAGGTAACTGTAAGGTGACGGATGTATTAACCTGATTTCATAATGTGTATTAAATCATCATGTTGCACACCCTATTAAAATGTCCATATGCCTTTAGGTTTAGAAGTTCGGTAACTGGGAGGAAGATGTTATCAGGATGAGTAAGGAAGATTTTAGAAAGGGAGTTTCTGTTTTTGTTTTGTTTTGTTTTGCAATTTGTCATTTAATATCTAACTTCTGTCAAATGGCTCATTTACATCTGTGGGAACATGTAGGGTAATAAACTTAAAACACTGGAAACAACTTCCTCATGTAAAATTTTCATAAAATAATTTGGATTAAAAATAAAATTTAGGGGCACCTGGGTGGGTCAGTTGGTTAAGTGTCTGACTCTTGATTTTGGCTCAGGTCATGATCTCAGGGTGGTGAGATCCTGGAGCCTGCTTAAGCTTCTCTCTCTCTCTCTCTTCCTCTGCCCCTTCCCCTGCTTGTGCTCTCTTCTCTCTCTCTGTCTCTTGAAATAAATAAATACAATTTTAAAAAAAGAAAAAATAAAATTTAGAGTAAGACAGTCTTTTCTAAAAAAAAGTATGTTTCAATTTGGATATACTGCATATCCAAGAGGGAAGAGGGAAGGAATGTAGAACTTCCTGAAGAGAAAGACTCCAAATTTATCTTAGAGGTGGTGGTTAAAGCAAATTAGATTTGGTTAATTGTGGAGTATACAAACAACAAAAGAGAATGGAATGTGGAGCCAGTAATCCATGTATAAATTTATATTCTAGATATATCTCCTAGTTCATATTACATATGACTTACTTAATCTTATTTTTAATGTTTGCTTTGGAGTAAATAAATAGCTACGTGTTTTTATATTCCCTTGTGAATTTCTTTGAATTCTATGGCATAAATATTTAAGTAAATCTAAACTTTATCATAGTATACATATAGAAATTTCTCAGCTTAACTGGAGTATTAATTTATAATGTAGTTATTATTTTTATAATATTTTAGAAACTTATTTTCTCTTCTGGTTTTTCAAAGAAGAGGAACCAATTAACAGATTTTGTTTGTAACCTAATACAATTATTTTTCATACACCTAAAGACTACACAATTATATCAACATCAAATCACTCTCAATATAAATTGTTAGATTGCTACAAATTGTGCTGATGGATTCATAACTACATCTTAAGTGTGCATAACATACTTCACTGAACGTTAGTTTTTTTCATTCTTATTTTAGATAAACAAATTTTACATCTAATCAAACATTTGAAAAAATGCAATCATCTACTTCTAAATTCTAAATAAGGTGGCAAATTTTTTGGAGATTTGGACTTAAAATTTACATGGCTTTGAATTATATTCATTATAAAATTTAATCATTTGAATTAATTTTGAAAATATAGTTGGAAATGTTGGGGTTACTTGCAATTATCTAGTCAATATTTTTATGCTTAGATGTTTTAATATAATACACTTTTTAGGGCACTGCTCAATCATTATAATGTTATAATTATGATTTTAAAACTACAAACTATTTGGGTGCCTGGGTGGCTCAGTTGTTTGACATCTGACTTGATTTAAGCTCAGGTCCTGAGATAGAATCCCCATGTCGGGCTCTGTGCTCAATGGGAGTCGGCTTGGGATTCCCCCTCTGCCCCTCCCCCCCAACTCTCTCTCTCTCTCTTTCCAAATAAATAAATAAGACATAAATAAGTAATAAAAAAGTTAAATTTATAAAAACAAACAAAATCAAACAAAAACAAAAACCTACAAATTATTGTTTTCAATACTTAGATTGCTGTCATAAATTTATTAGACCTGTTAGGAACAGAACCTGTTACTGTGTTGAGATCATGAAAGGCTATTATATTAACATATATGAGTATTATATATATTAATATATAAATATATAAATTAATATATTTATTAATAAGCTGGCATTTATGAATTCTGCCAGGACAACATTAACTTGAAGTGAGCTCTTCTGCTTTAAATGTATATTAAAGACAGAGAAGTAGCTTTTCTGTTTTTTTTTCAATATACAATTTTGCTTTTCTCTATACATGTGGATTATATTAAAGATTTATCTTTGTTTTAAAATGGTCAAATTAAAATTGATGCCTGAATTTTCTATCTAATATTTAAGCAAATGTACATAAGAAATTTCCTCTGAATATCAGAGAAACACCATAAGCAAATTACAAACTAATATTAATAAACAACAAATCCTCAACATGTCTGATACTGGATTTATATAAAGTTAACAGAAATGTATGCGATATTTACTCACCTTAAAGATTAAAATGAAAACTATAAACAATTACATTTTTATCAACTTCAGATAGTCAATCATTTGCATAATTTTATTCTTAAATATTATTATAATTTAAAATGACAATGTGGATAAAAACTAGAAAAAGATTAATTTCTTATTTCTTTGGATAATAAATGGGACAAGGTAGCACCATATTAGGATAGTTACTTTAAACACATGTTGCGATCTTTACCCAGTTGAAACTGTGAATCAGGAATGTGCTGATACAAATTGCAGGTCATTTAAATATCCAAGCTCCTAATTATTTAAGTTTCATATTTGCTAGTCAGTGGTCAAATAGGAAATTTTTTTTTCAAGCAAACAAAAATGTTTCTTTTTTTTTTCAAAATATTCTGTTTAAGAACCAGAGCAAGAAGCAATTTTACTATAAACTGCATGGTTTGGGAAGGATTCCTTTATTTCATTTACAGGCCATTTGTTGGTCTGCCTCTATCAGTCTTATTTGAGCACCAGTTGTACTTGGGGTTTTAAAAAATGTTCTACATAAAGATATACATGATAAAGCAACCTACTCTCAAAAAATTCATAGTGTAACAAGGGAGGTAATTATATGTACAATTATTTAAAACACGCTCTGAGAGAGATGGGTATATGGTATATAAAAAGCTCAGGGGAAGAGTCACCTCTCTTTGACTAGGATCAGTTGAATGGATATTAGAGAAGTTTCTGTAGTGGATGTATATTCAAGGATTCTTAAAGGATGGGAATGAACTTGTTAGACCACAATTATCTATCAGGGACATGTAAGAACCAGGAGGAGGGAAAGAAATTCACATATTCTGTGAGTTGCAAAAGTTTGACATTGCTCAAAAACAGTTCATGGTAAGGAGAGTGACTGCATCACGCAAGATCAGACAAATAGGCATTCACTAGTAAATATTGATTTCTATCACAGAAATGTCATTTGAGGAAAACTGGAATTGATTTGCTTACACAGCCTTGGGAGGTAGTCATTTCCTTCTTTCTCATTTTTTTTAAGGAAATGTGTTTTATTACCTATTGCTGCATAAAATGACTCCAAAGCAAGGGGCTCATTTTTATTTGCTCAGGATTATTTGGATTAGAAATATAGGCAGGATTCAGCCTGGTGGCTCATGACTAGAAGTCATTTACTTGGTTGTGCTGTGTTAAAAAAATCCAAAGTCCTTACTCAAAAGCCTGGTACCACAGTGGTTTTCCATAGAGCCTCTGTTTCTTTCTGGTTTAGACTTTCTCACAACATGAAGGTCTCAAGATAGATGATTTCTTACATGACATCTGGTTTTTAAGAGGCACTTTACTAAACACTCATGTTGGGAAGCTTTACATATGTTAAGGTCAGTGCCTTCCATAACTTATACCCATTGATTAGAGTTTTGTCCTTTGGAAATTACAGATTGAGTCATACTGATAATGACTATAGATTTTGGGTGGGGTCAAGATTCTGAATATGTAAATATGAGTGATGATGATGCTTCTGGTTCACAAATCACACTTTGAGTGGCAAGGTCCTAGACTCCCTGCTTACCTCAACTTAATACATTTTAGTTCTACAGTATACTTCTTAAACAGTGATACTTGGAACTTAATACAATAGAATCCACAAGGCTTTAGTGAGTAGTTTAATAATTCTATTACCTACATTATATCTATATCTGCTAGAGTGATAAGGTTTCAATTCTTCTTTGACAACCTTAGAAGATTTGAAGGAGTCCCCAAAAGTGTGAGTTTGTATACATGCATTCTGAGAATATATGTATATATATATAAATTCATTCTGAGAATATAGCTGTATATAATGTAATGGTAGAGACTGGTATTAATTACTGATATTAGAAAATGGCATCACTGCAATTAAATTAGTAAGCAACGGGACTACCTTATAACTTTTGCCCAAACAAGACAAAATCCTCTGAGAAGCTGATAAAGAATGTTAATATCAGAAAACAAACCAGATGTCAGCTTGATATAAATTCAAGAACCATTAAGACTCTCCAGAAAATAGAAGACTGACTCTGGATAACAAAGGATCATCCATTACTGAGTACCCACATTTTTGAAAGTCCTCATCTGCTCTCCTAACAAAACTATAACCATTTCCTAGAGCATTCTTCCTAAAAATCATGCGTCTGCTAGTCACCCATCTCCTTTGTGCACTTGAACTTTTGCTTAAAATCTTTGCTGCTGAGTCTTAGACTCCCAACTTAGATCATCCACATTTTGCCAACAACATCACAAAAGGCACTCAATCTCTATCATGGCTATGGTCTCCAATGGCTTTTCTCACTTTTGTATCAGGAGCTGTCAGAATTATCTCCAGAATATGTTCTCTTGTATCCTATAGTTTCCTTTCGTTCATGAGAAATGTCAAAAGTAAAAGGCAAACATTTATAAGATCCTCTGATTCTAGAAAATGAAAGATCAAGCCAAAATACTGGTAGTTAAATTCTTCACAGCACTTGAAGTTTCACAATGTATTTTCTTTATTATGTACAGACTTTTTGGTATATTAGTAACCTGCATTAGGAGAACAGAGTCTATATTTTCCATCTCTATTGAAATTTTATTTCAGCCTTCTGCCCTTGTGTTTCCTTTATTTTGCACCTTACAATCTGCTCTGCTATGTAACATTCCCTTTCTTGATATTTTTACTTTTTTTCTGAGCAACCCAGTTTTCAAAATCATGCACTGATTTTTGTTTCCTAACTCTGAGTTCATAAAAATATTAATAGACTCAACTGGAATTTGAAAGTAGAAGTATGCTTTTTTATATACCTTGTTTGGCACTGTTATCTGTGATTTCCATCTGACATGCAGCTATCCTACAAATATTTCACTGTACAACACAGCAGCTGGTTATATGAGTGGACAGTGTCATAATATTCTTGGATGGTGGGACAGTAAGAACAGAGAAAAGGGGCAGGGTAAGAAGAATTATTATAAATGAATGTTTTAAGGTTCTTTTAAAATTTAGTACTTAAATTATCAATAACTTCTTTAATAACATCCTATATATATTTTTTTAAATAACACAAATATATTTAGAAATGCATGCATTACATGCCTATTGTGTTTCTAAATAATTTTGTATCTAACTATCTAACCAGGATATTAATTAAATATAAAGCTTAACAAATATCTTCCACTCTCTT
The DNA here is from genome assembly GCF_011800145.1 of Mirounga leonina. Classification (NCBI taxonomy): domain Eukaryota; kingdom Metazoa; phylum Chordata; class Mammalia; order Carnivora; family Phocidae; genus Mirounga; species Mirounga leonina. The sequence goes on along the minus strand of NW_023270316.1, from coordinate 24,258,103 downwards.
ACCTTCCTTACCTCTAATGTAAAGGATTCTGCTCTTTAAGTGCCTAAGAGTTCATGGTGATTGCAATGATTTGTCTAGTACTGGGCAGTATTTTCCCACATTTATACAATTATACAAGACTTTAGAAATATTTTAACATATAGTTTTAAGTGTTCCCAGTGATAAACTCCTTGCAGGAAAAGTGGTCTTCCTATGATGTGTTCTAATGTCTATGTCTTTATTTCTCCATCTTCCTGCTAACACAAGTGCTGAATCTCTTTTCCATTTCTTCAGAGTACTGCTCTGGAACAAGTCTTTAGCTAGCTCCCCTGCTTTGATACATTTTTAGAGATGATCTTGCAGGAAGGGTTAATGTTTAGAAAATTATGTTTTAATTGATTATCTCTAATTTTTCTTTCTTTCACTCTTTTTTTGGTGGTGGTTCTCTTGAGGATAGATGTTGGAAGGTACTTTTGTAGATATTAAAGCATGTTGTCAAGTCATTAAAAGCCTAACTAAAGTTAGTGTTTTTCACGCATTTAAATCTGAACCTCCAGTTGCAATCTGATCTTGATAGGCATCTTTGTCTCACTCAGTCTTTAAAAAAATCCCAAGATATAGTTATTACTATGATCATACAATGTAAACATAATACCCACACTCTCCCAGCTAGGATAGGTTGAGCCAAGATTCTGACCCCACCCTCCATCCTGACACTCTTATCTCCTGACTCTCTCCAGGTCACTTCATACAGAGTGGTAAGACTCAAATGTACCTTTCTTGGTGTGAAAACTTCCTTACCAACTCTAAGATTCCATTTTTTTTTATGTTAATGGGCTTCACAAACTTAATTTGAGCCAGAATTCTTTACTGAATATATGCAGCAACCTAATCTTTCTATTTTAGAATATGACAGTTTCATTTATCCAGTTGTTCAAGGCAAAGATGGTAGAGTATTTTCTTTCTCTTCTGCCTCATATAAAAACTATCAGCAAGTCCTCTCAACTTCATGTTTAAAATATAACCATCGTCCAACCATTTCTCATTACCATCTATAACTTAAGGTACCTTAAATTCAAGATATTTGAAGCTATTTTATTTTGCTTCATACATCTAAACAGTAGGATTCCACTTAACTGAATGGAAAATTTTGTATTGAATATACAAGAATATACCTGGGTACATTACTTAATTTTACGTAGTACCTGTCATCTTAGAGAATTAGTAATTTCTGTGAGGGGGAGAAAGGTAATTCCAGAGACATTTTCTGTCATATTTGTAAAATACAATATTTTCTGAAATTTTCTCTCTTAGGACGGGACTTGGAATGTATTACATTCTTAGAAAAAAGTCATAGTTAGGGAGTCATTTTTACCTTCAAAAATTGCAGCACAGGGGCGCCTGGGTGGCTCAGTTGGTTAAGCGACTGCCTTCGGCTCAGGTCATGATCCTGGAGTCCCTGGATCGAGTCCCGCATCAGGCTCCCTGCTCAGCAGGGAGCCTGCTTCTCCCTCTGACCCTCCCCCCCCAATGTGCTCTCTCTCTCTCATTCTCTCTGTCTCAAATAAATAAATAAAATCTTTAAAAAAAAATTGCAGCACAGAATAAGATCATAGATTGATGATATAAAGGCAACTTCCACTTAAGGGTGACTGGTGAAAGAAGTAACCTTTGTTCCTTCCTACCCCTCAATGTAAGTATTGAAAAATCAACTACCATAACTTTTCTGTGATTTTCTTTTTGTGTGGTTCTCAAATTAACAATTTTAAGCTTATTTATTAAACTGTATATACAAAAAACAATAATTGTGTATGTTTATTATTTGATGAATTAAAGTAAAAAGTGAAGTTTTAGGTAACCACCACACAGGCTAATAAATAGAAAATTACTGGTATGACGGAAGCCCACCTACTAAGCCCTTTCTTTCTTTTTTTTTAAGATTTTATTTATTTATTTGTCAGAGAGAGAGCACAAGCATGGAGAGTGGCAGGCAGAGGGAGAAACAGGCTCCTCTCTGAGCAAGGAGCCTGATGCGGGACTTAATCCTAGGACACTGTGATCATGACCTGAGCTGAAGGCATATGCCCAACTGAGTCACCCAGGCGTCCCTACTGATCCCTTTCAATGACTACACTTTCTCTTCTTTCCTAAGATAACCACCATGCAGAATAGTAACACAGCATCATTTTGCTGTGTTGGACTTTGTCTAATTGAAATATATGTGAAGTACTGTCTTGTTCCTTTTGCTCATATACAGGAAATATGAGTCTTACACTTGTAAATTGTAACCAAATAAAGAGGCAACAGCTGAATCAGATACCTTTCATTTATGCAATATTGAAGCAGGATAAACCAGAGGAGTAATGAACACAATTTCAAACAAATTAAGATCTAGCAAAGTTAAGAAACATTGTTTACTTGTTTTTTTAATGTCAGATTTGTTATTGCCTTAATCTATGATTCCTCAAAATTTTAATGACATACCAATAACTAGCTATAAATATCTCATAGACCTTATTATTCTCTACTGCCCTACACTCCTCATTACCCTCACATTACCTATATATTTGCATTTACTTGTTAACTCTGCTTATTTTTTTATATCAACTAGACTATACAATTAAGGACAGGATTTATCTTCAAAATGTGAATACCTAACATAGTGCTTGGCATTTTGTAGCTATTCAAACACTATTTGTGTTAATGAATTAAGTGATGTTATTCTCTGCATAGCACTTGTATGTTTTCACCTTGTTAATATCTTGTTGCAAGACTTAGTCAAAATATATATTTTACAGCAATAAAACAAGTATGTTTCTTCAGTGAACTTGTTATTTGAAGTATAACATATAAACAGAAAAGTGAACAAATTATGAGCGTATAACTCAAATTTTCAGAACGTGAACTGACTTACGTAATTGACATTCAGATTAAAAACAGACTACAACCAACACATTAGGAGCCCCTCATATCCTTTTCCACCCCCACCTTTCACAGGTAACAACTATCCTGCAACCTAATACCATAATTTTGTCAGATGAATTTTATAGAGAAAAAATTAATTTTAGAGAAGTGACTTAGGAAAGTTAGGGCTAGTGGGTGGTGGGGTCAGCAAGGCTAGTAGGCTGGGACAATGCCCCTAGCTGGATATACTTTTATCAAGTAACAGTCTCAGTATTCCAGTGGAGTATGAAGGTACTATAACTGGCTGCAGATGGAGGGAGGTGGTGAGGATAAAAAGCAGAAGAGAGGTTGGGAAATATAGGAGAAAGGCCAGTAGGTACCCAAGAGCTGCAGGAGTGGAAAAGATGTGGCCATGTGGAAACTGGAGAAGGACTGGATCAGTTTCCTAATGCACTATACAGGCATCCTTGAGTAAATTACAAGGATTTCCTTCTTGGGTCATTTCCCCACACCACCTCCATTCTTTTCAGCTCATTTTAGACTTGACGGCTAGAGATGGTGGAAGCAGAGTGGTTGAGGGGATGCTCAATGTGTAAAAGCATGTATGATTTATAGTTACAAGTAGTTGTAGTTTATTCATTTTTTGTTGCCTTATACTGCTCCCATTGTGTGGTGGTATTACACATTCATGCCTCTATTTTACTGCTGATAATGTTAAGGGTGTATCTCATTGTTTGCTATTAAGATGATGACATACATTCAATCAATTCTGTTTCGGTGTAATATATTATCCTTAGAAAGGCAATTGCTGGGTTACAAAGGATGAGCGTGTTTAGTTTTAGTAGATCCTGCCAAATAGTTTTCCAAATTGATTATAGCATTTTATACTTCTATCACCAGTGTATGAGCATTCTCATTTCTCTAAGTCATTTTGTCAGTTTCTAATTTAAGTCATTATTAAGATGTAATAGTATCAAATTGTGGTTACAATTTATACTTTTATAACATAAATTTTAACAGCATTTATGTTTCTTAACAATTTTGCTATCACTGGTAAAATGCACTTCTAATTTTTTGCCCTTTTTCTTCCATCTTGAAAATTATGAATAGATTTTATCTGCCATTTGTACAATCTAGAAAAGTCCTTTATTATATAAGTTGCAAATATTTCTAGCATTTGGTACACTACCTTTAACTCTTTGATGGACCCATACTCTTAAGTCTGATGTAGTCCAGTTTGTCAAACTTCTCCTTTATGATAGTATATCATATATCCTGCTATAGAAATCGTTTCCTACCTCAAGACCATGCTTTTCTTGCATTGTTTTCTAGAAGTTTTATTTTACTTTCATACTGAGATCTATAATCTAACTGAAATTGATACATGTGTAAAGAATAAATAAGGGTTCATTTGATTTCACAATATATTCAACTGAAGTAACACCAGTTACTGAAAACCATTTTAAATCTGTATGCCATCTTCATAATTTCAATGTCCCTTTACATGTGAGTCTATTTTTGAACACTGTTTTCACTGATCTAATTTTTTATCCTTGTGTCAATACTACAATGTGTTCAGTACTGTTGTGTCATAAAAAAACACATTTGGAGTGTAAGTCCTTCTGGATTTTCCTCTTCTTCCTCCTCCTCCCCTTCCCATTATCATTCTCCTTTCCTGGTCTTCAAGATTACCTTGGCTATTTTTGAACTTGGAATTTTTAAATTTTGTATACATTTATATACGTTTTAGGGTAAAAGCTTTGATGCCAATAACCACACCAATCCTCAAAATCAATTATTATTTTGATAGATATTTCACTGTATCTACACATCAGTTGAGAAAAAATGATGTTTTCAACATAAAGCCTTCATTCTTGGAACATAATATATTCTTCTGCTTATGTTAAATTTTGGAATAACTATCAATAATGCTTATAGTTTTCTGTGTAAAGGTCTCCAAATATTTTATTAGGGAAATGATTACTTATTATGTGATTTTTTAATGGTATTGTATTTTTTTTACATTTTATTCTTTGCTTATTGCTGGTATATAGCAATATAAATAGCTACCTTAAAGTACCCTTGATAACCTTACTAAGTTTATTAATCCACCTTTAAATTATTTTATAATTTCATCATGCACAATAAAATAATGTCATCTGCAGTTAATTAAGTTATTTTTTTCCTTAAAATCCTTGTATATTTCATTTATTTATTTTTTTTTGGCAGCGGTAAGGACCTTTAGCCTAATAGAAGTATTGATGGTGGCAATGTATGTCTTCTTTCCAATCATAGTAGAAAACTTCTATTATTTTACAATAAGTATAATATTTGCTACAGGAATTTTTCTAGATACTGTAATTCATATCTTGAATTTCATTATTTGTTTTGGAATTTATTGAAATAATCATATAATTGATCAATTTTTTAAAATCCCAAATATTAAATCAACTGTACCAATTAGATTAGGTGTAATATATATTGCTTGATTGCATGTGCTAATATTTTCACTAGAATGTTTGCAAATTTATTGTATTTTTCTATAAATTGTTCAGTTTTATCTAAATTTTAAAATTTCTGGGATAAAATATTTTATAATATTCTGATATTAATTTTTTAATGTGTATGAAGTCTACAGTGAAATTTTGTTTTTCATTCCTGAATTTTGCAAATTGTGCCTTCCCTAACTTTTCTTTAACCAGTCTTACCAGAGATTTAGCAACTTTGTTACCCAATTGAGAGACTAAATTGAGTTTTTTCATTGTTAATATTCTTTATTGAAGCTACATTTCTTATATTTATTTGTGTTTATATTTTTGTTTTTATTTTCACTGAAATTAATTTGCTGCTCTAATTTTGAGATGGATGCTTTAATCACTAATTCGGACTTTATTTTCCATTATATGCATTTATGTATATAATATTTATGTGTGTGTGTGTGTGTGTGTATATATATATATATATATATATCCTTTAAGTGCAGCTTTATCTACCACATGTGTGTGTTTGTTTTTTTTTTAAGATTTTATTTATTTGACAGAGAAAGGCACAGCGAGAGAGGAAACACAAGCAGGGGGAGTGGGAAAGGGAGAAGCAGGCTTCCTGCTGAGTAGGGAGCCCGATGTGGGGCTCGATCCCAGGACCCTGGGATCATGACCTGAGCCGAAGGCAGACACTTAACGACTGAGCCACCCAGGCACCCCCACATGTGTTTTATAAGTTGTATTTTATTAAAAATGTTCAAAATACTTTAATTTTAACAATGACATTTAGATGAGCAGATCTACATTTCCAAATGAATAAAGATTTCTCTTCTAGTTCTTTTAAAAATATGATTTAGAGATTAATTTCCCTGTGAAAAGAATATCTACTCTAATTCTTTAACATTTATTGAGACTTGCTTAGTGACAAGAATTCTTTACAAAATGAATTCAGCAGTTTGGATATTGTTTGTGTGTAGTCACTTAGCATTTAGATTTTCTTTATCATGTTTTCTTAATCTCTATATTCTTTGTTTTTTTATGATTTGTTAGGCATATTAAATATGAATATTTTATTACTTTAGTTTTTACTTTATATATTTTAAGATTTAGTTATTTGTGAGATTTTATCTGCATATTTTCTTCTATGTCTAGTTTATTAATTTCCTTGTCATTGTCATTTACATCTAATCAATTATTAAACCTATTGATTATTTAATCTCAGGGATTTTATTTACTTCTTTAAAATCACCTGATTTTATAAAATTTCTGTTCTCTGCTGAAAATTTTCAGATTGTCTTTTAATCCCTTGATCATATTAGCCAGTTGTTTTAAAATATTTGTCTAATATATCTAGTATCTTGGACCCTCTGATATTGTCCAATTATTTTCTTTTTGTTGTTTGGTTATTTTAAATAAGTGTGGGATATTTTGTATTAAGAATTCTGTGGATAATTTGAGGCACTCATTATATAGTCTTCCCACACAGACAATTTACTGAAAGAAATTAAGGGAACAGTGTCTTAATCAAAAAGAACCTGCACTGATGTTATGCTGAATTTTGGAATCTGTGAGAACTATACTGTTTCCATTTCACTTTTACTTTTAGCTTGTAGTTCAATAGAGATCACAACTGATAATACATGGCATTTACAAGAGCTTCTCAAACTTGCCAGGCCTGATGTCCAATTTTGTCTTCTAGATTTTGTGATTGGTAACTATTTGGTTTGGCTTCTCACCCTCTCAGCTGCCTGTTCTTGATTAGCAAATGCCTCAAAATGAAAAGAGGTAACAATTATCAGGTCATATTTCTGGGGTTCTTTCCTCAAAAGTGGTTGATGCCTCCTCAAATCATTTCTGTCTTGGTTGTTCTCCAAAATCTTACACAAATCAACTTCATTATTACATTTTTCTGAATTTTTAGTTTTTCATAAAGATATAATTGTCCAAAACAGCAAATGTTGACCACTAGTGAAAGAGGAGTCTGTGAATATTTTGTTATTGTATAAACAAATATATGTGCATTTTATACATAATTATGTAGTAATAAACATTTTAAGGTTGCCATTAAAACAAGTTGTTTTTTCTTCTTGGATTTGAAATTATCCAAAAATAAATCTAGTTAACCTGAATTAAAATAGAAGGTATTGCCTAGTTAGTGTCTGTTATAATGTGGCAGGTATTTCACAAAATAAATGAGTTAAGATCTACTGAGTAGTTACTATGAGCTAAGCATGTGTTATAATCTCTGTATTTAATTCCTCCCTACCCCAACTGACCACTTTGAGTAGAAATCCATTTATTTAGTACATCTATTTCAGGTTAAGAACCCTGTAAAAGATCAAACCACTAGTAAGTTATAGAACTAGTACTTATAGTTGGAAGTAGCTCTAGATTCCACGGTCTTCACTCATATTATTCTGTTTCAACTGAGATATTTAAGAAATTGTATAAGAACTTGAAATTATTTAGTCCTAAAATAAGTATTTTAGAAAAATACAAGCTATCTAGTAAAGCTCTTCAAGTGACTGAAAACACTGTACAATCCATTCACTCTAATCCTCTAATAATCCAGAGAGTTTGTATTATAAATTTCAATTAAAAGTTGAGAAATATTTGTTAAAATGTATATTTTCAGGTGTCACCTCAGAATTACTTAATCAGATTCTCTGGCAGTGTGGTATAAGAATTCGAATTTTTAATACAGTTGATGTATATGCACATTCAAGTTTAAGGAACACTATGAAAAATATTTCTAAACAAAAATTTGTCATTCTATATACTTTATTATATTTAAAACATAATTGAAAAGGTAGAGATAAATCCCTGGATGACTATTATGTAAAACAAGCAGTTCTTACTGATTTTATCACTGTTGAGATTTTAAAGACAGTTGCTCAACCTGATTTTTATGAATCCAGAGAGAATGATTTAAATACACCTTCTGCCAGGCACCTGGGTGGCTCAGTCATTAAACGTCTGCCTTCAGCTCAGGTCATAATCCCAGGGTCCTCGGATCGAGTCCCACATCAGGCTCCCTGCTCAGCAGGAAGCCTGCTTCCTCTCCCACTCCCCCTGCTTGTGTTCCTGCTCTCGCTATCACTCTCTCTGTCAAATAAATAAAATCCTTAAATAAATAAATAAATAAATGCACCTTCTGCCTCTATAAAAGAGCAAATCTATTTTCCCAGAAATATTTCATCAACTTTCATGGACTTTGGCTCATCCAAAAGGGCTGCCTGGAATCAACTGAACTCAAGACTTTGAGAGCTCCTGTTACATAAAGCAACCATAATGTCAAGTTAGTCCAAACTTAAAAATACATATATTGGTGGAGAAATTTTATCTGAGAGACTCAAAAGATGACCAAAATTTGCCTTACTGTAATTATAACTCAGGAGAATATAAAGTAGGGCAAGATTCAAAACAATCATTCAGAGACCATTTGAACTTATAAATGGATTTTAATTAGTTATACTAATCTCAAAGTTATCAATATGTTTTAGCAATAGTAAGAAAATTTCCTGGTTAGACTGATGCATTTCCTTTATCTTTAACTGGTAAAATGGCTCAACAATTTGTTTTTCCTCCTTGGGAAATACTTTCAATACACGCTGATGACAGAAACTTACTTTATAAATTTAATAACCAAGGATTTATACAAATTCTCATTAGAAGATAAACCTCCATTCCTTTGCATCCCAAAGTTTTCATCAAAAGTTTAAACTGATGTCTTTTAAAATCAAAACTGTCCAAATTGATAATAGAATTTAATCTTGACCAAAAATTCTATCCCTATCTCTAATTATGTTATCCACATACTGTAAATTTTAATTATATAATAAGATGTCCCATGAGTCTTATATTGACTTCCCCATTGTCAGACTCTATTACATTCTGATCTTCAAACTAAATTTCTCATACACATATACACATACCACAGAAACACTTCCAACAGAGATTCACCAGATACAACTTTATATGGCATACAGTTAGAATATTGATTTTCATTGAGAAAAGGTACCATGAAAACAAGTCTTAGAACTGCATTGAAAAGGATAATTTCTTTAACTGTATGCCCTGCTCTTATACTCCACACCCCCAAGGATTAATGCTACCCTGTATAAATGTGCTAACCAATTTAGAACTTGGATATTCATTCACACAAAAGATTTAACCCTGAAATCCAGTAAACTACCTCAGAAAGCAACACATTTCCAAAAGCAGATACCAACTATAAAAATTTATGAATCAAGAATATGACAGTAGGTTCTAAACAGCTTCCTCCCAAGATCTTTAGTTGATTTTTTATAATTACATATACGTGTTTGTCTTTTTCTTCCCTTATCCTTACTATTTCCCTTGTGTTATTCCTAAATATTTAGACTATAAAAATTACCACTGTATTTTTCCCTTCTCTCAACTCTTTTGCCCCTTTAAACTTCTTGACATCTCTGATTCACATTCTCAAACAATCCAATTGCTGTCATACTTTCCAACTGTTGACTTTGTTCCAGGCTTTGTTCTGATATCATTAGGTAAACCCTAGGCTCCCACAGTTAACAGGACTAATTTTTTTAAAATCTCAAAGGAACTGAGGGGGGCACTAAAGAATGGGACATCGGGCTAATAATACAGGCTATGACCAAATTGCTTTCTTATAAAACCATGAATTTGTCTTCTACGATAAAGCTAACAAATCCAGATAGTAATTTGAACCAATATTTTTTATCTTACTATATTCCATTATAGTCCCTGAGACTATATTTTTTGTGTGATCAATTAGCCCTAACATGTTTGCTTACCTCATCAAAAGATGGAATATACTTTCTATGGCCATCTTGCCTTTCAAGAATTCAAATTCCCTATTTTTTCATATGTTATTAAGAGCCTAATGTGATTTATGATGGGGTTTCACTAATTTATAAGGCCTTCTCATCTAGACTAAAAGATTTGCTCTATAATTTCTGATTATTGTTCAGATATCATATGAAACAGCTTGAGCTTTACATGTCTGATGTATTAGTCCATAAAATAAAACACAAAAACAAAAACGAGTAAACACTTTTCAAAAGTAGATCAATTAAGTATTCACTTAGGAAAAAAGGCTTGTTGGTTATTAAAATTTGGCCAAATTAACATATGGGATTAATTCTTTTAGGAAGGGTGTTGGCAAAATGAAAACAAAAACTGGTGAAGAAGGAGTTTCCACATGTTACCTAAGTTGTTTTTGATTGTGTAAATAATTCTTCCTCTGTCTGATGTACAGTTGCTTAAATGTTAATTTCCACTGATAATTCTAAGCTGTCATTCAGCAGATGACATTTCAAAAAGAGATAGTAGCCTTTATAGTCATTTTGGTTCCTGTGGGAACTGGGTTTTACCCAAAAGACAGACAGAAATTAGTATGAGAAAAACGGTGTATCTTTGTTTAACTAGTGGAGATGCTAACAGAAGTGTACCAATTGCCATGACCCAGGGATAGAAAGAATATGAACCATTTGCAGTTGAAATCACAGGTTTAAGAAACACCCAGAGAAAACTGAAACCATTTTCCCTAATAACTGCATCAATCTGTTTTAGGGCACACTGTTATTTCTCATGGTTTTTAGCCAATCGTTTTACCAAAGAATAAGAAATAAAAATAAACGTAAAAATAAAAGAGAACACATCTCATTATAAACTGAAAAGTAGTTTATAAATTCTGTTTTGTCTTTGCTCAGTTATTACATAAATGAATTTATATTATATATGAATTCAGCTGTACATCTTAATAAAAACATTCTGACTTAGTTTTTGAAAAGTTGAATCTGTGCTTGTCAAGCTTCTAAAGTTAATTTCAATTAACATGAAACATAGAAAGTAGAGGACTCATTTGAATGACACCAGAAAAAATGAAAAATATAGATATAAAATATGGGACATTCCAAAAGAATTGACCTAGCTTTTCTAATAATCAGTAGTAGAAAGTAAAAACAATAAAGCAGACACCATTCCACATCAAGAGACTTAACTCACATAATGACCAAATAATGTGCCTACCTTATATTGGTTCTGATTTAAACCAATCTTAGAAAGATCATTATTGAGACTAATCAGGACCACTTAATTATGATTTGGGTATCAACTGCCAGCAAAGAAGTATTGTTAATATTTAAGTGTTCTGATAATTGTTGTATTTGGGTTATATTGGGGTTACCTTTACACGGCTTCCACTGCTCTTGAATATAATAGACAATCTTCATGATTATTTTAACTAAAAGATAAGAACATAATTGTCTCCTTCCTCTTAAAATTATTCAATAGCTCTTCATGAACTGTAGTGAAAATTTCAGACTTCTTTATTTCCAAATAAAGCACTTCATCAACTAGAAATTTTTACTTTTCTAAATTTACTACTCACCCTTAGTCACACAACTCAAACCAAATTACTTGAAGTTTTAGACACAGTCATATTACACCTATGTGCCTTTGCATTACTATCTGTCTGGCATGCCTTCATCTACTAAGGAAAAAACACTGATCAAGAGCATGTGTCAGGACTAGGATAGTCTTACTGCAAGGGAAGTGGTCTCTTACTGGGTAACTGAAAAATTAATACTTGGTATAGAGAAAGAATGTTAGTGGGGCGCCTGGGTGGCTCAGTTGGTTAAGCGACTGCCTTCGGCTCAGGTCATGATCCCAGGGTCCTGGGATCGAGTCCCACATCAGGCTCCCGGCTCAGCAGGAAGCCTGCTTCTCCCTCTCCCACTCCCCCTGCTTGTGTTCCTGCTCTTGCTGTCTCTGTCTCTGTCAAATAATCTTTAAAAAAAAAAAAAAAAAAATGTTAGATAATCATTACAGAAATTTTTTTAAAAGTCTGGTTAAAGACTTTAGATCAAGTGAGGCATTGACAGCTATGCAGATGGGTGGAGCCAACTAATGCCTCTGTTTAGGTACACTTTTTCATTTACCTATGTTAACATAATTAGCAAATGCTTAACCTACCAAGATATACATTGACTTAAGATGTTTGCTTCCTCCCTGCCCCCGCCTACCAACAATTTGATAGATCTTTTCTTCATATTCCCATAGCCTTCGGCTTGTCACAGGACACCTTATTTGTTAATTTCTTTATTCTCTTTGGTGAGATTATTTGAAGGTCCGGATAATTTCTAATGATGACTTATAGCCTTGCACCTAGCACAATATCTGGCTTACTGTACCTACTAAATACACATATGAGGAATTTGTTCTGAATTAAAGAATTATTTGGAGGAGAGTAAGAGTATGAAGTATATAGAAACTTAAAGCAAAATCTGGGTCTATTAAAATGTTAATTTTCAGTAAATGAATTGATGATTAAAATATTTTGTATATGTACTTTTTCAGGTAGTGAATGACTTTGCTATTCTTTTTTTAAGTATGTTTTTTAAAGATTTATTTATTTATTTGAAAGAGATAGAGAGAGAAAGGGACAGGGAGAGAGAGAGAGGGAGAAAGAGAGAGACGAAGGGATCTGGGGAGGGGCATAGGAATAGAGAGATAAACAGACTCCCTGCTCAACCAGGAGGCTGTCTTGGGGCTCATCCCAGGACCCTAAGATCATGACCTGAGCCAAAATCACGAGTCAAAAGCTTAACCAACTGAGCCATCCAGACACCCGTGCTATTCTTTTTTTTTTAGCTTTTTTTAGATTTTTATTTATTTATTTGACAGAGAGAGAGAGAACACAAGCAGGGGGAGCAGAAGGCAGAGGGAGAAACAGGCTCTCCAATGAGCAGGGAGCCCGATGTGGGGCTCCATCCCAGGACCCTGAGATCATGACCTGAGCCGAAGGCAGATGCTTAACTGACTGAGCCAAAGATAATCAACACTGCTGACTCCAAAAACTGGTCCTAGGTTTTTGCATATTTTATTGCTTAAACAATTCAAAAGTACAGTCATTAGTATACATCAGTTCCTGGTTTCAATATCAAAGTCTTTGATAATGCTAAGTCTTTGAGTTGTAAAATTTCCCCAGGGGATTGGAAATACATTCTTATGATGGCTTCTTGATCTTTTTTTTTTTTTAAATTAAATCCTGGTTCTTATTTATTTATTTTTAATTTAAATTCAATTAGCCAACATATAGTACATCATTAGTTTCAGATGTAGTGTTCAATAACTTATCAGTTGTGTATAACACCCAGTGCTCATCCCATCACGTGCCTCCTCATTGCCCATCACCTAACTACTCCATCCTCCCACCGACCTCTGTTCCAGCAACCCCAATTTGTTTCCTATAGTTAAGAGTCTCTCATGGTTTGTCTCCCTCTCTGATGACTTCCCATTCAGTTTCCCTCCCCTCCCCTATGATTCTTATCTTTTATTGTATCCTCAAGCAAAGACCAAAAAGGAGATTGAATAGAAATAAAACCTACCAGAGAGAGTACTTGACTTCATTGATAATAGGTAATATGATAGACAGAATTAAACAGGGCCTACAACTCTTGTCTATCTGACTGGTGGGCTTAGAGAAATTAATTTCAAACCAATCAGATACCACATTTTCAAAGCTAGGGGAATGTAAAGGAAACTGCTTATGGTTCCCATCCGGAGAATTTTTAGAAGGAAATAGCTTTGTAAATAGAAAATAATTGTTTATAAAGTATCAGAAAAATTCTCAAAGCAATTGATAATGGGACAGAAAAAAATAGTATATACTTGCTAAGTATTGTCTTATGGGATGTTTAAGGCTTATATGACTGAATACAGCAATTACGTGATACAGGAAGTAGCAGGAGCTTCATTTTTAGACAAAGAAACTGAGGTACATAGAGACAAAGTAACTTGTTCAAGTGAATGATTGGTGGGTCTGAGTTTCAAACCAAGCATTCATACTCTAGATCCTTTCATGTGAATTACTATTTTATATAATACAGACTGTCAGTTAATCTCCATAATTGTGAATAAAATCCATAAAACCAATTAAGTGTTTAGCTTGAGAGTGATATGGAAAGGATCCTTAATGTGCTTTAATTATGACCAATTTTTACAAACATAAAAATTCTCAGAGGATGTTAATATAACCAAATTATATTTACTTGTCTCTCCCTCTTCTACTTATAGTTCAAATTCTATCTAAATTTCATTATGTAACCTAAATGCTATATCATAATTTGTTACACATAAGTCCTCTCTCTGCTTTATGCTATTGTAGCATTTTATTTTTTTAAAGATTTTATTTATTTATTTGAGAAAAACAGAGAAAGAGAGAGAGGGAGAGAGCGCCCAAGCAGGGGGAGGGGCAGAGGGAAAGAATCTCAAGCAGACTCCATGCTGAGTGCAGAGCCCCATGTGGGGCTTGATCTCACAACCTTGAGATGATTACCTGAGCCAAAACCAAGAGTCAGACACTCAACTGACTGAGGCACCCAGGCGCCCCATGTAGCACTTTTTCCATAACTTTTTTATGAAACATAATGCCTTCAATGTCATTTACATATCCAGATTCCCACTCTTCAACATGCTAGATATTTAAGCTTCATCTTGCCCCTCTGAGTCCCAATTTTTCTCATGTTTACATAAAAGTATATAGTCTGATCATGTAAGATTACTAAACATGACAGTTTATAGAAAGTATACTACACAGAGTCCAAAACACCAAAAGGACTGAATAAATGATGTTTTCCTTTTTTTCTTTCATTAATTTAAGAAATAGAAGACTTGTTTCTGATCTTTGTCCATGCTATTAGAACTTGGGCATTCACATACATTTCATATACCTGATCTCCTACCTTTATGCATTCAATCAATATCTATTAGAGCTCTGTAATGTACAAGACTTTTAAAAACTCATTTGTATACAAATGAGACAAGGATATGATTACATACAAACCTTCATGGGACATGGTTCTTCTCTTTAAGTCTAGATTAAGTTCAAATGAATTGTGATAGCTTACCAAAATGTGTATTAGGCAAACAATATAAAGTGAAGAAATAAAAGTAGTTGAAAAATAATACCAAATAATAATAACAAGCAGGAAATAACCTGGTATAGAGAATACAAATTGAAATTCTGTATCCATTATATGGATATACATTATGTGTCTTAGCTCAGATTGCTGTAACAAAGTATCATAAATGTCTCCTGCTTAAACCACACTTATAGTTTTAGAAGCTGAAGAGTCTAAGGATCAAAGTATCAGCAGATTTAGTTCTTGGTCAGGACTCTTTCCCTGGCTTATAGACAATGGTTTCTCCCTGTGTGCTCACATGGCTTTTTCTTGGTGTGAGCACAAGGAGAGTGAGCTCTCATGTCTCTCTTTTTTTTTTATTTTGTAAGGCATCAATTCTAGCATGAGAGTCCTGTCCTTATGACTTAAACTCATCCTAATTACTCCCCCCAAAGCCTCAGTCTCCAAAAACTATCACATTAAGGATTAGGGCTTCAACAAATTAATCTGGAGTGGGACACATACATTCAGACTTTAGCCTTAAGTTCCTTAGTGATAGTTCCAGAAGCTGACCAAAGAGAGAAATTCAATCACTTACATATCTGACATTAAAAAAAAAGCAAAGCAAAAGCTGCACAGTACTGATTATTTTGATTCTTACTGAAGTTAAATACCTTTTGTGCTCACTCATGAAAAGAATGAAGTGGTATGTAGTAAACAATGACCTCCAAAACATCAGTACAATCAATATAATGACAAGTTTCATTAGGCAATTTTTTTAAAGTCTCCTTAAAATAGGCTATGATATAATGTGTGATGAGAGTTTAATAATTGCAATTCTATGCTGAACCAGTCTTAACCTTAGGTAAATTGCTTTCTTTCTTTGACTCATTTCTCCCATCTTTAAAAGGAAGAAGTTGGGCTAGATAATTTCTTAGGCCTTTTCAGCTCAAAATAAATTGAATAAATTTTGTGTAATTAACTTGCCACAGTTGCTACCCTATGTCAATGTGTATTCAATGAAAAGGGTTCTGGCAGTCTGGCATTATGCCATTATTTTTCAAAGTATTTTGGCCACAGAATCACTTCCTCAAAATAATTTTAATTCCTATCACAGGGAAATAGATGGAGAGATAGAAGGAGGGCCAGTCTGGTTGTTAAGTGCAGTGGAAGTCCTAGAACTCAGTTTCTCCCACTACCTTATAGCTCAGCAGAACTGTCTCTGAGCTCATTCTTCTGAACAGCTGGGACTCCAAAAACAAGCTGGGAAATAACTGTACTGCAGGAAATACACAGGCTTTGAAATCAGCCACTCATTCCCAGTTTCAAATTCTGATGGTCACATTCACCCAGGATTTGTGATGCCTACAACCTGGGAGGTTCTCTTTTAAGGAAAAGAATACAAAAACATAAATACAATTTATGGATCTCAGAAGGGGTTGGATCTGAAAGGAGTTCTAAAGCTTAGTTGAATGACGGAAGAGGATTTGCTTCATGAATCTAAACCTCAGTTTCCTCAGCTGCCAAATCAATTGAGGAAAACATTTCTTGAAGGTGGCTATGAGAATAAATTAGATAATGTTTGTAAAGCATCTAGACAAGAGGCAAGAAAAACAATAAATATGAACTATACTATAAGCCTCTCCTATCAGAAAAACAAGAAAAATGTATATAAACTTAAATTTATGCCTAATAATATTACAGTAGATCATGTTACTTAGAAATGTTCTAGGGATGTCTGGGTGGCTCAGTCAGTTAAGTGTCTGCCTTCACCTCAGGTCATGATCCCAGGCTCCTGGGATCAGTCCCGCCATTGGGCTTCTTGCTTAGTGGGGAGTCTGCTTCTCCCTCTCACCTGCTGCCCCCCACCCCCGCTTGTGTTCTCTTTTTCTCTCTCTGACAAATAAATAAATAAAATCTTAAAAAAAAAAGAAATGATCTAGATATTTGATGGATATTACTTAATTTAGCATAAGTCTAATGCTATGTTAAGATTTTGTAAACTATTTTTAAGCAGAGATATAAAACATAATGATTGAATTGGAATTCAATCAATTCAATGTTTGGCATTACTAAACTAGACTAAAATCATGGAGATCTCAAAGAAAAAATACTCAAAATACCAAAGAACTAAAGTTCAACCAAATGAGATCTCATTAACAATAGTAACACTGTCAGGATGGCTAAAATTAACACAGGAAACAACAGATGTTGGTGAGGATGTGGAGAAAGGGGAGCCCTCTTACACTGTTGGTGGGAATGCAAACTGATGCAGCCACTGTGGAAAACAGTATGGAGGTCCTCAAAAAAGTTAAAAATGGAACTACCCTATGACCCAGCAATTACACTACTGGGTATTTACTCAAAGAATACAAAAATACTGATTTGAAGGGGCATGTGCATGCCGATGTTTATAGCAGCATTATCTACAATAGCCAAATAGCCAAATTAATCCATGGACTGATGAATGGATAAAGTAGATATGGTGTGTGTATAGATAGAGAGAGAGAGAGAGAGAGAGATAATGGAATATTACTCGACCATCAAAAATAATGAAATCTCGCCATTTGCAACAATGTGGAATGGAGCTAGACTGTATTGTATTAAGCAAAATAAGTCAGTCACGAAAGACAGATACCATATGATTTCACTCATATGTGAAATTCAAGAAATGAAACAGATGAGCATGGGGAAGGGAAAAATAAGAGAGGGAAGCAAACTATAAGAGGTTCTTTTTTTAAAGAAAATTATTTATTTATTTGAGAGCAAGAGAGAGAGAGAGCATGTGTGGAGGGAGGAGTAGAGGAGGATAGAATGGGAGGGAGAAAGAATCTTAAGCAGACTCAGTGCTAAGGGTGGAGCCCAACACAGGGCTTGATCTCATGACTCTGAGATCATGAGCTGAGTTGAAACCAAGAGTCAGACACTGAACCAACTGAGCCACCCAGGCACCCCAAGAGACTCTTAACTATAGAGAATAAACTGAGGGTTGCTGGCGGGGAAGCGGGTGGGGGATGGGCTAAATGGCTGATGGGTATTAAGGAGGGCACTTGTGTTGAGCACTGGGTGTTATATGTAAGTGCTGAATCACTAAATTCTACTCCTGAAACCAGTATTACACTGTATGTTAACTAACTAGAATTTAAATAAAAATTTGAAGAAAAATAGAAAACAAAAACAAAAACCAAACAAAAGTATTAATGTCAATTCCTCACCACACTTCAACATTTGCATGTCCACAACACTGGATCAGAAAATTCACTAATGGTGATTTTCGCTAATGGTTCCTGAATCATTCACTCATGAGTGAATAAAGCTTTAACATTGTACACCATTAGATACCATGCACCCTGGATGAGAAGCTCTGGGGGGTCCAAAATGACTCCAGTCCAAGTTACAGCACGAAAACTACCATAGAAAATATGCATCAAAGTTAAACAGGCAAAGTAAAAGAGGAGAAAGTTCGAGCTATACTTTATCGAAACAAATGGCCAGAGGTTTTTTTATAAGTCCTGGGACAAGCTAGTGGGAATGTACTGAAGGGCAGTAGTGGGGAGATTGGTCAGTGTGATAAGGCCATCTGTGTTTGCTAATTGGCATTTATCGAAGTTAGACTCCTACCCTCCTACAAACTGGGAGATAGAGTCACAATCTCCTTGGATGATAATTCAAAGGATGTCTCCCAGGTTTTAGATATTCCTGGATCTGGCAAGAATCTGTGATATCTATGTACATTTTAAGGGTCAGAGAAAGAGTTTACAATTACATGTTTTCTACAGCGAGTGCTCTAAGAAAAGGATGGCCAGGGTCTAGGGTTAAGGAAGATATGTATCTAAGGTTTGGTCAAGCCGAGAGGAGTGTTAAGGCTGTCTTGATCAGTTAATATGAATCATCCACAGCATCAAAAGTAAGCATGTCATAAATCATCATTAACTGAAGCAAATACAATTTCTTAAAAGAAAAAAAAATCACTCGTGTTGTATATCTTTCTTTTTCTAATTGTAGATCATAATTGCTCAAAAATGATTTATCAGGGCGCCTGGGTGGCTCAGTTGGTTAAGCTACTGTCTTCGGCTCAGGTCATGATCCTGGAGTCCCGGGATCGAGTCCCACGTCGGGCTCCCTGCTCGGCAGGGAGTCTGCTTCTCCCTCTGACCCTCCCCCATCTCGTGTGCTCTCTGTCTCTCTCATTCTCTCTGTCTCAAATAAATAAATAAAATCTTTAAAAAAAAAAATGATTTATCAAATGAAAGTAGTCTCAAATCATCAAGAACCCAGAAAGCAGATTCAGATTCTAGAGGGAAATCAATATAACTAAAGGACACAAGATTACAAAATTTAGAAAAGGAGTAAGGCTTTAAATAAAGGTCAAAGAGAAAAGAAATAGGAGAGCACCATTATTTAGGCTCACAATACATAGGCAACTGGAAACAAAGTAAATTAGAAAAGAGAATACTTGAGGGGCTTAAACTTTTGTATGAACTTAGTAAAATTTCCTCAGCTGATTAAACAAGAGAAGGAAGAATTGGTTCATGCCTAGATCTCAGGCTTCCCTTGGACGTAAGTAAAGTATGTGTCCCAAAATTTTTAAATTGTTCCAATTTAACTTATTTCAAATTATTTTGAGAGTTCTCTTATCAATGAATTAATATGGCATTTTGCCCAATTGCTGAGATCTTGATTTTTTTAAACCACTATATTAAACCACCAAGTTTTTCATTACCTCGCATTTGTAAACCAAATGATTTTATAACTCATTAAGTATCTTGTGTTAAACAAGTTCTTGTATTTAAGTATATTAACACCACAGAGTTAATTTCCTAGAGAAAAACACAATGCATGTCATTGTTGACTCATGATAGATAGCTGATTTGTCAATTATTAATTATACTTTGCTCTGGAAGGTCTTTATATATACACATATATATATTGCACATATTTAATTGGTTAGCATTTTTATAGTCAAACAATTTTAAAGGACTAGGGAATATGATGGAGTAAGAAAACCTGACAATGCAGACTGCATGCTGAAGTTTATCTGAATCTAATGTTAATAAATTATTTCTAGGCCATGAAAGTTTTTCATATCAAGAAAAGATGTCATCTATTATGTATAAATAATGAGCTCATCTTGCCTTTGATTTATTTTTGAAAATCTTAGAGAAATGCCCATAATCTGCTGAAACACAACCATAAAAAACTTCAGAAACTGAAAAAGTAAAATTGAAAACTTAGTTACTTGGTATTTGTTATGCTGCATACAATATATCAAATATTTCCAATTTTATTTTTAAATACATGTTTCCAAAATATTCCTTTTATGAGCATGCATTAAGATCTGAAAAGAATTGGCAAGTACATTAGTATAAAACTAACCACTAAAACATATCATACATAGGAGAAATGTGCAGTTATTAGATCAGTATAAGCAGTGGAGAGTGCCACACTAAATATAGTAAGCTATGAGAATATTTGATATTATCTGTGCTATAATTCCAAATTTCTTTACCTCATAGCTTGAGAACAGAGAACATTCAGAGACTTCCCTAAGAGATAAGAAAGTGTATCTTTAAAGGTTTTTTCACCCCTACTTGGAAATCTGCTGTGTCTACACTGCCAGGAGTTATTTGTCTATACTGCCTTTACTTTTGTTTTCTACCCACATAGATGATTTCACTGTTACTGATCCCAATTAATTTTTGTTATGCGTACTTGTTTCAGTTGGAGATCACTCTTATTTCTTTGATATCTTCCCCAAAATCATCCACAACACCACCACCACCACCAATATGTATACAGTCTGTGTATTTGGCAACTGGGTGCACTAGAAATGTTGAAAAATTAGCATGTTGGGTCAGATCCATGATTGATATATATACTTTAATGTTTTGTTTCTGATAGTTACATTAGGAATTAAGTTTGTAAAATTATTTCCCCATTGAGTCTCCCCAGTATGGCTGACTTTTGCACTGAGCATTGCCACGCCCTGTGAGGACTGGTTTCATTTGTGATGGGCAGTATAAAGTTGGTGGAAGCTGTTAAGGACCCAAAGCTGTTCTGTGTTCTATGGAAACCAAGGCAGGAAGAATAATCCCTTTTGGATCCCATGAAGGATCACCAGAGAAGTAATACCTCAAAGAGAATTTATGGAAAAAAGATTTTTTTAATTGTTGTCTCCTTATTCCCTGGGTCACAGATGTAAATCTACTAGAGCTGGAGCCATGGATAAATGCAAGTTATAGACAATTGCTTCTTCCAAAAATCACACTAATAATCGTCCTATAGGTTAAGCTATTATTTGTTTTTATCTGCTTCCCTGATTTTCTCTTAGAATGTATTCTCTGCAAGTAAGCTACCCAGTTTTTCATGCAAACTGATTCACATCACTAGGCCATCAGTGAGGTTCACATAAACTTCCATTTTTACCTGTGGAACCAATTTAGGGTCAAGCTAAAATACCCCTACTGAAATTTAAAAAAAAATTTATACAAGTTAACTTCTGATTAAAATGACCCATCTTGTAGAATAGCACTCAGAATTCCTATGCTTAAATATGGGTAGTAAACTTTTGCCTTTACTCATTACCTTTCTTTCTTTATTTTCATCCCATAAACTGATTGTGGATATAACCATCACTTACCTTTTAGCCCTCCCCACAAGTGAAATAAATTATTCTATATTATTCATATTTGCATTCTAAAGCTATATGTAAATCATAACTCATTCAGGTAGGGAATAAATGGAATTAGCTCTAGGTGAAATCATTTCCCTTTCTATGCTCTGAGTGCTATGCAAATATGAACTTCTTTGCTTTTTATGTAAAGTGAACTTGGGACTCACTGACGGCTATCTAATAATATGTGGCAGAATTGTGGCTGAACCCAGGCAGTGTGACTCCAGAGACCTCTTAACCACTGCACTATGCTACCTTGTTCTTGCTTTCAGCTAGCCTAGAAATTAAGAACTTCCTTGAAGTACTGGTGGAAAGTTTTATTCTTTTCATATGCATACTGTTAGAGCCTCCCTTCATGAAGAAGGGTGACTTATTTTATTAATATAGAACAAAAATGGACATGTATTAGTCTCCCCTTACCATAAGTATATTAGAAGTCACCAGCATATTTAATCTGCTCTTTGTCTCTGGTCTACTTTGGCAGACCCAGATTATCAGTGTAAGACCTCATTCTCCTCAAGATTGGCCGTGATGTCCAGACCTGAAGGTTGAAGTGGCTTCGAGTTCAAGTCATGCTCTTTAACTCAGTTTCAAATAAAGCTAACATTTCTCACCAGTTCATATTTGTGCGCATTATTCAACTGCTTCAAAACTAAGTTTTGATTGTAGTGTGATTAATTTCTACCAGTATTCCACTATGCTAACAATTAATGAAAGCTTACTATGGATCTCTCAAACATGTTTTACATAATTTGGATACAGCAACACTATGATACAGGTGTTAATATATCCACTTTCTTTATAAAGAAACTTAATTTCTGACAATTTAAATACCTTGACAAAGTTAAGATTATATCTAGTGAATAACAGAGTAATGTTCTTTTCATAGTCTCACACTCTTCATGTTTTGTTTGAATCAAAATAATAAGTAGCCGATGGCCTATCAGAAGCTCTAGAGTGTTTAATACACCACCCTCAAAATTAGAAGCTTGTACAAAATTGTATTGTTGATTCTTGCCTTTATTTCATTTTTCTTCTCCAAGGAACTCTCCAAAGACTAAACATCCTTGGAAAGTATTGCCTTAGCTGTGTGAAAGTCAGATTAAATAAAGACAATGTAGAAATGTTATAATCAATGGAATAGAATTATTTAATTCTCCTTTTCCAGTTGGTTTCAGCTATTGAAGTAATTTTGCCAGTGCTGTCTTCCTTTGAGTAATATGTATTATAGTAACAGAATTGTCTTTGACCCACAATAGCAGAGGGGAAAATATAGAAGGTTTAACACATGTGTGTGAGCACACATATGCATACACAATGTTAAACTGATCTATAAAAAGTTTTCATTTCTGGGGTGCTTTAGTTTTTCATATTGTTTTGGATCAGTGGTATATTTCCACATGCAAATGTTCTAAGACATTTAAAATTTTAAATGTCCAGGGATTCCATGGTCATATAATCTATACTACTGGTGGAAATTGTTTTTACGTAAGAAAAATGTTCTTTTTCTAAAAAACAAAACAAAAACAAAATACAAAACAAAAAACCCTTTACAGTGAAAAGCTGAAAGCTTTTCCTCTAAGATTAGGAAAAAAGACAAGAATGCCCACCATTCCCACTTTTATTCAACACAGTATTTGAAGCCTTAGCCAGAGCATTTAGGTAGGAAAAGAAAATAATAGGCATCCAAATTGGAAAGGAAAAAGTATCTATTTGCAAATGACATGACACTATATATACCAAACCCTAAAGTCTACACCACCAAACCATTAGAATAAATCAGTAAAGTTGAGGGATACAAAAATCAATATACAAAAATCTGTTGAGTTTCTATACACTGGTAAGAGACTATCAGAAAAAAATAAAACAATCCCATTTACAACTGCATCAAAAAGAAAAAAAAAAATACCTAGGAATAAATTTAACCAAGAAGGTAAAAGACCTATATAGTGAAAACTGTAAGACATTAATGAAAAAATAGAAGATACAAGTAAATAAAAAGATATTCCATATTCTTGGATTACAAAAACATTCTTAAAATGCCCATACTACCTAAAACAATCTATTGATTCAATGCAATCCCTATCAAAATTCCAATGGCATTTTTCACAAAAACAGAAAAAAATTTTATGAAACCAGAGAAGATCCCTAATAACCAAAGTGATCTTGAAGAAAAGAAAGAACAAAGCTGGAAGCTTCACATGCCCTGATTTCAAATTCTATTACAAAGGTATAGTAATCAAAACAGTATGGTATTAGCATAAAAACAGACATACAGATCAATGAAACAGAATAGAGCACCCAGAAATAAATTCATGCTTATATGGTCAGTTTATGACAAAGAAGCCAAGAACATAAAATGGAGAAAAACAGTCTCTTTAGTAAATAGTGTTAGGAAAACTGAATAGCCACACACAGAAGAATGAAACTTTACCACTATCTTACACTATACACAAAAATTAATGAAAATGAATTAAAGATGTGAACATAAAGACTTGAAACCGTAAAATTTGTGCAAGAAAACAGAGATGGTAATGTCCTTGACACTGATCTTGGTGATGATTTTCTGAATTTGACACCAGAAGCAAAAACAACAAAAGCAAAAATAAACAAGTAGGACTACATCAAAGTAAAAAGCTTCTACCAAGTGAAGAAAACCATCAACAAAATGAAAAGGTGAGGTACAGCCCTGTTGGTAAAGCATGTAACTCTTCATCTTGGGGTCGTAAGTTCAAGCCCATGTTAGCTGTAGTGATTAAAGAAATATTTTTAAAAAATGAAAAGGCAACCTTTTGAATAGGAGAAAATATTTTTAAAACACGTATCTCATGAGGGGTTAATAACCAAAATATGTAAATATACAGAACTCCAAAATAAGTTTTAAAAAACCCTCATATAACTGAATAGTGAGAGAGAGAGAGAGAGGAGTAAAAGAAAAAAAGAAAAAGAAATCAGATTTAAAAAAATGGGCACGATCCGAATAGACATTTTTTTCAAAGAATACATACAGATGGCCAACAGGTAATGAAAAGATGCTCAACATTCATCAGAAAAATGCAAATTAAAACCACAATGAAATATTACCTCCCACCTTTTAGAATGAGTATTATTAAAAGGACTAAAAAGACAAGAGATAAGTGTTGGTGAGGAAGTAGGGAAAAGGAAACCCTTGTTTATTGTTGGTGGGAATGTTAACTGGAGCAGCCATTTTGGAAAATAGTATGAAGGATCCTAAAAAAAAAAAAAAAATTAAAAAATAGAACTACCATATCATCCAGCAATTCTGCATTTGGGTATTTAAAGAAAACAAAACCACTAATTTGAAAAGAAATATGCACCCCCATGTTGATTGTAGCATTATTTACAATACCCAAGATAGGGAAACAATCTAAGTGTCCATCAATGGATGAATGGATAAAGAAAATGTGTTATATATACACAATAGAATTTTATTTAGCCATTAAAAAAAAAGAAATGCTCAGCATCTTGCCATTTGTGACAACATGGATGGACTTTAAGGTCATTATGCTAAATATGTCAGAGAAAGAAAAATGCTGTATGATCCCACTTATGTGAAATCTAGAAAGATAAAATAAAAATGAACAACGACAACAACAAGCTCATAGATACAGAGAGCAGATTGGTGATTGCCAGAGGCAGGTGTGGAAAAAATGGGTGAAGGAGTCAAAAGGCACAAACTTCCAGTTTTAAAATAAGTAAGTGATGGGGATTAATTAACAACATGGTGACTACAGTTAATAATACTATATTGCATGTTTGAAAGTTGCCAAGAGAGTAGATCTTAAAAGTTCTCATCATAAGAAGAAAAATTAACTATATAATGTGATGAATGTTAACTAGACTTATTGTGATCATTTCATAATGCATACAAATATCAAATCATTATTTTGTACACCTGAAACTAATGTTAATGTCAACGTACCTCAGTTAAAAAAAAAAAAAAAACTTTACCAGATAATTCTGTTATATTAAATTCCAGTTAGGAATAATGTTCTAAAGCCCAAGTGAACTCCACTCTGATGTAGCTTATACTCTTTCTTAGAGATTCATATCAGATTTTGGGAAGCAAAATTCACTAACTTCTCCTGGCGAATAAACTAAGGTATTGGTTTTTGAGTCACATAAATAAAGGTTTGATTCTGACTCCACTATTGAGCACCAAAGTGGCCCTGAGTATTTTAAATAAACTTTTAAGCTCTCTTTTCACCAAAATTGAGGTCAAGATGCCTGGATGTATTATGATTATTAATTTTCATAGACATAACAGAGGTATATTTTGGGTGCTGAAAAATGTGACTTGTAAATATTGCTTAAATTTTATTGTGTAAAATGATTAGGATTGCATAGATGGACACTGAGGAGGGTTGTGCTATGGTGAGCACTGTGAATTGTGTAAGACTGATGAATCACAGACCTGTACCCCTGAAATAAATAATACATTATATATTAATAAAAAAAATAAAAAGTAAAAAGTAAAAAAAAAAAGAACTACAAAATTTGGGATGCTTTACATATACAACCAATGAACATATACATTTTGAACAGAGTCTCAGACTTCTGTGTAATGGACATAGAATGCCCACTCTGCACATGTCTGTAGAAATGGCAGTATCTGCTATTAGCACAACTTTGCCAACAGTTCTCACATTGTATCAAGTTACTTTGTTTTAAATATAGTCTGGAAAAATGAGCTTCATGGTGAATCAATGTCATAGTGACTATCTCCTAACTCCTAAATTTGGGTTCCACCATTCTCAAAGCATACCCTAGTTATGCTCCATCTCAGATATAAGAAGTCAGCTGTTAGAGCACAGCTAAGTACACTCCTAGAATACAAAACCATTGTTTTTCATTTTTTTATCTCCATTAGAATGCAGTGTTTAAGAGTATGGAGCTTGAGATCAAATAGCCTGGGCTTGTATTACTTTAATGTTTGTGTCTCTTTAGTTTTGGAGAACTAAATTGACACATTTTATCTTGAAAGACAGGGTGGTGACACCTACCTGAATATGTACTTTGAAGACACCTTGGAAATCAAATTCTGATTGAATGAATAGAGAATAAATGAATGTATTTCATGAGCAACTCTGAAACAACGGTTTTTTATGGTTTCTCAGGCTTAGCTCTGAGCACAGTCATAAGATAATTGTGTAGGCATTTATGTAATGTGACAGAACTGTCCGCCTCATATAGTCATATATGGAGATGACAACAGTATTGCAGAGAAATGTCTTTATGTTTCTAACCCCTAATAAACCATTCAATACTTCCCCCCATTTTTCACTTTCAATATTAGTTTTCTTTTAATATCACAATAGTTGCTAGTTCAATTACAAAAGTTCCTTTTTAATATAGCAAGTATGTTTTATTTCCCTAGATATTGTAATATAGAGGCATAAATAGTTTCAGCATTAATACAAAACATTTATTGAGCCTCACTATGGGCAATGCTTACATGTGACAGGTGCTTAACAGTGATGGATTTGATCCCACAGGAAGTTAATTAAGTTATTCAGGCACTGGGTTTCTATTTGGAAAGTTTCCCTAAAAGCTCTCTTGTAATAGCTAATTGTGCTTCTATTTTATATTACTTGACAGCCATGGCTGATGTTTATTCTGCACCTGGTTTTCCACCACATGTATCACAATAATAATTCTCGTGACTTATAGCAAATATATCTTTATAATTGTTAGTAGGATAAGACAGCATTCTTGTGAGGCGAGAAATCCAATGTTTTTTCAGAGAAATAAATTCAAGTTATTTCTACATTAATAATTTGGGAAGTAGAGTAAGATGCCATAGATTTATCTAATAATTTGGGGTTACAAAGTAGATTTAAATTCTTTAGCAGATCAAATGTAAATAAATACAACTTTTCGCCTAGCTAACAAGGAAGCTCACAGGGACCTGAATATTTCAGAGATCAGATTTTTTTTATCTTCTGGACTTATTTTGATTAAAATAAAATCTCTTGTCCTATTGTATGTTATGTGGCATTTCATCTGGATGTCACATAAATAGTGTAGAAAGCACTGAGATCAATTTCTAGGAAAGTAGATACTTGGAGAAGTAAACAGAGTTCTTCAGTCAGTAACTATGCCAGGTGCAGCACTAAATATTCACTTAGTACAGACACTCATCGTCATAAGTAAACTACAGAATGTTAAGTTGTATACAGCTGTCTCCCACTCTCCCCATTCAGAAAGGAACCTTTGACTATTTCACATTATCTTTGTTTAAATTTAAAAGCTGTATGACATGGCACAGAATTTTACTTTATAATGTTTCATTTAACATTCACATTTTGTTAGCATGTTTTAGTGTTTCTATTATTTTTATTGTAAATTGAGTGAAAATGAGAAATAACTCTGTATAATAAATTTTAGCATACACTATCATTACAGTAATTATTTTGCTATTGTTTCATTTTAGATAATTCTAACCATAGTTTTGAGGAACACTTACTTTCTACAATGTTCAAGTTAAAGGCAGCATTCTAATCCAACACTGTAAATCTGTATTATACTCTTAATATGATTTTACTTTACTTTTGATATCTTTTAAATTATCTCCATTAACATATTTCTTGAATCATGGAATTAAGAGCTGGAACTCTACTGAAATAACTTTTGTCAAATGTTTTCCATATGGAATGGTGACATCGTTTATTCACTATTAGGTATTTTTCACTATAATCAGATTGCATCTCTTCATCTACATTTACCTGGATTTATTTATAGTTTCCAACCCAGGAGTATATGAAATGGCAATTCTGATGTAGAAACATCCCTTTGGCAGGACTGGACCTTTCATCTTTTCTATTTATACCTTCTCCCTTGGTAACCTCACCCCATCTCCTGGAATTAAAGGCTGAAATGAACCCATGTGCTGACAGCATTCAAGTTTGTATCATTATTCCAGGTCTTCCTCCCAAACCCAGACTTAAGTTGGAGCTGCCTACTCGTTATCCCTACTCACATGAGACTGGACATCTCAAACTCTGTGTGCCCAGGCTGAACCTGCTTTTCTTGCTAAACATCCTCCACTTTTAATCTGTCTCATTTCAGGTACTAGCAGTACTTTCCAGTTGCTTAAGCTAAAATTGGTACCATTTGTAACTCCTCTCTCTCACACTGCACATTTAGTCTCTGTAAAAGCAATTTGTTCAACTTTCAAAATGCTCTGTAACAAGGAACTGATCATTTTAGCATTTCCACTGCTACCACCAAATTTTACTTATTTAAGGTTAATGGAAGAAACTTCAAAGAGTTTTCCTGCTTCTACCATTGCCCCTACATTCTATTCTTGATTAGCCATTCAAAAGACCTATTGACGGGGCGCCTGGGTGGCTCAGTTGGTTAAGCAACTGCCTTCGGCTCAGGTCATGATCCTGGAGTCCCGGGATCGAGTCCCACATCGGGCTCCCTGCTCAGCGGGAAGTCTGCTTCTCCCTCTGATCCTCCCCCTCTCATGCTCTCTGTCTCCCATTCTCTCTGAGATTAAAAAAAAAATCTTAAAAAAAAATCTTAAAAAAAAAAAAAAGACCTATTGACATGAAAGCCATGGCGTATCACCGCCTTGCCCAAAATCCTGAAGTGGCTCCCCATTTAACTTAGTTATGGGATTTACAAGGTTCTCCATAACAAGGTCCCTATTCTCTTACCACTCATCCCATCCTCCTCTCAGGTATATAAACACAGGCTTCCTCTATACTCCAGGAACCTGTTGGGCTTATGCCTACCTGCCTTAAGGACTTTACTCTAGCTATTCCCTCTGCAGGATCACTCAATCCATAGATAGGGATATGGCTGACTGTCCCATCTTAAGTCTTTGCTCCTATGTCACTTTCTCCATGAGGCCTACCCTGACCATCCTATTTCATGTGCCTTCCCTGTTAATTCATTACATATCCCTGATCCTTACCTGGCTCTTTTTATAGTGCTTATCACTGTCCGAAATTGTATGTTATACCTATTTTATTTTGTTAATTCTGCTATCTGCATTAAAATTGAAGCTACTTAAGTTTAATAACAACAGATAACGTCAGGTATCATCCTTGGTTTGTTCTCTAATGTATCCAAGTGCCTTGTCAAATGCTTGGTAGCTAGCAGGTGCATAGTAAATATTTTTTGAATGAATAGGTTTCCAATGTACCTTAAAACATGCAGCCTGAGTTTAGCCTGTAGCTAAATATTACACTTAATTTGTTCATGATATTAAATTGCTATTTTAACACTCCCAATTTGTACAAAAATCAAGAATGCTTTAGATACTCTGAGAATTCAAGTCTTGTACATCTTACTATCTCATTCATACTATTTTTTTTTAATTCCCCTTCAGCAAAAGTGAACACTCATTATCTCCTTTTCATTGCAGTCATAGTCAAAGTTTATTCATGATATAATATTTCTTTCTTTTCCCAATTTTTAAAAGGTTTTATTTAAATTCCAGTTACTTAACGTACAGTACTGTAAATAGTAGTGTCAGATATACAGTGTAGCCATTATTTTTCTTGAAAGGACTTCCTCCCCATCTTCAGTTCTTTTGTATATTTAACCTCATATGCTATTTCTCCCTAACTGCTCCAGAAAATTGCACGACTTATCTCTGCATTAATAATTTTCTGCTTTAATTCTGTTTTAATTCCTTTTAGAATATGAAAGCAACACTTATCTTCCTAAGTTTATCTTATATAGCTGTGCTAATTTATGATTCAACATAATCAGTTCATAAATGTGAATGGCTTCTTTCAATAAATTATTCTAGATTATAGAAACATCTGGTTAGAACTCAGTAGAATCAATTTTCAGCATCACATTCCCAAAGTTATGGGTGTGATTCCCTGATTCATTCTGTGTAAAAAGTATGCCCTTGAGTGCAGTTATGGAAGACAAAGTAATGTCAGTGGTATCCTTACCGAATGTCATTATAATCAGCAGCGATGACACAATGAAAGTGTAAGTGGCAGAAAACCATGAGCCACATCAATTACATTTGAAAGTAAAATATTTCCAGTAATGAAATATATTCGTTCGCAGTGGAGTTACTGAAATACTGGAAAAGGAGATTCCACCTACTCTGGTGCATCTCAGGAATTTCTGTATTCCTGCTGCTGGTATATTTGCTTCATGCCTTAAATATTTTGTTCTCTAAAAATGATGGCAGTGCTGACAGTTCTCTCGTCATTCTTTGCTTTAAGAATATCTCAGATAATGGATATGAGGTTCCTAACTAACATTTCACACTAGCATTTCATTTATGGACAAGGATCTGTCAGATATGAGTCTAATAAGACATTCAAATGGAGATGTGTTCCAAGTGTAACTAATACCTTCAGGTGGTAGAACTTTCACACAAGCAATTTCAGTCTTATCTAAAGATAAGCTTAACACCTTTATGAATTTGAAGTTTACATTATGTGGGTGAAGGAATTAATCCTCCATAGATTTGTGTAACAGGAATCTAATATAATAGATAGTATGCTACAAAATTTAGTGCTTTTTAGCTATAGTAATCTTGACTAGCTTCATGCTAATTAAGTAGACCTTTTTCTCTTTAAGTAGACCTTTTGATAGTGGGTTACATATAATCATGTGTTGGTGAAAATTTTAAGTTACATAGGTATATTTTATTAACCTAATTATCTTATACAGTATTTATTAATTTCTATGTACTGAAGTGGAGAAGAATATATTATAATTAGGGCTATTTTTAGTCAAAATTATGACATAATCTCTGTGTTTTTGTCAATGTAGTATTTCTCTGTGTCTTTTGATCTCTTTCTCCAAATGTGCAGACTTGTGACTCAAACCTTTATCCAAGATACTCTTGCTTTAGAGTGTGTATGTAATGATAAAGTCTTTTTAAAATAAACTTCTACCTTTTTCTGTATCTATGACTTTATACATCATTTTTCCTCTCTATCTCTTCTGCACCAATAAATTAAAAGTAACTCACAAGAAATATCTTGAATGTACAAGTAAGTACATTTAGTATACTGAAATTTTGATACAAAACTTGATTGAAATAATATCCAAGAGATCAATTTCTAAATGATTGAGTTTTCTTCTTTATTGAAGTAGGTTGATACAAGAAGAAACTGTAAGTTTACAGATTGTAATTACTGTAGAATTTGGGCAGGACACATACACATTCAGAATTCTGTTCTCCCTACAGCTCCATGAGGGAACAATATGCAGAGTATAGCAAGAAAATACAGGGTCAGCTTTGTAGTCCTTTGTTAGAAATGGGTCCAATGTGAAATTTCCGGATGCAATATAGAATCATTTTCTTGTGCAAGAGAGTTCTAAGATTCCATGACCAAAGCAGACCCAGAGAATGTGGAAAACAAACAAAAGGTCTGGGATTGTGTAAACCACAATGGGAAAAAGGACCACATCTGTCCGGTGCATAGAAGGAATGATAAAGAAAAAGCAGCAGTTCCAGTGCCCATGGAATGTGGGGACTAGCTCAAGTGTGGCTACTGTCTGCTTGTTTCTCTACTCTGTGCTAGGATAGAAGCAAGCAAGCATCCAGAAAAGTGGGGGTGCAGGGGTAGGAGGGTGGGATTCCTGAAAGCCTAGAAAAAAGACTAGTGCCCTAACCACTGAATTCATATATTATCATGGATATTTTAATGGAACTAAACAATATTCTCAACCTTTTTATCTCTGCCATTTCTAGTTCATACTTTCAACATTTTTCAATTGGGTTAACTGCAAAAGCTTCATAATGGACTCCAGTGTGCCCCCCCACATTGCACTGACATCAGAATAATTTCATTTTTATTCTTAACTTTTGCTACTTTTTCCTCTAACCAAAGGCATTTATTCTTCTTATAGTAAATCTCATTGTATCTAAATATGATAAAGGAAATGAAACATGGTAAAAAAATGAAAAATTCTGACATAATTAGTGGTGGCATTTTGATGTATTTGAGTGTTCTATACATATTTTTGCACAATTGATATCTGACCATATAATTGTGCACTGTTTATTTATTCTGCAAATATTTACTTAGCTCTTAGAATGTGACAGGTATTGTTCCTGACACCAAGAATATAGCACTGAAAAAACAAATTTCCTGTTCTCATGGAGCTTGTACTCCAGTGTGTGAGACAGGCAGTAAACAATAAATAAATGAATAAACCACAACAGAATGCAAAGAAAATAACACCATCATAAGGTGAAAGAGTGTTGGGCATTGTGGGGGGTGGAGCAAAAGAGGTTCTATGTTAGTATTACTGAGGAAGATCTCATGATAGTGTGACGTAAGTTCAGAGATATAAATATTGGGAGCATTTTCCATGTTATTAAAATTGCAATGCCTATTTTAATGGTTACACAGTATTCCTTTATATGTACTTGCAGTCACATTTAACTAGACCCTACTATTTAAATTTTAGGTTAACCTTTCTGTAATATAAATGGACTGCAGCCAGCATAAACAATATAAGATTTGCTCATATTTCTACTATTTCTATAAGGATAGACATTTAAATGTAGAATTGCCATGACAAAGTTTAATATTTTTAATGATATAGTAACCAATACTGGTCTGCTTTTCAGAATGCACGTAATAGATTGTTTCTAGGGGTATATGCCATTGTTCAACTCCTTATATGCAAGCCAATACTGCTTATTACTATTCCATGCTTATTAATTGGAAAGAAAAAAGAACAGGTTTTTGCTCTTTTAATTGCTGTTTCCCTGATTACTAGTTTAAGTAACCATGTGAAGCAACTTTTCTCCCCTCTGGTTTGTAGTTTCTATTCAGGTGTTCAAGTGCCAGTGGATCGATCAGTTATTTATAATCTTCACCCTTACCCTTATGCTTACTTACTCCTAGTAAGTAGCCTGTCATTATCGCACAATAGTTTAGAATTTTTTTTTCTTCAGCAAAAATAAGCTCTGCAAATAAAATTTTATGCCTAAGGGTAGAAATAACTTCAGTGTGGTTGAAGGGGCTCAAGGATAAATGATCACACCTCTTGCCAGCCACCTAACATCTAGTGAACTTAATGGTTTCCCTAATTTTTTTTAAGTGGTCCACAGGAAAATGTGTAAATTTCTTGAAAATTTTTGTTTACTACACTCTAGCCATAGACATCAATCGCAATTTCCTCATATAACCATAATTTCACTTACTTTCCTTGCCTTTTTCCTTCTATAGAGAAAGCACACTTCCTGCATGGTCCACTTCAACTCCAAAACTACTTTAAATCATTTAAACCTCAAAGAAAAATGACCTGCTCTCAACCCCCTTCCAATCTGGGTTGGGCATCTGTGCTCCATTTTAATGGTGGAGTACAGCGTTCTCAGTATATTTTTAAATATTTTTATTTTATTTATCTTTTTAAGATTTTATTTATTTGACAGAGAGAGAGACAGCAAGAGAGGGAACACAAGCAGGCGGAGTGGGAGAGGGAGAAGCAGACCCCCCGCGGAGCAGGGAGCCTGATACGGGGCTCAGTATATTTCTATCATAGCCATGTGTTCACTTTATCTCTTACACTAAATTCCTTGAGGATGCAGATGAAGTTGTATTCACTGCATTTGCTTTTAGCCTTCAGTGGATGATCCTCAGTGGTTCTTAAATAAATGGAAACAGGGAGGTCTCTACCTTTCATTCATTCTAACATCTTCCTAGAATCCCCAACAACATTTAAACAATTTCTCTCTCACATCAATGCCTGATTATCTTTAGACCAAACTTCAATCCAGTTACTTAGGGATAAAACATATTCAATATTTTCCCACTGCCTACCAAGCTAAGTCAAAATGCCACAACCTGATTTTAAAAACCTTCTACACCATAGTCCCAGTCTGATATTTTAGCCTGATATGGAGATGACTTGTCTGCAAAATCTCTAAACTTCTTAGTATTGCCTATCACTATTTCCCCAGTATCTGCCAGAAGTCATTGCATTATGTCTTGCACTTTATTCATGTTATCTACCTGAATTGCCTTCCTGTTCCCTCCTAAATGGAGGGGAAATATACTTTCTCTGAGCTCTTATATGACTTTGTAATTCTCATACAGCACTAATTATATGCTGTCTTTTAAAATTAGTATTTGTTTTTATTACATGTATCTGAACATTCTTCTCTTCTGTGTCCCACAATATCATGTTTATAGTTCTGTCACATTAATACCATGTGTTATTAAAATTTTGAGTTTACACATTACTTATTTACCTCAGGAGTTAGCATAACACCTTATATAATAGATATTCAATGACCACTAAATACATACCCATACAGTTGTTATGAGCATCTTGGACATGACTGCAAGCTCCTTGACAAAAAAGAGCTCCTATTACATCCAGTACAGTGTCATAAACATAGGAGGTGATCCACACATATTTATGGAACAGAATTAACAAACATTTGACCTAAGAATGGGAATATATCACCATATCGTTACTAGTTTAGCTTAATACATATTCTCTACTTTTACTCTTTCTGAATAAGTATTCTTCTACTACTGTATTTGACTCTCCTTAAATCTTTCATTTCTTAACCTCATGGATGTTAACCATATCTGGTTACCATTTACACATCAAGAAGGTGAAACTTCTGTTTTGTTAGGTCAAATTTCTATATTGATCAAAGATTAATATTGAATAACTGTTCTCTTATACCTATTATTTTAAGAAAATTAAAAACTACTTTAAAATACAAGATGTACCTGAAATATTTAATGGTTCCAGGTATTAAGTGAAAAAAAGATGGGGGCAAGTCAAAAAGAAACAAGAGCT
Source organism: Mirounga leonina (assembly GCF_011800145.1). Classification (NCBI taxonomy): domain Eukaryota; kingdom Metazoa; phylum Chordata; class Mammalia; order Carnivora; family Phocidae; genus Mirounga; species Mirounga leonina. The sequence goes on along the minus strand of NW_023270316.1, from coordinate 24,222,368 downwards.
AACCTAAAGAAATATTCCATGGCCGAAACTGGTACAAATTGAGCCATTTTTTTAATGATAATATTGGATTATAAAACATAAGATTAGCATTCATGAGGACATATAGATATGAATAAATAATCAAATATATGAAGAGATATTCCTTTAAGAAAAAAATAAATTAATTAACATATGTAGAAAAAATTAATGAAACCCTAAGTCATCATTAGGCAAAAGCACCCCAATAATTTTTCCAGGTACAGTCAACCAAGGGATGCTAAAGTCAGTGGAAATAACTAAGTCTAGAGATCTAATGCATAGCATGGTGACTATAATTAATAATACTGTATTGAATACTGGACATTTTCTGAAAATAGAACTCAGGGGTTTCTGTTACCATGCATAAAAAATTGTAATTATAGGGGCGCCTGGGTGGCTCAGTCGTTAAGCGTCTGCCTTCGGCTCAGGTCATGATCCCAGGGTCCTGGGATCGAGCCCCGCATCGGACTCCCTGCTTGGCGGGAAGCCTGCTTCTCCCTCTCCCACTCCTCCTGCTTGTGTTCCCTCTCTTGCTGTGTCTCTCTCTCTGTCAAATAAATAAATAAAATCTTAAAAAAAAAAAAAATTGTAATTATATAAGAAAATGTTAGATTGACTAATAGTTATTTCATTATGTATGTCAAATGATTGTGTTATATATCTTAAATATATATAACTTTTATTTAAAAATTAATAAAAATTTAAATTAAAAATAAAAGAAGATCAGTGGGCAAAATTTGATTAGAAATTTGATATTAAAATTTGATATTAGCATTATTTCATACCTATTACAAAAATAGTAACTATACAGTAGGGAAACCTAGCAGACATCAAGTTCTCAAGGTTAACACCTATATTGACATCCTGAATGCCCAATATGTATGAAAATGACAACAGCAGTTCCATGGAATTCTGCATTTATGCATTTATCAAAAATGCATAAAATTAATCTAATTATGGAAAAGAAAAATCAGACAAACCCTTATGGAGAGATATTCTACAAAATAACTACCTGGTACATATCAAAAGTATTAAGGAGAATCATGAAAGACAAGGATAGAATGAGAAACTGTTCACAGATTACAGGAGATTAAGGAGAAATAAATAAATGCAACATGGGATTCTTTATTGGATTCTGGAACACAAAAAGCAGATTGGGGGAAATTGATAAAATTTGAATAAACTATGGTTTATTTGCATCAGTGTTAATTCCTGCTATTTGTAACACGGTAATGTAAATTACTAACATTATGGGAAAATGGTGAAGAGTGTATGTGAACTATCAGTATTATTTTGCAAATATTCTGTAGGTTTAAAATTATCTCAAAATAAAATGTTTAAAAACTATTTCATGGATACATTTTGTTTGGCTTGGTAACAGTCCATTGAGTTGTTTGGTCAAAGATGTTATGGAATCAAATGTCTACATTTTCATTCTATCTTCAAAGTAGTTATAAATGGACAAAATGAATTCATAAAAATCTATTAAAAATGCATTGAGAGGGCACCTGGGTGGCTCAGTTGGCTAAGCATCTGCCTTCAGCTCAGGTCATGATCCTGGAGTCCCGGGATCAAGTCCCACATTGGGCTCCCTGCTCGGTGGGGAGTCTGCTTCTCCCTCTGCCCCTCACCCCATTCTCATGCTCTCTCTCACTCTCTCTCTCTCAAATAAATAAAATCATGAAAAAAAGAAATACATTGAGATTAAATTATATGTAAAATTTAAAAATCAAGTTTAGATTTGATATTTTGTATCCAATATTTTTAAATAGATACACATTATATTGCTGAAAATAAAAATCAGTAATTAGACAGTTATTCAGTGTTTTGAGGGGGGTTCATCTTAACGTACATTTTAGTTGCTTTTGTTTTGCCTAGCACTGCATTAGCAGGACAAGGATCTGCTTGGCATGTCTTATTGTTATTTATTAAACTAATAAACATGTCATCTGATGTATACTAACCTTGTACTAACATCTGTTTGTGAATAAATACTCTTTTCCAACAAGATAAATGACTAAATCTTCTTTCGTATTATAAGTAAAGTAATGATCCATAGTGCAGCAAGTGAGGTCAATCAGAATCTTAAAACTATGGCTATTTAGCAACCCTTTTAAAATATCATACCTGCAAGAAAAAATTCCCATAGTTACCGGATGTTTATTAAATGCAATTGCTGATTCTACTGGGCAGATTCCTTCACAGATGGCACATGTTTAGCTACCATTTCTGAAATTTATTGCCCCAGGACAGATGTCCTACAATCATATGCCCTTGTGATTTGCTATTTTATTTGTAAGGAACTATATTCAAAAACTGAAACAAAATGTCCTAATTTCTTTTTTTTTTAAGATTTTATTTATTTATTTAATTGACACAGAGAGAGACAGACAGCGTGAGAGGGAACACAAGCAGGGGAAGTGGGAGAGGGAGAAGCAGGCTTTCCACAGAGCAGGGAGCCTGATGCGGGGCTCGATCCCAGGACCCTGGGATCATGACCTGAGCCGAAGGCAGTCATTTAACCAATGGAGCTACCCAGGTGCCCCAAAATGTCCTAATTTCTTGATCATACACTTTGTTCACCTAACATTCTTGCCACAATTTTAAAAATTCCCCAAGAGGAAAACAGAAAACTAAAGTATATTAAAACTAATATTATAGCTAAAACCCTTTAAATCCCTAATTAAACGATTTAGAAGTTTAAAAGGATACTGATTAAGTATATATGTAAATTCATTACTATTTCATTGGTCAGTTATCCTCATTACTCTTATTCCCTGAATTAAGATCCCTCTTATTTTTGCCTATTTTAATATATTTAAATATTTATTTCTTAATACTTTCAAGACTATAAAATAAAAACTATTATCAAAAATTCTCACCATCTGTTAAGGAGACTTTAACCCGTTACTTAGGCAGATGTTCAACAGTACAATACATATCATTTGAATTTACATGTGGGTATAGAGGAAAAATGACTTTTTAAAATATATAATTTGGGGGCACCTGGGTGGCTCAGTTGTTAAGCGTCTGCCTTTGGCTCAGGTCATGATCCCAGGGTCTTGGGATAGAGCCCTGCATCAGGCTTTCTGCTCAGTGGGAAGCCTGCTTCTCCCTCTTCCACTTCCCCCTACTTGTGTTCCCTCTCTCGCTGTCTCTCTCTCTGTCAAATAAATAAATAAAATCTTTTAAAAAATAAAATAAAATACGTAATTTTTATTAAATAAAAGCTTATAATTAAAATTTTGCACCTCTCCTTGTCTTCTTGTGCTTTGCTATCCTGTCCTGGTGATGGGGAGTAGAAATATGTGGGTATTGTCTATGTACTTACATCTAGGATCAGAATATAGAGAAGAGTCTTTTCCTACAAGAGTGGTTCCCCATGGGCTTCTTTAGGGAGGCTGGGGGAGGGGAAGGAAGGGGATAAACCAGATACTAAACCATATTTATCTAGGAGCATGTTAAAGTTCTATACTATAGAGTATGGTTTGATTTTATTTTCTTCACACAAGGTTAGGATAAATTATATTTGAGGAAGGGATAAAGAATTAATCGAATGCCACCACATTTGGGAAGAAGTGTTCGGATGTGTCTAGCTCATCCTCCTATGTAAAGTAGGTGAAGGGTAATATATTGGAAATATTTGAGATTCCTTTGCTTTATAACCAAATCACTGCAATCACCATCTTTTGCCTCTGTACTATATGCAGAAAACACATTCACTCTCCATACCCCATCTGCCTTAATCAGAAACCGTAAAATTCTTCTGTTTGAATCTGTTAGCCAAAATACCATGTTTCACTATGAACTCCATGACAATTGGTTTCAGAATGCATATTTGACACATTACCCCTTGTTTGTAGAATTTTATGCTTGAGGGTCTCATAAAGATCATCTGGTCGCATCTACAGATTTCAAATAAAAGTTAGAATTTTTTTTTTTTTTAAGTAGGTTTCATGCCCAGCATGGAGACCAACACAGGGCTTGAACTCACAACCCTGAGATCAAGACCTGAGCTGAGATCAAAGTCAGAGGCTTAACCAACTGAGCCATCCAGGCACCCCTAGGTAGAATTTTTAATTGAATATTTCCTTTATGTGAGGAAGAAATCAACTTTCTGATTTTTTTTTTCTTTATTCATGTCATGTCCAAAACTAGAGTGAGAACTAATTCTGTTCAGTTTCCACAGTGGAATTCAGGCCTCCCCCTTGACAGCTTCCTGAGTTCATTAAAGTGGCAAAGCTTAGAAGTACAACTAGGGGTCAATTTTCAATTTATAAAGATTTTAATTAAAAAAAGTCAGAAAGCTTTTTCAATGTTATTGATTATTATGAATATTATTATTAGGCAGTCCAGTCTGTTTCATTTGTGATGCTATCACTTGCACTTTATGATCCTCTTAGTATTTAATATACTTTATATTCATAGTGGTGCCTCAAGCTGCATAGTATAAAACAAAATTTTATTGTGGGAGTATTCAAAGTTTCAAATAGTTCATGTTTTTATTTGTTTCAGGATTAATGCCTTTGCTATTGCAATGACTAATCCTTAAGATCTGTAAAACAATGGTATATGGTTGAGTTCATGCACACTCATTCCAGGAACACTCTCATGACCTCTATGTAAGTATGTTCACAAATGAAATGCATCAACCTTGAACATGACCTATAAATAATATTTAGAAATACAAAGAAGAAAATTTCAAATGTGTTAGGTATAAACCCAAACCTTAGAGGTTCAAAGATTTTATTATCACTAAACTAGAAAACATTATCCATTTGGATAACATGTCAACCAGGGTAATACTGAAGGTATTGGAATTATTAGGGAGGAATAATTAAGAGAAGATATTATAACTATTTTTTAAACACTTGAAAAACTGCTTCCAGTCACGTTAGAGAATGTTGCATAAAAGCTACCTGAAAGATCTCATTTTGAAAATCCACCCTCCAACCACCACCCACCACCACCCACCATCACCTCCTCCTAATTTTTTTTGCTACCAGTCAATCTCAGGTAAATAACAGGTCTCTCTGCAGTATTGTTTTTCAGGGACTGAAGATGATAGATATTCCACCATATGTAATATAGCCAGTCATAATAGCCATGAATAGACAACATGGCAAACCACGTACCAGCTATTCATGATATCTGCCCATACAGCTTATGCCTTCTCACATTTCATTGCACAAAGTCACAAGAACATATATGACTTAAAGAGGCATGGAACTGTTGTCCTAAAATGTGCCCATAACGGGTAGAGCCAGAAATGTTTAAAAACAAAACAAAACAGCACTAATTACCACAACCACCATGCAGAAGATTGATACCCTTCCCATCACTCCCCAAAACAGGTGAGCTGATATGTATATGGGTATGAAACTCCTAGAAGTATATGCAGATTCTTACATATACCCCCAAATTGTGCATGGAACTAAGATAAGTTTTATTTTAAATATTCTTTAAGTAAGTACTATATTTATAGTTCAAAGGTAACAATTATATAAAAACTATACACAGAAATCTCCTTCCCATGTGTTTGTCATCCTGCTTGTATAAGTAACCATATTTATTACCTTATGCTTCTGGAGATTTATGCTAATTCAAATATTTATTCTAAAATGTCCTTAATAGAAATTAGAATTCATAAAAGCATTTTGAATTATGTATATGATTAAACCAATCATTTAAATACCCTATGGCATAGATAAGATTTGTGTAAGACAAACATTTTTGAATGTGAGCTGTAATGGTGTCAATGTTTCTCTTGGGAAATCATTGATATGAAGAGTGCAAATTCAGAAAAAATGTTGAGTTCTCTAATATGAAAAACTGAATGAATTAAATTTTTTGTACTTTACCATAAACAATTTCAACATAGTTCTCCAAAGGTTAAGATACACCAGTATGTTATAATTTGAAACTGAGAACATGAAAAAAATAAGGAAACAAAGCATGGTTTATTCACTGTATTTAAAGGCAGAGATAATATATATCTTCACAATTGATCCTAAGAAGCCTCTTGAGTTTTGGGGTTTTTTTATTTTGTTTTTGTTTTTGTTAGAAGCCTCATGAGTTTTAATGATAGTTCTGTTTATAACTTACGTAATACCACAAAAGTCAGTAAGAAAGATTTCCAAAGCCATGACCTATGTCTGACAACCAAATGGAGCTCTAATTTTTTTTTTTTTAAATTTCTTTACTGTGGTTTATAGTTTAACAGTTGAGAGTAGATGTATAGTCAGACTGCCTCTGTTCATATCCCAATCTGGCCTCTTAGGAAATGTGTAAACCCAGGTGATATAAACTAAATGTCTGTATCCCTCAAAATTCATATGTTGAAACTCATTCACAATGTGATAGCATTAGGAGGTGGGTCTTTGGGAGAACATCAGGTCATGAGATGGAGCCCTCATGAATGGGATTAGTGACCTTATAAAAGAGACTCAAGAACATTTTTGCCTCTACCATGTGAGAAATCCACTGTCTATGAACCAGGAAGTTTCCTCATCAGTCACTGAAACTGCTGAAGCAACAACTTTGTTTTACTGATTTTGCACTTGCCAATCTCCAGAAATGTGAAAAATAAATTTCTGTTTTTTATAAACCAATCAGCCTATGGTATTTTGTTATAGCATCCTGAACCTTCGAAGACACCAAGCTGACTACTAAAACCTTATATGCCTAGCTTTTCTCATCTCTAAGAATAACCATATTATCTTAATTTATGTTTTTTGTTTGGAAGGGTTAAACGTCACTACAAGTACAAAACTGAATAGTGTAGGCATACAGTAATCACTCAATAAATGTGGGTAGTATTATGATAGCCACTTCTGCCTTAATTTTTGATCTCCCCAGATCAAAATATGATCATTCCCCCAGTGGCACTTTCCAGTCCTGTAAACCTTAGCTATGCTACTTGGTAGAGATTTTCATATTCTAGCTTCTTTATTGCTATAATGTAGCACAACTGATCACTAAGACCTATTGCTAGTCTAAGTGTCTGTTGCCTTTTGCAGAGCTTTAAAGGGCTTATCAAGAAAAAGGTTTAATAATTACAGTTGGCAAAATGGAAGTACCATGCTTGGAAGATGAAAACAAATACGTGCCTAATAATCTAGAATCCAAGCCTCATATATCCCCAGACTCCTTCACCACCATGGCTAAGTACAAGGTTTCACATTTGTTTTCCTTCAAATATTGCCCCTCCAGCGTCCCTTTAAAATTACTAAAAATTACCATTCTCAGCCCGTTTATTAATAATTTATGGAACCATTTCTATTCTGAGTTTGGACTGAGATCACCTTTCCATTTTTTCCCTTCAGACTACTTCCCAACACAAGCATTGCTTTAACCAAACTGTTCTACAAACTCAAAAGTGATTTGAATTTCCTATTTTTATGCCTCTCAACTTGTGAATCTCTAAAAATATTTCCAGCTTCATCAGAAAAAACTTTGGCTATTTTAAGATATACATTAAAGTGCCATTTAAAATCCTTACCTATTTACCCTTGGCAAGATAAGTTTTCTTCTCTCAACTGCAATACATGTTAACTCTACCAAATGTATAGCACTTATAGGGGCTATTTTGATATTTCCAGACTGATACTGTTAACACATATTTAAGTTGACAGTCGTGCCATATATATTGTATCTTATTTTATCCCTAGAGTTCTTAGGCATTTTTTCATAAATATTTTGCATTATCATACTTCTTATTCTGAAATGACTATTCTCTGTATAGATATCTGCATGTACACAAATGCACACCCTTGTGTGCACACATGTCAGTGTGTTTATGAGAGAGTTATCAGAGAAGACTCTAGATATTATTCAAAGCTTTCTTATTTGCTCTTCAAAACAGGTGAGAATGGGGAGTCATGGCCAAGCAAATATGCCCAATCAGATTTCTCATGTGTTGGATGCAGAAAGTAAAGTTGAAGTGTACAAGCATTTGGCTCTGATTTTGGAATATAACCATAACATCTGACATTTAGTTTTTACAAATGGCTTAGATTTGAGTGAATAATGAGCACATGTTAAAGCACTTTGAGAACCATATATCACTATGCTTTATATATTTCACTTGAATATAACATTTTTTTAGACTTGTAGTTCTAAATCTGAATAATCATAATAATCTCTTGAGAAGGTTAATTTAGAAAATCCCCAATCCCTGTATCAGGGGTTGCTGACTCACTCTATCAATTGTCTTTGGGATCAGCATTTCTGGAATGCTCTTCAGGAGGATACTTTGGGAACCTTTGCTTCCAAGGATTCAGAAATTCTACAGGCCAACATGAGTTATAAATATAAATTTTTGTCACTAAGGGTAGGCTGTGCTCTTGTCACTGAATATATAAGCATTATTATATTTGGGATTTTTCTCACCAATCTTTAGTCACTTTCAAATTCTAGGAGCTTTGAGAATATCATGCATTTCCATGTCTTAAGTATTCTACTCAATATAAAATTATGCTTCAGAGTTGATGTGGGAATATACAAGTACATGCTTCTGAAATGTATTTATGACATTTAACAATTACAATACTAGCAGGTTTGGACCATTTGTAATTTTACATCTCTACCTAGGATAATTTATTATACAAGCAGATGTATAACATTGGGAAGGTAGCCTGGGATGATGATGAGTAAATGTAGAATGAGCCATTGCTGACTGAATTCGTGATTGTCCAGAGTCAGTATTTTCATTGTTTTTCTGACTCCTAAAGTGATACCTTTGTAAAATGAATTTTCAATACTAAGGAGAACTCTTCTACTTGGTCTATAAACAAATTCACATTAAGCTGAAATTCTGTCTATGTCTGCTGATGGGAGATGTGAAGTCTCCTCAAGAATTTTCTAATGGACTTTCCTGGTCTGAAACAGTTTAAAGGTAAGGAATCTGAGAAGGGAGGTAAAAGGATCTTCCTGAAATTACAACTTTCTTTTACTTGGATTTTATAGGAGAGCAAATGAGAACTTTCAAGAAATTTTGAAGAATACTAAACATCATGTATTATACACCTGTCAGTGAGGATTTTCATGAGCTCATGAAGTATTTGGTTTGCAACTATAACTCTAATAATCAAACATATACGTGCCCTTTGAGTGCTCAGAGCTCTCTTATATCTCCTTTGAACTTTCAAATTCAAGCAAAGATTCTCCTTAGCAATAGGTAGATACCACTGGAAGGAAAGTCACTAAAACACGGTCAAACCATCTCCCAAAGGCAAAAATTCAAAGCTTAGAGGAAATCCTAGAAGAGTGTTGACTGCTATAATGTAAAATGTATTATGTGTCCTTTGAAATGAGAGCCAGGACTTGGCCTCAATGACATTAGGGTGATATATCCAGTTATGATACAAATGTAGATAACTATAGTCAGGTATCTGTTATTCACATTTTAAAAAGTGGGCCCCAGCCTCCCATGTGTTAAAATTACTATTAAACCAGTTTGCCTGTAATTATTACTTTGACAGAGATTTGCTAAGTTTAAAGAACCTGCTGTCAACTTCAAAACAACAGGGTGTGGAGGGCACCTGGGTGGCTCAGTTGGTTAAGCGACTGCCTTCGGCTCAGGTCATGATCCTGGAGTCCCTGGATCGAGTCCCGCATCGGGCTCCCTGCTCGGCAGGGAGTCTGCTTCTCCCTCTGACCCTCCTCCCTCTCATGCTCTATCTCATTCTCTCTGTCTCAAATAAATAAATAAAATCTTAAAAAAAAAAAAACAGGGTGTGGAATAATAAGTGATATTTGTGAAGAGAATCAATAGGATCTGATGATTTATTTATTTCTAAAAAGAAAAAAAAATATTCTGAAGGTGCCATATGAAGTTCTTAATTTTTATTCTGAGTTAAATTTACTTAATTACATAAGATTTTAAGAAAATATGATGAACTGAACTGAACAAATGCTTTTGAGAAATTGCAAGTGCAAGTATTTACTTATTTACTAAGGTATCTTCATAAAAGGGACACTGATTTTTCTTTACTTGACTACAAATAAGTAACACTTATAAGGTGCTTACAGTATGCCAGAGTATATGCCAAACACTGTTTTAAGCATTTTACATTTATTAACTCATTTAATCCTCACAATAACTCTGTAAGGTAGGGTCTTACTACTTCATTTTACAGATATAAAAACTTAGAAACAGAAGGGCACAGGATGCTGCTAATGATCACACAGGAAGAGATGGAGTGTTTGCTGGCCCCAGACTGTTGAATGTGTTTGAGCAGGACGATACCATGAGACAGCAAATGTAATGCTTAAGCAGATGGATTCTGGGCACAGACTGACTGGGATCAACTAGACTCAAAAGATTCTCAAAAGATTCCAATATTTCTACCTTAAGATATCTTCTTAAAACCTTGTTAAGTGTAATAATTAGGTAGGTTAATTGGCTTTTTAGCATCATATAGCTAATAAATTTTAGAACTAGAAAAAGAAAATAGATGCTCTAGGGGCACCTGGGCGGCTCAGTTGGTTAAGTGTCTGACTCTTGGTTTCGGCTCAGATTATGATTTTATGGGTCGTAGGATCAAGCTCTGTGTTGGGCTCCCCGCTCAGCATGGAATCTACTTGAAAGGTTCTCTCCGTCTTTCTCTCCCCCCACTTGCATGTTTTTTTTTTCTCTCTCTCTCAAATAAATCAATTAATTAAAAAAAAAAAAAAGAAAATAGATGCTCTAAATTCTAATTACATATTCTACTTGATAAAGTGTCTGACTCCATTTTTGGTGTTTGACTACTGACAGCTTTTAAGTCCCACCTCTGATTCTGCCCACTAACCCCACATGTGGTTAAGATGGTAGGAAAGCCCAACATCTTCCTTGGAACAAGTGGAAATACAGACTATGGAAGCCCTGGCCCAAGAGCTGGAACCTTGCCCAACTCCAACTAATCACAATAGACATCCCAAAACAGCCCCCACCTCCTGCTCAAGTCATTCCAGATTGGCTTGGTACCAGTCCTGTCCTCCCCAAGAAAGCCTTCACATGAGTAATAAACCTTTTCATGCCTTCTTAATACACATGGAGCCTCCCTCATTCGTCTCAATTTTCAGACCAGGTTTGGGTGAAGAATTGGTGTCACCCTCTGCCAGACCACCACAAACATCTAACTAATATATACATTGCAAGAGCTAAATATTAATAATTTTCACTGTATTATTATGAAATTAACAGATACAGATAACAGTTTGCCTGGTTTGGCCTGGTTTACATACATATTAGCTATGAAGAGGTTCAACTTTCTCTCCTTTTAACAAATCAATATGTAGTTAAAATTTAAGTATACTATCCTATAATAAAAATTTTATGAAAATAACTGATGATAAAATTACCACAGAATGAAAAGTATAGCATAGGGAATATGGTCAATAATATTATAATAACTTTGTGACAGATGGTAGCTACACTTAACATGGTAAGCATTTCATAATGTATAGAGTTGTTGAATCACAACGTTGTACACCTGAACTAATATTGTATGTCAACTCTACAATAAAAAATTAAAATAAAAAATTACTCCAAAATGAAAAATGGGATAATTTGATCAGTTTTGGAAGTTACTAAAAAAGTTAAAAGTTGAGTTTTCATATCATTTATTAATTCCACTTCTGTTCATAAGCCCAAAAGAATTGAAATCAGAAACTTTGAACAGCATTATACATTCATTTTCATAGCAACATTATTCGTAGGAACCAAAAGGGAGAAATAACCTAAATGTCTATTGACAGATAAATGGATAAACAAAATGATATACACATACAATGGAATATTATTCAGCCTTAAAAAGAATGAAATTCTGATACATGTTATAACATGGATCAATCTGAAAGACATTATGCTAGGTAAAATAAGCCAGGTATAAAGGGGCACATTTTATAAGTATTTTACTACACTCAAAAAAAGTTTAGAAAATTACCCCAATATAACCAAGGTCAGCACTTACTACATTTCTGTCTTCTCTCATATTTATTTTTGAATCTGCAACGCTTGTTCACATGTTGTGCAATCTATACAAGGCTTTTGTGCCAAAATGAACACTAGACTGAATAGCTTCCTGGAGTTTTTATAACCTTTCCTCCAACAGGGTCTCAAATTCTAGTAAGGGTTTTCAATAAGGAATATCCCCTCCACACTGAATTATAGAATATTACTGCCAGTATTTACTTCAAAGAAATTAAAGTAACCATATTTATTTTCCTTCCTTGCTTCCTCCTATTAGGTAGAAGCTAGACATGAGCAGTGGAAGGAACACCTGAGGCAGAATCACAAGTTCTTGAAGAGGAACAACAGAGACATGAGCTGGAGGCACAGATGGTGATAAATAAGCTACACATTAAAAGACAAGGGGGCTCAACATCTTGACCCTGTGGCTTCCAAGACCTTGGGCCTAACAGATCAAGAGCCATAGGTGTAGAACATGTGCTCTCATCTTCCACCTCTGCCCCAGGGTAATCCCTAGACTCATTATAAACGTTGCATTGCTTTAAGCCTCCACTTCCCAATGGGAAAGGCCCCCCCTCTCAACGTGTGGAAGGAGCTTCCCAAGTGACTGGAAGCGGTCTCCATGAGACACCGTCCCACTGTATGCCACAGCTGCTCCCAGCCCAGAGAGACCCAGTAATATCCATTCCAGAACAACCTAGGGGTTGGTTCCACCTTGCAGGGCCTACCCACTCTCCCCCCCGCCTTGAGACTGTATTTTCCCTTTAATAAAGTGTTTACTACTTTCCTTCTTGCCCTTCTTATTCCAGTGTGGACCCCCACACAAATCTTCTTGTGGGGAATCCAAAGACCAAGACCTTCATTCACACAATGCAGACTTTCTTACCCATAACACTCCCATACCATGTTTTAATGTGATAAAAAAGGACAAGATAAGTAATTATGCATTATACTTGAATTAAATCTTATGCTACCTATACAAATTGTTATACTTTCCAAAGAATGTATTAAATACCATGGTCATAATAGGATAGTGTCTTAGTTGGAGGACCCTAGGCTCATATGGTCCCTCAAATGCAACTAGATTAACTATCCGATCATTCTGAATACCCAAGAAATCAACCTGAGGACTGATAGAACAAACTGCACAACTAGAGGGAGAAAAGAGGTCACACTGAGGAAGTTAGGAAGTGTGGAAATTTGGTCTGTGGGAGAAACAGATTGCAGGGTCTGTGGAAGGATGGGAGCCCTGGTCACAGAGAAAGATGACAGAGAAGAGCACACAGGCGAATGCACAAGGAGAACACACCCCCCAAAGCTATTGGCTGGGATAACAAGAGGGACTAATTTTCATGAATTTTTGCAACCAGCAGGGTTTGAAGACTAGGGTTTTTTGTTTGTTTGTTTCAAGTTTTTATTTAAATTCTACTTAGCATACAGTGTAACACTAGTTTCAGGAGTAGAATTTAGTGATTCATCACTTACATATAACATCCAGTGCTCATCACAACAAATGCCCTCCTTAATTCCCATCACTACCCTACTCCTGGAGAGGGGATGGGCAAACAACCCAGGGTCAGACAGTGCGATGTGAGGAATGCCCAAAGTGCACAGGGGGATAAACTGTTCCCTTTTCTTGGAGTGCACCTGTGAGAAGTGGTGTTCACAGAGATGCCTCTCTAGGGACAAAAGAGACTGTGGGGACCATCTGCCTCCCCTATCCCTTATAGGCACAGAGCTGCCTGCAGTAAAAAAGCATAGCCCTGATACTGGCTGCTTAACCTGCTTATACCAAGTCTCACCCCTCTGCATTTTGGTGGTACTGGCCTTCTCAGGCAAGTATGCCTCAGTCCCAGTGCAGCAGGCCCCATCCCCAGAAAATCAGCAGAAACCCCCTGCCCACACAACATCTCCTGACCACAGAATTCTGCAAGGCTTCAGTTCTAGTGCAAGTAGCATCAGATCTCATTTAAAAGAAGACCACAGCACATGTAGTTAAATCTCACCACACTCTGGCCAAGAACCAAACACTGCCCACTGCGGGCAAGGAGAACCTCTCCAGACAACTGGCCTGAGGGATGAAGCGGCCAAAACATGGCAGCAGAGTGCATGTGGCACACACCAGAGATACTCCCTGAATCACCAGGCCCTGGACAATACATGGCATCTTCTTCATAAAGCCATTACTCTCAGGAGCAGGAAAGACACAGAAGAAGACGGAGACTTAGACAAAAATGCCAAGATGGAGGAATTCATCCCAAATGAAACAACAAGAAAAGGTCACAGCCAGAGACCTAATCAAAACAGATATAAGGGGCACCTGGGTGGCTCAGATGGTTAAGCATCTGCCTTCATTCAGCTCAGGTCATGATTTTTAGGTCCTAGGATCAAGTCCCACATTGGGCTCCCTGCTCAGTGGGGAGTCTGCTTCTCCCCTCTGCCTCTGCCTCTCCCCCTGCTCATGTTCTCTCTCTGTATCTCTCTGTCTCAAATGAATAAATAAAATCTTTAAAAAAAAAAAAAAACAGATGTAAGTAATAAACCTGATAGAGAATTTAAAGCAACAATCACAAGGATACTGGTTGGGTTTGAGAAAAGAATGTTAGACTTCAGGGAGATCCTTAGCACAGAGATAAAAGAGTTACAAAAGAAATGAGAGTTTAAAAAACAAACACACAAAAAAAGAAACAAGGGCTGGAGAGCCAATCAAGAAGTCTAGCTTTGTAACAAGGATGTCTTTAGTTATAAGACTGAGTTCCCGGACTAGAAATCCTGGATTTTATTTTTCAGGTATATAATATATGTAGTCTGAATGAAATGGTGAAATTAATCATTGCTAAAGCCACTAGCAGCTCTACAATCTCCTAAATCAATATGATTAACAAACATTTTACTTATGATGTAAAGTACTTGTAATTCAAGACTGGAATATGTAGCCATCTTTCTAAGTATCTTCTCTAAAGACCCCTTGATACTTCAGAACCAACCTCACTAGAATAATCTGGGAATATCACTGAGTTTCAACATAGTCTATTCCCACCAATAACTGTGTCTGTCCACTGTGAATATCAGTCATATTTTGGTGAGAAAAATTACTTAATGAGAAGCTTTGAAGTCATGTTTGCAACATGAGGCTGGCTCTGAATCCCTTCACACCCCCACCCCAATTGCTATGACATTAGGGGAGAAAATCCTCTGGTAAACTTAACTTTCTTCCACTTCTTTCAGCAGAGTCTTGCAGAGTGAAAATAAGAGACATTTATCATGTTAAGAACTCCACTGGCAAAATTAGTTACATTGTAGGCTATTATATTACAGCAGGGCTTTGGGGGTCTGTAAAATTGCAGTAAGAGAGTAGAGACTGAAGCCCTGCTATTTCTTAAACAGTAGATTTGAAGAATGCAAAATCTGCTATCATGTCTTCCAACAAATACTCAATTCAATCTTCTGCGTCTCTATCCATTCTAAGAAGACTATCTCAACTATGTAGAATTATGGTGTCATACTTCAAATTGGTTATTTCAACTGGGATGAAATTTTCTTTGTGTGACAGGTTTGCTTTAATTATAGTATATTAGTACATAGGTTACATTATTGTTTAATCTAAAATAGAGTAATTTTCAAATAAATAATAATAAAATAGAGTAATTCTCCCTATACAATTAAAGAATTTGTTTTGTATAAGGGTCAATATCATAGGGTTCAACTGCATCATTGGAAAAAACCTATCTTCTCAAAGAACACAATATTATAGTGTTTTATAAGCATGTAGTCAAGAGTTAAAAGCAGTCCATTGTTCAACAGCTGTTCCATGTTTCCAAGAGTTATCCCATGGTGGCCTCAGAAACAGTCTTTGTTTATAACTGTGGTGGCCTCAGCAGTTTGGTGGATTTTGTGTTTCTCTCACCAAACTGAAGAAAAGTCTTAAAAACATACATCTTGCAAGGAAGGAGCAATCTTTGACAGTTTTTCAAAATAGAATGTTTATATTCTTACTAAATAATTTAAATTAATATAGATGCTTGAATCAGACAATATGTGCAATAACAATAGTCCAAAACTTAAACTGTCAGTATGTTTCAACTAGGAAAAAAATGGGGGCAACAGGGTATAAGGAGAACTGAATTTTAGTGCCAAGTTTACCTAAAACTTTTGTAAATAATTTAATTTGTGCTTGTTAACTCATGTAAAAAATGGAATCAGATTCAGTATATTTAATATTATAGAGGGCTTCTAAGAAAAATAAAACTGCAGATTAGAAAAGAGTTATCATTCTTTGGTTTTTTGGGTTTTTTTGTTTTTGTTTTTTGTTTTTCTGTACCTTATCCATCTTTTTTTTCCCTACGATATTCTGGAGCATACCTGTTTTCCAGACCCTTACCTATGAGGTCTGCCCCATGTGAATGCATTCTGCTACCACTTCAGGGCTCAAATGAAGCCTCAGGCTGCCAAATGAGCAGGAATCACCAACTCAGAAAAATGGAATTAACTCCCTATGCACATACTTTGAGTCAATGACATATGGGGTATGGAAGAAACCAGAAGAGGAAATGTCTCTCCCTTTTCCTCTCCAATAAACTCCTCCAGCCGTGACTTTTCTCTACAACTTCTCCAGAGATGTCACAAATGGCTGAGTGACTGGCTGACTCTGTTCATGAGCTGTAGCCAGCTTAATAATGTATGATGTGGCTGGGGAAGACAGACTATTAAACATGGAACAACAGTAAAGTCTATGAATGCTACCACAGAAGTTCAGGAGGATTAGGGATACAAACTATTCCTACTTTAACTCCTAATATAGTACAGGTAAATTAAGGAAGGCTTCTGGAAAGAGATAGGTTTTTTTAAAGTCAGACTTCCCTGTTATGTAAGAATATTCTTGGATGACCAGAGGTTCTTTGGAGAGGGTTCACATTTGAGAATCACCAGAAGCAAAAGTGGGTATGGTAGGATGGTAGGTAGGTAGGTAGACAATATGAGAAAGGGGCATGGAGGAAGGGAAGAGGGAGGGGAGGAAGGAGAGGAAGAACATGAGGCACTGTGACGGAAGTTTAGGTTTCATTTTGTGTTAAATAGCCAAACTGTCCTAACATAAAACAACAACATACTTTAAATATTTGATTTGGGATTGTTACTTTAAGACTTCTATGAACCTCTAGCATGCTAGCAATTAAGACACACTTTATTCCCTTTTTGGAGCTTGCCCTAGATGATCTATCCTTTTTCTTTTTCTTTTTCTTTTCTTTTGTTTACATCCCTAAGCTTAACTAAGAAATTATGACTCATTTTTAAACACATTTCCTTTGCCATGAAGCAAATCTCTGAGGGGATATACTTGGTGCATTATAATCATTTTTGTAATAGGTATCATTTTATGTTATGTAGTTAAAATACATTACAATTTTAAAATGGCAATCATGTAGAAAATCTTGCCGCATAGATATCTGTATCTCATTTACTTTGTTCAGTTTTCATGGTGCTATTCTAAAGCGGGTATCCAAGGAATAGATTATTTGTTTTGTTGCCCTTAGTTGAAAGTTTTAACATAGTATTAAGAACAGGATCTAAAGATGCACATATAATAAAATGAGTGCCTATGAACTTTTTTACCTAAATATTTAAAAGTATTGAAAACAATTAGTAGAAATTATTTAACTTGCTTTTGCTAACTATGTTAGTGTCTGTAAAGAAAATAATTAAGTTCAGATCTCCTATTAAAATACTCAATTCCCTTACAATCAGTATAGTCATGGAATATAATATTCACTAACTTTATATGATCTAAGGTGTAATGTGGGCATTAAAATTATTATAATCTTATTAACATATGGTCTCTAAGCATATTAACAGTCAAACTGTGAAACTAAGTAATTGATTTGGGTTTTTTTTTGTTTTTATCTTACTTATATATTTAAAAAGAGTTAAAACTTTATATACTAATAAGACAAATATGACTAACAAGATGATGACTAGTATTTTAAACTGACTACATATTTGAGGTTTTCTGATGCTCTAAAATAATTTTGATGGTACTCATCAGCTTGCCTTAAAACATCTCATGCAATCGTCTGAACATAAGGATGCCTCTAAATAGATACCTATTCAATACAACTGGTTTGAAAGTGATATTGCTTTTGAAACTCATAAATCAACAGTTATTCCTAGATATGGTTAGCCATGTACTACTTTCAGTTTTATTAGGAGCTAAGGGAAGAAATTAGGCAGTCAAGAGAGAACCACAGTTCCATACAAAAGAGTAAACTCTGAATAAAGACAGATGTTACATAACCAAGGATGAAATTCCTGACTTGACCCAAGCCCACCATTTTCATGGCCCAGGATCTGAAAAGAAAAGGTGAGCAGTTGACAAGAGCTACTGTTATTTGGAATATAAGCACCCAACGTCTTGTCTTTACTTTTTCCCCACATGCTCCTATATCAACCACTAAAGGAGGCAGGCAGAACAGGTATAACCAAGTTATAATTTTAGAAAGGAAATGTAAAAGCACAGAATCAGGAACAATGAAGAAAGAAAGGGATCTAATGGTCTTCCAATCCAAATCTCTCATTGTTGCAATTGGTAAAATGAGGCTAGATAGTTGAATTTATACAAATGTGATCAAAACACTCCTTGGATTCAATATACTCTATTATTATTGTTTTGCTTTTATTCTTATTTCTAGTTTGAATTTCCTTCTGTTGTTAAAAAATCATCTTCCTCTCCTTCCCATGTGTGTTTTACTGAAGACAGTAGCTTAAAATAATTTACAAACAAAATGCCATAACCCCAGAGTTATGTTTTCTTTCCCCTTAATTTTCTTTGGGCATGAACTATGAACACAACCTCTAGATAAAAAGATTGAGGCTAATACATTTTGTATGCTCTATATGCCTCCATGAAATAGATGTGCTAAATTTTGTTCCAAAAGAGGAATACCTGTTTAATCTTCAATTTAATAAACCAATGTTTCCAAAGTATAACATTTTAAGTCTCTCCCTTTTCCTCTCCAATAAGCTCCTCCAGCCGTGACTTTTCTCTACAACTTCTCCAGAGATGTCACAAATGGCTGAGTGACATTTTAAGTTGTTCTGTGAGCTTAAAAATCAACTAATGATTACTTGTTAAAAGTGAATACAAGTAATGCATACATTAAGTAGTCCAGAATTTATGTTTTTACTTCTATGTATGCATCGTTTTTACATGACATAAAGAGGCAAGACTTTTTAATATTGAATCACAAATATAGTAGGTAAATTTTGTTGAAAATTAAAGTTTCTATCTTTATATATTAATGATTCTTAATTGGTCGAATTAAAAAGACAAAAAAAACCAGTATGTAAGCCATTTTTAAGAATCTCTGTGTACAGAAGAAAAAAAAGACAGTAATTTTTAGATCTCTTCAATAGTAATGCCAAATCTTATACAGATTATTGCAGCTTAGAGATTTTTTTATATATAAAGTGGTATATATTAATGCATATACAAGTTTGTCATTTTGATGTTAACATACAAGTTAACTCTCACGTGAAATGATAAATATTTATACTTATATTGTCTCTGCAAAGATGCTTTCCCCAAATTATACAGATTCTAATTAGAAAGCAAAATTAAATCCAACTTCTCTTTTTGCATGCATTGTTCTTTTTAGTACAATTTGCTGCCTCATTACACCTCATCTACTTTACAATGAAATGAACAGTCTTAGGGTATTTTTTAGTATCTCACAAGTGTTTTTTTTTTTCTGTATTAGCACAAAGTAGTTTGATTACAACAAAAGACAGAGCCAAATAACACTTGAATGTATTAATGACTAATACTCTTTGGTGATAATGGCCATTCAAGCTAGAAGTCACAATTTCTTTATTCTCACTGTTCATACTCAAGTCCTTCAATTACAGCACCAACATCAATTCAATCAGTTCCCACCTTTCAATTCCCATTGCTTTCATTTCATTCATATTACTTCTCTGCACTACTATTAGAACATCAGCCTTGGGACGCCTGGGTGGCTCAGTCGGTTAAGTGTCTGCCTTAGGCTCAGGTCATGATCTCAGGGTCCTGGGATCGAGTCCCACATCGGGCTGCCTGCTCAGCGAGGAGCCTGCTTCTCCCTCTGCCTGCTACTCCCCCTCCTACATTTATCTATAAAATATTTCTTTGCATCTGTAAAGAGCATTGTCTGAGAGATACCCTTGATTTCCCAGAGACTACTCATTTAAAGCAAATGTTCTAACTAATCCAATCATTTTTTTGTTTTTATTTTTTATTATTATGTTATGTTAATCACCATACATTACATCATGAGTTTTTGATGTAGTGTTCCATGATTCATTGTTTGCGTATAACACCCAGTGCTCCACGCAGTACATGCCCTCTTTAATCCATCTTCTTGCCTTGTCCAGCTGCTGGCTTCCTCCCGCATTCCTTGGTTTAGGGCTACCTTTCATTTTCAAATGTAGCAACAGCCAGCAGCATCCTCCTTACACTGCATTACTCTGATCCTGGCTCCTCCACCTTCCCTTTCCACAGTCAAGGATCCTGAGATTACACTGGATCCACCAGGTTAATCCAGGCCACTTTCCTAATTTAAACTCATTTTATTTGCAAATCCCAATGCCACCTGCTACCTCATTCCCCTTATGCCATATAACATCACATATTCACAGGTTCCAGACAGAAGAATTTAGACTTCTTGGGTAGGGGGGGTGTAGGTGGGTATTATTCTGCCTACCAACATAACGATGCTATCTTCATCAAAGCTAAGAAATTAATATAGCCGCATTACTATTAGCTAGGATCCAGGATTTATTTGCATTTCACCAGTGTTTCTACTATTGTCCTACACCACTATTTTATCTATAGTAGGTAAGCCTAACTCATAACCTGCTCAAAAATGTTGAATTTGAAATTCTACGTAAAATGAGTCTCAAGTCATAGGCATCGCTGTCCACAATTCTCATTTCCTAGGAAGCATCCTTAAAGGCTATATCCCAGCTACGCTGAGGCTTATGATGTCCTGGGAACACACACGACAAAGCTATCAAATATTCTCCTAATTTAAGATATAAAGATTTTGCATTATGAGTTAACTTGAATTTTTTTTTTTTTTTTTTTACTGGTCAACCTTACTTTGCCAATAGGAACTGCTTCTCACAATGTCCCTCTTCCACCTTCATAGATTATTATTTGTCTGGATTATTCAAGAGCTGCCTGACATGTCTTCCTATTGCTATTATTTCCCATCACAGTATATATTCCACATAATAGCTCAAGATACCGTCTTAGAATATCATGTTGCTGTAATCCTCCAATGGCTTCCTTTTAGAGTAAGAATAAAACTTCATATCCCTATTCTGAAGCAAATGGCTGTACATGATCTAGCTCACCTCCCAAACCTTGTATTCTACCATCATTTTTCTGATTTGTTCTGTTCCTCAAGTTTACCAAACACATTCTCCCCTCAGTGTTTCTACCTAATCTTCTCTTTTGAGTATTCTTGAATATGTGCAGGATTGCTTTGTGATTCCTTTCATATCTCTGTTCAAATGTTACCTTTTTAGAAGGTGTTCAAAAAGAGAAAAACAGTCCTACAAACACACCAGTCTTTTCTTCCTTCTTAATTTCTTTAATACAATATCATTTAGCACTACCTGAATATTAGCTTTAAATACTAAAATAATTAGTTAAAACTAAGTGCATACAATGAATATAATATTTAAAATTTCCAATTATTATTTGTATGGCTTCTAGGTGCCACACATTGTTCTAAGCATTTTGGATTAAATAATTTGCTTCCAACAATTTTCTGAGCTAGATAGCATAATGATCTTTATTTTACATTTGAGGAAACTGAGGCACAAAGGAGTAGGTAAACTGCTGCATGACCATTTAAAGGCAGAACAGAGCATCCAACCCAACTGGGCTGCTTCTGAATCACATGATGCTCACCAATGTGTCATGCTGTCTCTCTCTTATGCAGGAATGAAAAAATACTTTAATAACTTTTTCAAAAACATATTTAAAATAAATTCTATCTTTATCCATTTCTACTAGGAGATGTAGGTCAGTGAAATTTAGGACATTTCTAAGTTCTATCCTTGTTCTTTTCAACAACTGAAGCCTCTACTTTATCCAATTACTTTTGCCCAATTCAGACATTTTATTTATTCTCCTGATAAATGTATATGTAAAGGAGTCTCTCATTTGTCCCTGGATATCTAATTTTTATGTCTAATACAGGCAATCTGTCTCTGCTCCATGGCTTTTAAACCTCAACTTAAGTCTGACACTTACATGAACCAAATACATTACTTCCTTTTTTTTTTTTTTAAAGATTTTATTTATTTATGTGACAGAGAGAGACACAGAGAGAGAGGGAACACAAGCAGGGGGAGTGAGAGAGGGAGAAGCAGGCTTCCCACTGAGCAGGAAGCCCGATGTAGGGCTCGATCCCAGGACCCGGGGATCAGGACCTGAGCCAAAGGCAGATGCTTAATGACTGAGCCACCCAGGCGCCCCAAATACAGTGCTTTCATTTTACATCTTTTCATGTGTCCATTAACCAAATTCTCCCCATCTGAAAAGAATGCTCCTGTAGATCCCATTGCACTAACTAGTTGAATAGTGGAGCACCTGGGAATCCAGGAGCCTATATCAAGACATTCTCACATATATGGGTCAACTCCTCTTCTGAAATTCTGAAACTTTTGAAATTTCAAAGGTAAGACACACGCCAATAACAACAGTCCACATTTTAATGTAACAAAAATATTTTTTTTTTTGTATCGTCTGCTAATATAAACACAGGAAGTCCTATTAGCATAGGCAATTGTGTTTTTTCTACAATGCCCTGGTGCAGTTCCTTGAGGTCCTTTTGCATTTTGCTGCACATCTACAAGAGGCTCATATAAGAGTCTTTGCTAAATCTAAGCATCAAGTTACTGTTACTGAAGTACCACCAATTTATGATTAGTCTCATCTCCTTCAGCATATACATTTATAGCCAGACTTTTTAGATACCTTCATGATAATATATTCCATATGATGGCTCATGATAGGAAATAGCTATAACCTTACAGACTGTGGTGACTCATACATACATTTTCCATTCCTCTAAATTGTTATTTCTGAATTAAACCTCAGGCTTCCTCTAATTAATTTGCCTAAAAAGTCAAAAAAATTCCAAAAGAGCATTTATTTTCTCTAGGGTAGGCAGGAAAAACAAATTCAATTCAGTTTGCTGAATGAATGTGTTGGCAGAAATGATGGTTAATGTAATGATCTGGTTATAATTTTATAAAAAGTAAATTGCAGACTACTTTGGGAGGATGTTTAAAAATCTATGTGTGATTTAGAAAAAAATACAATGCAGGTTATAGTTTAAAAGGATCTATTTTAATTTTTCTCAAAGGAAATAATTATTTTCACTCAGACCTACAGTATATCGTGGTTATTGGCTTGAATTTATCCTCTTAGTGACAAGATAATTCTTTTACTCATTAAGCCGAAGTGTTCTTAGCACTTACTCTCCAAGCTCATAATTCCTGTAAGCATTGTTTCAGTAATATTAGATTTCTTGACAGGATCAGACGGGCCCTTCTAATGTAACATCAAAATACATTACCTAGCATGTGGTTCATTTAAGGAGGTCTTTTATATTTGGAAAACACCTTACATTCTGATGTAACAAAATGTATCACAATATTACTATAAAATATCTCTAATAATGAATACATTCCTTGATGCTTAGAAGAAATCTATGACATTTTCCCCTAAACTGCCTTTATGTGGCCAGCTATATTCAAGTACAGTTTCACTAAGATTCAGTATGGGAGTTCACCAAGGCCTCTATAAATAAATGCTGGGGGAAAATCATCACAAAACCTCTCTAGAGTCTGAGTTGGCCAGATAATAGATAGCTTAACAAAAATACGGCTCAGATGAAGTATCTTTGCCATGCCTGTTATATCTGCACCCTTTCCTCTTATAAAATCCACATCTGTCCTCAGCGTGCTCCTGTCTGGCTGATTCCCTTTGTGTTGATGAAGGAGACTTGGAAACTCAATAGTATTTCAGTTTGATTTGGAATATCTTTCCAAGTAGTATTTATGGGGACTTCTGGGTTATAAGGAGAAATGATTAGTCCATTTTATCCTTCTTTTCAAGTCTGAGCTGAATATAAAAATACAAATAAAACTGGAGAGGACAGTGGCATGGCACTGTCAAAAGAAGCAGAGGAATCCACACAGTGAAACTTTTGAGGAATTTCTCCTGGTATCAGTATACTGATATAGCATAGCTACTACTAAATGAAAGGAGAAATCAATGGACCAACCACTGCCCATAATTACTAACAGGTTTGCATGGGAGTTGAATAGAAGACATCTACTCCAACACAATTTTACTAGTCCAGTTCTAACTCCAAGAAGCAAGTTGCAGCAGCAAGGGTATAGAATTTATCATCATCTTGGAAATTGTTTCTGGATTACATTTGACCTAGCTATACATACCAGATTAAAGACTAGTTATAAGATAACTAGCTCCACCATGGAAAAGTTGAGGATACTGACCACACACGTCCCAAGGGCATTTCACTCTAATCCTTTTGGGTTATTTTTAACCCTGCAATCTTGAGCTGTTTGCTTGGGGGACCTGTGCCTCCCTCTATTGTCCTCTCTTTTTTTCAGTTCCTTCACCACCCCAGGTCCACGACTCTCAGAGGTCGACAAGTGGCACCCGAACAGGGACCTGAAGCCCCCCTCGAGGACTGATCAGCCAGCGCTAGGAACCCTACAGAAGGTGATGGATCCAGTTGAGCAATTTGCATACCTCTTCGGAAAGTCCGTCCCAGGACCAGCGATGAAGAGGACCCTCAAAAAGCAAATGAGGACCCGAAAATCTCCATCACAGAGTGCTTACGACAGCGGCTAATTTGAAAAAAGAAAGGGGGAGCTGTGGGAAACAGAATGCCACAACGACCACTGGTGCATGTTCGCTCAGACTCCGAGATCTCTGAGAAAACTCGAGATTGCAGGGTTAAAAATAACCCAAAAGGATCAGAGTGAAATGCCCTTGGGACGTGTGTGGTCAGTTCTAAAGTACGCAGCAGAAGATGTTTTGTAGATAGGAAGCCAACTGTAAACAGCACATTGGGCACTCCCCTCTTTGTTCCTTTATTCTGTTTTAAAGATTCTTATGTGCTTGACTAATCCTGTGTACGGTCCGTGGAGGAATGTGCCTTACTATGCCCCTGCTGTGAATCATAGATCTATATCCCTGTAGAAGGTATATATGAGTATGGAAAATAAGCCTCGGCACCTTGGGCTGATTGCTTGGGGGACCTGTGCCTCCCTCTACTGTCGTCTCTTTTTCTCAGTTCCTTTGCTGCCCCAGGCCCACGACTCTCAGAGGTAAACAGGATACTGCCTAGTTCATTCTCAGCCACCATACCAAACATGATGACTATAAGATAAAAGTTCCCGAGATGATCAAGCCAATTTATTTTTCTGACTAAACCTTGTAAGAATTTTGACACTATTTAAACTGGACCAATCTTACTTATTCAGGTAAACTAATCATTTTGGGAAAATTTTAGTCAGTTGAGACTTCTGCTTTTCCTGTTCTCTTCCTCTGGTTGAATGTAAGGAAAAAAGGTTTGCATTGAGGCACTGAGAAATGAGAGGATAGTGTGTAGACCAGTGCTTCCTCAAACATCATTATATATTTAAATTACCTGGGATTGTTATAAAGCAGGAAGGGACCTGAGATTTTTTTTTTCTTTTTTAATTTAATTTTATTTTGGACATAAGAAATAGCATGGAGGACATTAGAAAAAGGAAGGGAAAAATGAAGGAGGGGAAATCGGAGGGGGAGACGAACCATGAGAGACTATGGACTCAGAGAAACAAACTGAGGGTTTTAGAGGGGAGAGGGATGGGGGGATGGGTTAGCCCGGTGATGGGTATTAAGGAGGGCACGTACTGCATGGAGTACTGGGTGTTATATGAAAACGATGAATCATGGATCACTACATCAAAAACTAATGATGTACTGTATGGTGACTAATATAACATAATAAAATGAAATTTTGTATTTTTAGAAAACCCAGCTGCCAATGACTAGTGGGCAGGACCAGACTTTGACTAGCAAAAGACTAGATTAAATTCTCCATCATATATCCGACTATGATGTCTGGAAATGTTTCACTGCATTTTACTTGCAGATTAGCAATCCATCCCTACTGAATGAATAATCTGAATTCCCAGTAGTTCTCTACTTTAGAGTCTAGGTACAGTGATCATATATCCTGGTTTCCTTGGAATAGTATATGCCTGTTGAAATGGCTTAATTACTAATAGTAGTGTTGTATTCTAAAGCACTCCAGCTTGGTTGATAAAATATACTGCTATCTTGGGTCTAGGCCACTTTCTGTTACAGAGTCCCCTAATTACAACTTGATGACTGCTGTAGAATAATCCACTCTTCTCTCCAAAGTAATTCTGTCCCCTCCTTAGTATTTCTGGAAAGTTCAGCCACTTGACTAAGCCACAGTGATACTGACTGAATTCCCTCTTGCCTTTCCAGAGGGAAAATGGATACAGTTTGATGTTAAGCTTGGCACTGGGGTGGATGGATAGGAAGTAGAGCTACTTCACAAAAGCCCTAACCACTTCTAAATCTTGATTTATATTTTAATATATATTTTAGATCTCTTACATTATCAAGTCTATCGGTGACAGAACTGGGTGATGGAATAAAAATTCTCATCAATTATACTTTGAAAATTGTGTCCTACCTAGAATTGGCTTTTGAATTTCAAAGGACAAGAATCCATCCCTCCATTTATTTGGTTTCTGAAAACTCGCTGGAGGCAGCATCATATCATGTAACGCAAAGGGGGAGCAGAAATCTAAATATGATCTACATTAAGTGGGATTCATCTCCTTAAGATGCAGAACCCATTTCTTGTTGCCACTGATTATAGCTCAGTATCTCACCCAGTTTCCTAAAGGTTTCTGGAATTCTGAAATAGAAATATATCCCAAAGTTTAATAGCCTCTATATGATCTAAAAGTTGTGATGAAGAACCCCAACATTAATGATTTAGATCAAACCAACTCTTGGTACATAGCAAAAATAAACTTTCTTTTGTGAGAATGAATAAAGACAGGAAAATCAACAGATACATGCACTAATGTTAATTTTTAAGAAGAAATTATCAGGAATCAGACCACTTTTTAAAACCATAAACAGCTGTACCAACTAGTAATATATTTGGATTAAAATTTAAGGTTAAAATATTTCATATAAAATTAGGCAGTCATAAATCATATAGTATCTGAACTCAGGATAGAGTACACAGAGATGAAAAGTATCAGTGCTGAACTAAAATCAGAATTAAGCCAATGATTTAGATGTTTCAAAATTAGAATCAGTAAAGGAGAAGATAAAAATATTATCCAGGATTTATAGACATATATAAAGAAACAAAATGAAAAAGGAAAGAGAAAGTGATGAAAAGTAGACATCAGTATAAACATAAAAGGAATTTCAGAATTTGAAAGCAGAAGGAATAAAAAATAAGCAATGATCAAAGATATAATAAAAAGGAAGTCAAACATTCTTAAGCTCAAGAGCTTTGAACAAACACACTTGTAAAGGCTCATCAAGTATTGCAAAAATATAAGCTAAAAACATTCCTAAACATATTTTAGTGCAAAGTTTGGATTTTAATGATGAGGAAAAAAATCTGTAATACCAGGCAGAAAAAAAAAATCTACATATGATGAAAATAATTTGGACTCAGAATCAACTTTAAAATATTTAAGTAGAGAGAGCAATGAAGCACAATTTGTGGAGCTTTGAGAGAAAATTTCTGTAAACTGCTGTTTCCAAACTAAGACAATCACTTGCAAGACATGGAATAAGATATTGCTAGAATATAAGCATTAGAAGATGAAGTACTTCTGAAAAAAGAGACACAATTTGCAGTTGATATAGTTGTTTACATTCAAAATCTAAGGAAATAAAGATTTGATTAAACAAAGTCTAATTACACTGGCTGGGAAGACATTATGTTGAGAGTTATTAAATTATTAATTTGTAACTAAAACTAAAACATATGCAATAAAAACAAGAGTATAAAATAGATAAAAATAAACAGGATTCATATTAAGGGTATTATACCATTTTTCTAAGGAATAAAATATTCAAAAAAACAAAGTCTGATACAGGGCGCCTGGGTGGCTCAGTTGGTTAAGCGACCGCCTTCGGCTCAGGTCATGATCCTGGAGTCCCGGGACTGAGTCCCACATTGGGCTCCCTGCTCGGCAGGGAGTCTGCTTCTCCCTCTCCCGCTCCCCCCTCTTGCACTCTCTCTCTCTCTCACTCTCTCTCTCAAATAAAAAAAAAAAAAAGTCTGATACAGAGGATCTTTTGTTTTCTAGATCACTTATGAAGTTAATTAAAATTCCTAGACCTCCCTACTTAATTGTGAAAATAATAATAAACATATTTAAATTTTATATAAAAAATTAGACTGTCAGCTTTTAAAAAATGACTAATAAAGTGTATAACAGAAATATATTACATAAAACAGCATAATATTGATGAAAGAATTACACACATGCCAATGGATTAGAATAAAAAGACAAAGGTATTAAAGAATTTTGTTTTCCATAAGAGTAACATTCAAATCTATGGATATTGAAAAAAAAAATGCTAGTGAGCCTGGGTGGCTCAGTCAGTTAAGCTTCTGCCTTTAGCTCAGGTCATTATCCCAGAGTCCCAGAATCCAGCCCAGCCATCAGGCTCCCCGCTCAGCAAGGAGTCTGCTTCTGCCCTCTGCCCCTCATCCCACTTGAGTTCTCTCTCTCGAGCTCACTCTCTCTCTCAAATAAATAAATACAATATTTAAAAAAGAAAAAAAAAATTAATTTAAAAAAATAAAAAATTAAACTTTTTAAAGTTTAAAACCATTTAAGTTTAAAACCATTTAAACTTAAAAATGTTTTAAGTATTATTAAAAAGTTTTGATTTTTCTTTCAAATAATTTGCAACTTAATATTAAATTGTTTAAAGACATAAAAGTAAGTCTAGGAAAAAAATGAAGAAAATGACCACCTGATATTGGGAAAGAAAATGTTTTTATAAGCATAAAGCAAAGGAAATTATAGTGGGAAGCTTTTTTTATATAAGTAGGAATAATTTTTATATTTCAATCAACTTAAACAAAATGTAAAAATACAAAGAAATCCTAGGAAAAAATGCTACATGTGAACTACTAGTGAGAGTAGGTTAGCTTCTAAAATAAATGATCCCCAAAACTTGGTGGCTTAAATAATAAGTTTATTCCATTCTTACTTTTCTGTTCAAAGTAGGTAGAATGTAGGGGTGGGGTGGCTCTCCATTTTATGCCAATATTCAGGGATTACAAATCTTTTAGACTAATGGTTTCATAAGCCTGTAAGTCTTCTTCCTCAGTTTTGGGCTCACAGATGTGGACAACAATTGTGCTGAGAATGCTCTTAACAAACACATTCAGGGGTGATTAATATCACTTCCTCTTACAAATCAAGTTTGGGAACCATTGTGATAGTCTTCTCTAGTTGTTAGGGAGATAGAAAAATATCTCTAGTAGTTTGTGGAAATCATATATCTGATAAGGAGCCCATGTCCAAAATATATATATAATTCACACAACTCAATAATAAAAAGAAAAAAAAAAAAGCAATCTGATTTAAAAATGGACAGAAGAAATGCATAGACATTTTTTTTTCCCCCAAAGAAGACATACAAATGGCCAACTGGTACATGAAAAGCTGCTCAACATTACTGTATCAGAAACATCTAAATCAAAACCACAGTGAACTATTACCTCACGCCTGTTAGGATGGTTTTTATCATGATGACTAGAAATAATAAGTGTTGGTGAGGATGTGGAGAAAAGGGAACTCTATGCACTGCAGGTAAAAATGTGAACTGATGCAGCCACTATAGAAAAGAGTATGGAGGTACCTCAAAATTTAAAAATAGAACCACTATATGATCAGCAATTCCATTTCTGGTTATATATCCTAAGCAAATGATGACAGGATATCTAAGAGATATCTGCAGTCTCCTGTTTATTATGGCATTACTCACAATAGCCAAGATATGGAAAAAACTAAGTGTCTGTTAACAGGTGAATGGATAAAGAAGAGGTGGTATATAAATATATACAAAATGGAATATTATTCAGCCATGAGAAAGAAGGAAATCCTGCCATTTACAACAACATGGATGGACCTTGAGGGCATTATGCTAAGTGAAAGAAGCCAGACATAGAAAGACAAATATGGCATAATATCACTTACATGTGGTATCTAAAAAATGTCAAACTCATAGAAACAAAGATTAGAAAAGTAGTTGCCAAAGGATGTGGGGAAAATAGGGAGAGACTGATAACTTTCATCTATAAGATGAATATGGTCTGAGGATCTAATGTATAATATGGTGACTATAGTTGATAACACTATATTGTATAATTGAATTTGGTAAGAGAGTAAAACTTAAATTTTCTCACCAAAAAAAAAAAAAAAAAGATAATGTGAGCTGATCGGTATGTTAGTTAACTAGAGGGGGGAATCTCTTCACTGTGTATACATATATCAAATCATTGTGTTGTACACTTAAAATACCTTAAATCTTTGTCAGTTATATTTCAGTAAAGCTAAAAGACAATAAAGGAAATATATAGAAAGTGTTAAGCACAATTGGAAAAAAAAAACACAACAGAATAAAACAGGTATTTTTATTCCCCCATCCTACTTACAAGATTTTTTAAGTAGGATTTATAAGACATGTATTTTAAAAATATTCATTGTTGGGCGCCTGGGTGGCTTAGCTGGTTAAGCGACTGTCTTCGGCTCAGGTCATGATCCCAGGGTCCTGGGATCGAGTCCCGCATCGGGCTCCCTGCTCGGCGGGGAGCCTGCTTCTCCCTCTCCCACTCCCCTGCTTGTGTGCCCTCTCTCG
>NW_023270316.1:24180938-24191369 GCF_011800145.1 Mirounga leonina | reverse complement strand
AAAAAAAAAAAAAAAAAAAAATCACTCTCCAGCAAAGAGTGTATTAGAAAGTCACTGGAGAAAGCAGTTGAGAGGCTATGGCAATAGTCCAAGAATTGATTGTGGCTTGGACAGAGTGGTTATCAGCAGAGCTGAGAGTAGAATAAATCAGAATATGGTGCAGAGTCATAAAGGACAGGATTTGACATTGAACTAGATGTGAAGGTGAGAAGGTAGAGTAAAGTATGGCTGTTATTCCTCACTTTGGTATTTGGGTGGATTTTATTGCCCTTCACTAAGGAAAAAATGGTGAGAAACAAATTTGAAGTAAAAATGAGAACTTCATTTTAGAGCTATTAATTTGAAATAGTTTGGAGACATCAAAGTAGATAAATGAAATAAATTTGGAATATGAGTTTGGAATTTACAGTATAGGTATC
Source organism: Mirounga leonina (assembly GCF_011800145.1). Taxonomy (NCBI): domain Eukaryota; kingdom Metazoa; phylum Chordata; class Mammalia; order Carnivora; family Phocidae; genus Mirounga; species Mirounga leonina. Next base: position 24,190,950 of record NW_023270316.1, on the reverse strand, counting down.
TGGCAGGAGGAGTACATCTGAGAGTTATGAACGTATAACTATACCATATACAGGACAATGGGGGGAGTCATGAAGACAGCACGGAGGCACTTTAATATTTTACGGTCAGGTAGAGTGTGAGGAATATTCAGGGAAGTAGACAAAAAAACAACTTCCTCTATTGTCTGAGAGAAAGTAGGATCACATACCATCATTGAAACAGAGAAGATCATATTTCCATAGTCAACTGTTTGAAATGTTCTGAGAATTCAAATTAAGGTAAGAATGGAAAATATCTGTTGTATTTGACAATAAAAAGGTCATTGTTGATGTTGATAAGAAGCAATAATGAAAGAATTATAAATTGGTATGAGCTATTTTTGTTATAGACATCATATGAATATAAAAACAGTTCATACCTAATTACCCAAATAAGTCCTATAAGGATATCATCAAGAAAAAGAATCAGAAATGTCTAGAGAGCTTTGTATTCAACCATGTTTTTCAGTTATTTCTAATACACAAAGTGGCAAACTATTCAATTTCCAGTAAGAGCGTATTGGTTTTAAAATCCACAATAATAGAGTAGTATAAAGTTATTAAAATCATTTGTTAGAATAACTGATTTTATTTAATATAGTTTTCACATGTAGTTAAGGCCACAAAATGATATTGTATAAATATATCTCTACCCATTAATCCAACTAGCCATCCTTTTCTTACTGACTTAATTGTATCAGTTTATGTACAGGGACTTTAAAATGCATGCATACTGGGGCGCCTAGGTGGCTCAGTCTGTTAAGCATCTGCCTTCGGCTCAGGTCATGATCTCAGGGTCCTGGGATTGAGCCCCACGTCGGGCTTCCTGCTCAACATGGAGCCTGCTTCTTCCTCTCCCTCTGCCGCTCCCCCTGCTTGTGCTCTCTCTCAAAGAAATACATAAAAAATCTTAAAAAAAAAAATCCGTATTAATTCATTTGAAATATTAAAACTTTCTTTGTGGCTGAGTATATACTAATTTTTATCAATATTATTATTTTTAAAAAAGATTTTGTTTATTTGAGAGAGAAAGAGAGAAAGGGCACAAGCAGGGGGAGGGGAAGAAGGAGAAGCAGGGTCTCCCAGGGTCCTGGGATCGAGTCCCACATCAGGCTCCCTGCTCGGCGGGAAGCCTGCTTCTCCCTCTCCCACTCCCCTGCTTGTGTGCCCTCTCTCGCTGTGTCTCTCTCTGTCAAATAAATAAAATCTTAAAAAATAATAAAATAAAAAATAAAAATAAAAATATTCATTGTTAGTTAATGTCCACAAAAAAATCTCTCATATAATTATTGTACTTAGTAACTTAAGTGTGTACTTCCTGCCATACAAAATAGTAAACAGTAAACCCTTGTTCACAATTACAAACAAGGTAGATACAATCTCTATCTTATGACCCTATATTGTAGTGGGAAATAAAAAGCAAAAATTTGTGTGAATTAAGACAAAATGAAGCAAAGCAAACAAAATTGAAACTAGATAGAACAATGGTAAATCATATTAAGCGTAAGGAAACTCGTGCTACCTGGAAATCGACAGAGTAACAGGGAGGTATGATATCACTGGGGTTATGTAGGTTACCTCCAAAAGGCAAGAAGCAAATGGACCAAAATCCAGACGGATGTTCCAAGTAAAGGGAATGAAGAGCTAGGGCAAGACCTCGGTGCTGGATAGGGATTGGCTGGTTCTAGGAACTGACAGAGAATGTGGTGGCCGGAGCACAATATTTTACTAAGCTACTTACATATAATTTTCCCCTATATAGACCTTTATCTTGATTTTTCTCTCCTTGAGAAATTTTGAGAGTAGGATAATCTTTTGTCTGAGTTTGCATGAGCCAGACCTAGTTTACCCTTTGACTAATATAATTATAAATGTTAATCAATTAATTAATAAGTATTTATCACTTATAAAAATTAGCCATAGCTTAGATAGTAAATTATATGACTACTTTATATAGGAATTTTCAAAGAGGATATAATTAAACATTCTGAGACATTGTATTTCTCAGAATAATTTCCCTTTTCAATTAAATGAGATTTCTACTGGATATAAAGAATGGGTTTGAGGTTAACTCATTTGGCACTTTGAAGATTTTACTTCGAAGTGTCCTAGACTTGTCACTGATGATGTTGAAGTCATCTGTTAATCGAAGCTTAGATCTTTTGTAGGTGAACTGCTCTTTTTTTTCAGAAATCTTTTAGAAGGTTTGTTTTGTTTTGTTGACATTATAAAGTTTCAATGACATGTGCTCAGTTATGGGCTCATTCCTCATTTTTTAAACAACTTCATTGAAATATAATTGTTATATAAAAACAGCACATATTAAATGTACACTATATATGATGGATTTGAACATATATATTCACCTGTGAAACCATTATCACAATCAAGGTAATAAATATATTCAACACCTCCAAAAGTTTCCTCCTGCCCATGTGTTTGCTTGTGTGTATATGTGTGTGTGTTAAGAAGACAACTTGAGATTCAACCTCTTAAAGTGAATGTTTAAGTGCACAATAGCTTTATTCACACTATGTTGTACAGCAAATCTCTAGAAATAATTTATCTTTGAATAACTGAAACTTTATAATTGTTGAACATCAAACCACCATTTCCCTTCCTCCCTAAATTCTGTTAGCCACCATTCTATTCTCTGCTAATATGAGTTTGAATATTTTAGATACCTCACATAAGTAGGATCATGTAATATTTGTCCTCCTGTGTCTGGCTTATTTCACTTAGCATAATGTCCTTCAGGGCACCTAAGTTGCCCCATAGTGCAAGATTTCCTTCTTTTTTTAAGGTTGAATAATATTCTCTCATATGAATATACCACATTTTCTTTATCCATTCACCCATCAACAAATAACTTAGATTGCTTCTATTTCTTGGTTATCATGAGTAATGCTGTAATGAACATGGGAAAGCATATATCTCTGAGATTCTGATTTCAATTCTTTTGAATATATACTCAGATGTGGGATTGTTGAATCATACAGTGGTTCTATTTTTAATCTGTTGAAAAAGCTCCATACTGTTTTCTGTAGTGACTCTACCATTTTACACTCTCATCAACTATGAACAAGGGTTCCAAATTCTCCACATTCTCACTAAAACTTATCTTTTTTTTGGTAATAGCCATCCTAATAGGTGTAAGGTAACATCTCATTGTGGTTTTGACTTTCATTTCCTACATACTATGTGATGTTGAGCATTTTTTCATAAACCTATTGGCCATTTGTATGTCTTCTTCAGAGAAGTGTCTATTTAGGTCCTTAACTCATTTATAATTGGGTTACTAGTTTTTTGGTGTCTGTGTGTGTGTGTGTGTTTGCCATTAAGTTGTACATGTTCTTTACATATTTTATATATAAACCCCTCATCAGATATATGATTTGCAAATAATCCTCCCATTCTGTAATTACCTTCTTTAAATTTTTGGCAGAATTCACTGGTAAAACTATCTAGTAGCTTTACCTAGTAGCTATCCTTTGTTAGTAGGTTTTTGATTACTGATTCAATTCCTTACTCATTACTGGTTTGTTCAGATTTTCTATTCATAATTCTATCTAGGTAAGTATGATTCTAGGAATTTAACCATTTCTTCTAGATTATGCAATTTATTGGTGGATAATTGTTCACAGTAGTGTCTTATGATATTTTTATTTCAGTGTATCAGTGTAATGTCTCTTCTTTCAAAATTTTATTTGAGTTTTCTCCCTTGTTTTTCTTAGTCTAACTAACAGTTTGTCAAGTTTACTGATCTTTTCAAAAAAGCAATTCTTGGTTTCATTGATTTTTTTCCCTATTATCTATTTTCTTTTTTTTTTTTAAGATTTTATTTATTTATTTATTTATTTATTTATTTATTTATTTATTTAGGAGATGGGGGTGAGGAGCAGAGGGAGAGGGACAAGCAGACTCCACACTAAGAGCGGAGCCCAAGGGGCAGCTCGATCCCACAACTTTGTGACCATGACTTGAGCCAAAACCAAGAGTCAGATGCTTAACCAGCTGAGCCACCCAGACACCTGTTTATCTACTTTCTATTTTGATTATTTCTGCTCTAATCTTTATTATTTACATTCACCTATTAATTTTGGGCTTACTTTGTTCTTTTTTTATTTGGTTTTTGATTCCTTGAGGTGTAGAGTCAGTTCACTTAGTTGAAATTTTCTTCTTTTTCAATGTATATGATTAACACTATTAATTTCCCTAGTAGTATAAGTCATTTGGTAGAAACTAAATATAGATGTTATTTCTCTCACCTGAAGAAAAACATATCATTGAATATGCTAAAATGCAACTTTAAAAGCAATGAATCAGCTCATTTATAGAATTTCTAACTTGCCAGTTGTGAAAACATGGAGAAACATACTAAGAAATATGGAACTAAAATAGAAATCTCTAACTAAAATGTTACATAGATGTAACAAATTCATTAAGAACTTATCAAGGAGTGAAAGAGTGAAAAGCAGTTAAGGAGTATAAGTCTCACTATGTAAAACATTATTATGAAAACATTTAAAAAATGAAAACTGCATTTGACTAAAAGAAGTTGAATAAAATGAAAATTGATAGAATATGAGGTAGTCAAAATAAAAATGTGTTTAAAAATAATAATTAATGCTAAAGGACATGTATATTACATTAAATGTATCTGATTGATAAATTTTATGAAAAATGGAGGTGATTTTACAAACTTTAATAGGGAGGAGTGAATCTTTTAAACTTTTTAAATCTATGATGTAATTTTAGTGATTTAATTTTTAATTTCCAATTCACTTTTAGTCATTCCTGTTCTGTGCTGTTGGTAACAAGAAAATATCCAACAATAATGTTGTTGATTACATAATTTGCGATAGATTAAAAGCAATTTTCATGGTTTGATCCCGTATCTTTTGAGAATTGTGTATTTAACAAAAACAAACTATGTTGTTTGCCTTTTAAAACTATTTACCTTTATTTTTTTTAATTTAGTATTTTTTAATGTAGTATTTGCTATCACTGGGCAGAGCAGGATTAGTGACAGAATATGAATTAATAATTTAAAAATAGAACAAAGGATACAAATTCTTAAAGGGATAAAAAAAAAAAAAAAAAAAAAAACAATGTCCGTATCTGTGGTATATAAAACCAGGCTTTGGGAATGGATAATCCCAGGTTCTAGCAAGAAAAGCAGGTACTGTCTGAACAGAAGTTTTAAAAAGTAATAGATAACAATTAAATAGTATATAATAAAACTGATTAAACAGTGGTCTTCTTTTCTATTAAAAAATGGTCTGCTTTTTATAACCATTATGCTCTGGCAAAGCCAAATAACTTCAATTATAAAACAGTCCTCCCTGAAGGAAAACAAACAACATTTTGTTGTTCTAAGTACTAAAAAATACATGTGGGTATATTGATTTTAATTATATATATATATAACAATTATATATTAACAGTGCATTTTTATTACTTCTTTTTTAATAGACATTGATTTCTACATGGAGTTTAATTTGGAGAAATTCCAGTTATAAAGTTGCCCCCTGAAAGGTATAGACTCAGCTACACAGACTCATTTTAAGAGCAAGTTCATAATGGACCAGTATGACGTGAGCTCTTCTCAGGCTCGGTTCCTATCTCCAGCCTCTGTGGTACTGCACATACCTGAGTTGAAATACCAGGTTCAAAATACCCTAAGAAAGGGCAGCTTTCATAAAATCAAAACAACAAAACTTGAGTTACTATCGCTTCTCGGCCTTTTGGCTAACATCAAGCATAAAACCTGAGTTACTTTAATTATGTCACATGATGTGACTATTTAGAGATTTTGGGTTTACCATTCAAAATAGTGAAACAGAGTAAAAACTGCATAGCAAAACATATGGGTCTACTAGGGGAAATTTTAATTCATAATACATAATTATATGTATTATGTAATATATATTTACATACATACATATGTTATATACATGTGTATGTATATATACATACATATATATTACGTAATACATAATTCATAATACATAAATAAACTGAATTTGAAATTTTAAAAAATAAATATTAAAAATATTATTTTGTCATTTTTTTAAATTAAAGAATGAATCCATAGGATAACAACTATTTAGAAAATAATATGGTTATATGGGAGAAATGATAATACTGATTGACAAATATAAATGGTGCAACACTGGTTCATATTCAAACAAGATGTTTACTCTAAGTTTTTCTATTGACCAAACTGATTCAACCAAATAGTTTCAGCAGCATTCCTTTTTATGAATTGCTTTTGGCCAACTTACTTTTTAAAATAGACTTTATTTTTTAAAAGAGTTTTAGATTTACAGAAAAATGTACATAGTACAGAGAGTTCCCATATACATCATACCCAGTTTCCTCTATTATTAACATCTTACATTAGTATGGTACATTTGTTATAGTTAATGAAACAATATTAATATATTTTATTTTATAAAGTACATACTTACTAGGGACTGGATGTTTGTGTTCCCCCAAAATTCATTGGTGAAACCTAACTCCACAGGTAGGGCCTCTGGAAAGTGATTAAGTCATGAAGGTGGGGTCCTAATGATTGAGATTAGTGACCTTTTAAAAGGGATCCCAGAAAACCAGCTTGTCTTCCCTACAGAAGGCCACAGTGAAAAGGTGGCTGTCTATGAACCAGAAGTGGGTTCTCACTTGACACTGAATATACGGGCACCTTGATCTTGGACCTTTCCAGACTCCAGATGGTGAGAAATAAATTTCTGTTGTTTATAAGCCACCCAGTGTTTGCTATTTTGTTATAGTACCTGAAGGGGCTAAGATAATACTTTATTCATATTTCCTTAATTTTTCTCTAATGTGATTTTTACAGTCCCAGAATCTCACCCAGGATACCCCATGCATTCAATTGTCGTGTTTCCTTAGGCTCCTCTTGCCTGTGACAGTGTGAAAGTTTATATTTTTCTTATTTTAAAACTTTAACAGTTTTGAGGAGTACTGGTCAGGTATTTTAATAGGATGTCTCCCTGCTGGAATTTGCCTAATGTTTAATTTTTTATTAGACTGTGGTTATAGGCTTTTGAGAGGAAGATACCAATTAAATTGCCATTTTGTCATATCATACTTAGTATCAATATTATTATAACTGCTGAAATTGACCTTGATCTTCTTGTTGAGATGGTGTTTTCCAGGTTTCTCCACTGTAAAATTCTTTCTTATTTCACTCTTTTGCATGTTGTATTCTATTGAAGGAAGTCACTATGTGCAGTCCACAATTAAAGACTGGGAAGTAATGTCTCCCCTCTTTGAAAGTAAAGAATCTACATTTTAAAAATAATTTTTCTTACATAGATTTGTCTTTTCCCCCCATTTACTTACTTTTATATCATTGATTTATATCAATATGGGATTATATTATATCATGAAGTAAAATCATTTATTCTACACTTTGGGTTATAACCCAATATAACTTTACTTATTCTGTGAACAAGTTGTTTCAATTCTGGCTATTGGGACCTCTATTAGTTGGCTCCAATATCTCTTTGACATATCACCATCTTTGTGTGTTTTATTTTGAGCACTTGTTTACTTTTGGGCAGTATAAGATATTCCAGTCCCTTATATACTTCCTGCTCCTATCCTACAATCAACCATTTCTCCAAAGAGTCTTAGAAACTTTAATTGGAGAATGATATTAGAAAACAAAATCTGGGCCCTAGGTGTGTTCATTGTGACTGTGGTCATTGTTTCTAGACATTTTTAGTTGACAGAGCAAAGGAATATATTAGTGTAAACTAATCAATGTGAATATATATTACCATATTTAATCATTTGTACACTGAGTTAATATACCCAACTCTAGTCCATTACTGCATGGATCTAGCCTTTTCCCTTTGATTATCTACAACCTTCTACTCCATCAGTAAGAAATCTGGCTCTACCCATCCATTTACACAACTGTTCAATTTTAGTAAATATGGACAGTAATATCAGAATTGTTAACCTATACTGCCAATGGAAACAACTTTATCAACTAGAATGTGGTGCTTATATAAAATTCATTGGGTCTTTAATCTTACAAACTTGATTCACTCCCAAAGTTACTTAGATCAGCATCTTTCCTTAACTCTTTCAGTGTGGTTGTTTCATATGATTATAATATCAGTGTGGTTGTTTCATATGATTATAATAGTGTTAAGTTGTTGTTGTTGTTGTTGTTGCTTTGGTCACATTCTGCAAGAGAATCTTCCAGCCCCCTAAATGAGTTTTTTCTTTTAATTTTCCTGTATTGAGTTTACTGTTTTTACTGTAAAGTTTTATGGGTTTTGACAAATGCATAGCATTATTTATATACCATTACTATATCATACAGAATAGTTTCACTGCCCTGAAAAATATAACTATGCTTTATTGTTCAAGTGATTTTTTGGTCTGGTCACCATGAACTAAACATGAGAGCTAGTATGGAACTCAATCTTCATTAGGAAAGAGGAAATGAACTTTCCAGTTAAAGCAATACACCCCAAAATATACAAAGGCATGAAAGCATAAAATATATTCAGGGAAGAGTTGATAGGCTAGACTGTGAAGCACTTGGTTCATTTTACATAGAAGGAATATTAGAAATAATATTGACCAAATTTATTATAGTCCAGTCCCCTTGAAGAACCAACCAAATATATTTTAAATGTTATTCTTATGGATTTGGGAGCTATTAAGATTTTGGAAAGTAAACTCTATCCTACAAAACCTTTAGCATATGGTTAATGTAAACTCCCCAAATATAACAAGCCACTGACTAACTGTTCTCATATAATTAAATACTGACAGAAATCTGGAATTATATTTCTTTATAAAAAGGAAGACAATGAGTCATTCTCCTGTGATTTTCTAACATTCTTAAATCAGTATAGATAAATATCACATTTTTGTGATGTTTTCATTTACAACTCTGTCAATTAGCACTGCTCAGAAGTGCACTAAATAGTCTCCAAGTGGCTTGGAAGAGTTAATGTCTCCCTAAATACCTAATTTTCTACCCAGGATTGACAGAGACACAGGAGCAAACAGATACCAATGGCATTGAATAGCACTGAAATAAAGTGAGAAAGAATCTAAGCATTTTCTTTCATCTCTTCAGGGCATTATTTCTGTCTACTGTTCACCTGCTCTAATTATCTGGAAGCTCACTTAAATTGCATTTTTTCTGCTACTAACAAGATGAGCCAGATTTTCCCCAGTGCCAAAGACAGTATCATCAACAAAAAGTCTTGATGATACTCTAGTGACTTCAAAGTGTTAATCCATCTCACTGGATGCTCATCTAGGTTCCAAGGAATGGCATGCTCCAAGGGAGAATTTGGCTCAATGAGAGATGGCTTTAGTACACAAGCAACAGTACTGTTCAATTTGCTTTTCTTATATTTACATTAGGTAAACGTTGGCAACAAAACTTAGATTCTGAAGCAAACATAGCACCATGCCTGCTGCTCATGTTGGGCTGTTTTCAGGTCAATTAGTGCCTCCTAAATTCTTAAAGCAGGTGCTAATCTGGTACTTAAACTGCTGAGACATTTGGCTTATTTTCTCTGTAAAAAGAAGTTGGAAGTACTTTGTGTAAGAGGTTAGGAGAATATATGAATAAACAAACACATTACTTCCCTTATTAACCTTAATTTTTTTTAATATGAAACATATTAAAAATTAAATCTTAGTTTACAACCAGTTTAAACAGCTTTCCTCTTAAAGAAAATATATGACTAGCACAGCTTGATTTGCTTCTCTATGTTCTCTATTTCTAACTTAATGTTTAAATTGTTAACACCAGTGAATTAGTGCTTAAAACTCAGTATCTTCTTCAATATGGATTCCACATTTCTAATGAGAAGATGTTACTTAAGAAGCATTTAGAAGAGTTCTCCATGAACAGATTTGTGTTACAGATAGTTTTGACGAAGGAAGGAAGGAAGGAAGGAAGGAAGGAAGGAAGGAAGGAAGGAAGGAA
>NW_023270316.1:24180489-24180928 GCF_011800145.1 Mirounga leonina | reverse complement strand
GAAGGAAGGAAGGAAGGAAGGAAGGAAGGAAGGAAGGAAGGAAGGAAAGAAAGGAAAGAAAAAGAAAGAAAGAAGAAGAAAGAAAGAAAGAAAAAGAAAGAAAGAAAGAAAGAAAGAAAGAAAGAAAGAAAGAAAAAGAATGAAAGAAGAAAGAAAAAAGAAAGAAAAGAAAGAAAGAAGAAAGAAAGAGGGGCGCCTGGGTGGCTCAGTTGTTAAGCGTCTGCCTTCGGCTCAGGTCATGGTCCCAGGGTCCTGGAATCGAGCCCCACATCGGGCTCCCTGCTCGGCAGGAAGCCTGCTTCTCCCTCTCCCACTCCCGCTGCTTGTGTTCCCTCTCTCGCTGTATCTCTCTCTGTCAAAAAAAAAAAAAAAAAAAAAAATCTAAAAAAAAGAAAGAAAGAAAGAAAGAAAGAAAGAAAGAAAGAAAGAAAGAAAGAAA
>NW_023270316.1:24136354-24180479 GCF_011800145.1 Mirounga leonina | reverse complement strand
AAAGAAAGAAAGAAAGAAAGAAAGAAAGAAAGAAAGAAAGAAAGAAAAGGACGAACACTGCATGAATAACCAAACACACATTGTTTGCATGTAGTTATCCACCAAATACCCATGGAAAATGTACTAACCCACCATCATGGTTCTCTTAGGGATTTGTGTTAAAGAGAGAATATAACATAGACAGTAGACCTAAGGCATTCATAGTCTAGGAGGCAATATATAAACAAATTATAATGCACTGTGAGGACGCCAGGCAGGTATAATAGCATACAAGTCTATCACAAGAGGGACTGATCAATTCTGTCAGGGTTTATAGGACACTATATGAGCTTTCTGAAAGAGATTATACCTAAACTGGATTATAAAAATAAAATTTGAGTTTTTAAGAGCATAGGAGGAAATAGATAGCCTAGGTGGAAGGAAAATAAATTCAAAAAGAAGAGAGCATTACTTGCTTGAAGAAAATACAAACTGTAGAGTGCTATTGGTATAAAGTCAGTAAGGCAGCTCGGCAATGGAGGAGTTGAGACTATAAATTTAAGAGCCAAACAATGGCATCACTCACATACCATGTTAACCAGCTTAATTTTTTCCTGTGAGTTAGTGGTTCTCACAATTTAGCATGCAGACATAATCTTGGAGAACATTTTAAAGGCAAATCCTGAATCTTTTACCCCAAAGAATCTGATTTAGAAGGTCTGATTAAAACCTAGGATTCTTGGGGTGCCTGGGTGGCTCAGTCGTTAAGCGTCTGCCTTTGGCTCAGGTCATGATCTCAGGGTCCTGGGATTGAGCCCCACATCGGGCTCCCCGCTTGGCGGGAAGCCTGCTTCTCCCTCTCCCACTCCCCCTGCTTGTGTTCCTTCTCTCGCTGTGCCTCTCTCTGTCAAATAAATAAAATCTTAAAAAAAAAAAACAACACCTAGGATTCTGACTTTTTACCAGGCCTCGCAGGATATTTTAAGACATACCATTGTTTGAGAAACAGGGCAGTAGATGGTAGGGGAGCTTAAGAATGCTGTTGAGCAGGGAAGAGACATAATCAGACTTGTGTTTTAGAAACTATTTGAGCAGAAGCACAGATTACATGAAAGAAAATGGAAGCAAAATTGAGGGAGACCAATTTTAACCTTGTTAATTTGTTCACTTAAAACTTACTGAACATCAAGTATGTGCCAAGATCTGTACTGGATATCACATATATGTCACAAGTCTCCTGATGAGATAGGTAGTTTTTCAGTCTTCACAACTCATTAGCTCTCAGATCTCTCACTGTGACCTATGGCCTCATGAGGAAACGCTTGCAGAGCTATTTTACTGATGCATTCTAGGGCTCATGAGGAGCCAAACAGTGGAGAAGAGAATGAACTGAGGACGATGAAAGCAGGAACAGTAGGACTTTGTGCCTCATTACATGTGAAGGGAGAGAAAGAGAATGGTTTGGAAGCTCTATAAAGACTTCTGGCTGAGCCACCAATCCACAAGTCCAAGTAGGTTATACCCAAAGAACAGGTTAGATTAGATGAAGTATTTGGAGATAAAAAAAAAAAAAATCAGCTTTGGCTGCTTATAGGGATTATAAATATGTAACCATTTGGTTTTTACAACTGGGGAATAAACATTCTTACCCTGAAAAGTCGGATGTATTCACTGCTTTCAAATAATTGGGCAGAGACCATATATTGCTAATAACACTTAATTGTTTTTTCTTCCATTCAGAAAATTGATCAATTTCGTTTTATTATTTTAAATGATTTTAGAAGTGGTTAGTTGTAAAGTAACAAATCAGAAACTTCAGAAAGCATCTTTCCATTTCATGCTTTCCAGTCTGGCACCTGAATGAGAACTGAAGCATGATCTTGATAATGAGCATTGCTGCTTGCAGCGCTGCCCTAATCCTACTCCCCTCACCCCCACCACTCAACATGCCTCCCAACATAGCCTATGACCTCTCCTTGCCTTTGATGACCAGTTATGAATTACTGCTTCCCTTTACTTGTCCTGCAAATCTAGCAGATAAGATGTGAAGCTTCTCTAAGGAATCACTGGTAATTAACACAGGCAATGATGAAATGAAGGTAATCTTAGGGTAACAGGAGTAACAGTTTTGGAAGAAGGCTGGAGTAAAGGTATGCAGAGAAGAGAAAAGATTTCCTGGGCCTGAATATAGAACCCTGTGTTGACGAGAATACTTGACATTTTCACAACATGCTTTCATGGGCAGCAACCTTTCACACTCAGCCACAGACGACGTCTTTCTCACTGCTCACAGTCATTTTTGAAAGAAGTAGTAGCTTTCAGGATTTTTGTTGTTGTTGTTGTAGTTACTGAAAATATCTCATTTGTAGAGAAAATTAAATATTAGTCTGTCTCATAGTCACTTTTTTATGATTCGGTATTTGTTACATAATTGAAATATAGATATACATAAAATTTGTGAAAGTACCAAGTTTTAAATCTTTGCCTTATGGGGTTCCCAGCCTTCTAAGAAGTTATGTACCCCTATTTCCCTGGTGCTTCCCTCCTCATTTTGTGAGACTTTATGTATTTTATTTAGGTGAAAGTTACTCTAGCACAGAAACTAAGTATTTTTTTAATTTGATAGAATGATAATAGTTTAATAGCAGTTAATACTTATTGAGTATTTACTGTGAGCTAAGTCCTTTAATTTCTAAGTGATCAACATGCATTAACTCAATTTCTCCTTAAAAAAACATAAAGAAGTTGGTACTATTACCAACTTCCTATTACAGATGCAAACTAAAGAGGCCTTTTTTAATTGGCATCACTTGTGACGCTTTCTTTACTCTGTTAATTAATGCAATTACCCCACTTGCCTTCTAATTTCCAAAGTTTAGCTGACATCTCTCATCTGCTGTTACATCATTATTCACTCTGTTGTTATATATGATTATCTGTCTTTAATTCAATTTGCCACCATCATAGAATTCCAGTACAGAGCAAAAATACATCCATGCATCCACCATGTTTAATCAGAAGTCTGCAAAGCATTTTTCACATGAGAAAAATTATACACAATTTCTACGTTTTATTTGCTTGCTGTCTAAGGCAGTCATTGTTGTTGACAATACAAAGGGGTTAAGCCCATGTGGTAGTCCAGGTCTCCTAAAGAGCAGATGCCAAATGGGTTTATACATTCAAGAGATTTATGAGGAGAAAGGCTTGTGAGACAAAATGGAGAACGCCAGGATAGGTGGGAGAGGAGTCAAGTGCATGATGCAGGTCTGACCCTTTGAAGGAGAGAGGAAAAGATGGTTAAGTGGGAGAATCCTAGACTGTGTTGCAGTTATAAAAATTTGGCAAGTCTGATGAGGATTCCTTAAACCAACATTAGCTTTCTGGGGACTATTCATCTGCTAGGAATGGGCCTGATTTAGTATTACTGCTGTATGTAAGCATTGGCTGGAAGCAGCCCATGAGAAGCATTGACCTGGTGCTACACGGTAATGAATTTCAGAATGCAATAGCTGCAGTTACAGTTGCTGCAGTTAGAGGTCTGAGAGGTGCATTTTCATGCCACCATAGTCAACAATGACCTATTAGATGTTCATGTTCTGTATATAAAAATCATGTGCATAATGCATGAATCAATAAGATGCTAATAGACAGAATATTTTATTTTCTATATTTTTTTCTTTTAAGCATGGCTTTACAAAGGAGAAAATAAATATGAATTTGTCTGAAGGATTTTGTACCAGACTTCTTAAGAACCCAAAGTAACAAGAGCTTCTAGCTAGTTTCCTGCCTTAAGCCAAATGGCTCTTAGGTAAAGAAGATTTTACTTCTACAAAAGGATGAAAAGATATTGATTAGATGGAGAAGCTTTGGGAGAAAGATGATGAAGACAAATGTGTTCAGGCAGAGAAACACTGCTGGGAGATTTGGAAGGTTTGGATCTAAATACTATATTTAGAACATTGTGAGAGAAATAGAAAAAATAAACTAGGATGGGAGCCTGACAACTCAAATTCTCTTTATTTTTATTTAATTTTTTTAAAGATCAACTTGGAAGAAAGATGGGGAAAACTAAGCTACAGAGCATTGGAGAAGAAAGCGTATTTTACACTAGGTAAGGAGTTTTTGCAGTCAAGTATATGGAATTGGACTTGAACCATGATCTAATTAAAATTTACCCTAGAATTTTAAGGAGGCAGTATTAAAATACAATAATGGGTTGTGTATATAACCATTTAAGACTTACAAAAAGAGAGGTTAAAACCTAGAACATGCATACATATATTTGCTGTTCTTAAAGAGAAATTTTGAAATTTCCTCTCACTTAGACTAAATCAAATATGATTTATCTTATATGTATGCTAGCTACTTCTTAGATTCATAATATATGAGATATTAGGTGTCTGAAATTTAACCCATTGTCTATTATGACTATTTACCATTACTATATCTTGTCTTGATTTCCCAGTTATTCTTACTCAATGAAGTTTATAGGGAGTATTTCCCTCTATTCTTTCCCATCAACCCTAGCAATTTAGGGTTTAAATAAATTAATTTCATAGCAAGTTTCCTGCTTTTCCTTTGCCTTTCTACTTTCCTGAATTCTTCCTTTGTTTATTTTTTCTTTCAACTATTTGAAAATTCTAAATATTATTTGGTTTCTCTTAGTGGATAACTTTTAAATTTTTATCAATTTTGATATATTCATCATCAAACTCTCTTCTGAGAGAATAATGACTACTTAATATTCCTCTAACCTCTTGCAGCTTCCATGCTTTATTTTGCATCATTAATGAAGCCATTATTTTTTATTAAACTCTGCTTCCAAGCTTTATGATCAACAAATCAGACAAGGCCTCTGCCTTCATCTCATTTGGATTCTAATACAAAAAGAGAGACTATTTACATGTATTAAAATACATAAAACATTGTAAATTGTTATGTCTAAGGAAAGGAATAAATAATGAGGTATGATAAAATGAGAAGGGTGACCAAATTTAGGTCAGTTTTTCATAAATGTATTTATTGAAATGTGCTAAAATTAATTTTTAGCACAGTGGACACCACTCGCATATTAATTCTATTCTTAACTCTTCTTCTAAGAATGTCATAGATCTGAGTTTGATAAATACATTTTAATTCTGGTTCAATTATATTACCCGGTGTCTGCTTAATTTGGATGATAGGCACCATTACTAAGAATATATATGAACCCCAGAGGTTTGTTAGGTGGTTAGCCTGAGGATTGCAATCCTAAGCATTGTGTTAAAAAAACAGTTCACTTGGGGCGCCTGGGTGGCTCAGACGTTAAGCGTCTGCCTTCGGCTCAGGTCATGATCCCAGATTCCTGGGATCGAGTCCCACATCGGGCTCCCTGCTCCGCGGGAAGCCTGCTTCTCCCTCTCCCACTCCCCCTGCTTGTGTTCCCTCTCTCGCTGTGTCTCTCTCTGTCAAATAAAAAAAAAAAAAAAAAAAAACAGTTCACTTTGGGGCGCCTGGGTGGCTCAGTCGGTTAAGTGTCTGCCTTCGGCTCAGGTCATGATCCAGGGGTCCTGGGATTGAGCCCCACATCGGGCTCCCTGCTCAGTGGGGAGTCTGCTTCTCCCTCCCCTTCTGCTGCTCCCCCTGCTTGTGCTCTCTCACTCTCTCTGTCAAATAAATAAAATCTTTAAAAAAAAAAAAAAAAACAGTTCACTTCGGGTGTCTTCTGTCTTATCAATGAGCAGGGAAAATGGCTGGCTCCGCTCTGGTAGGCACACTCCCACTGGGTATCTGGTGTCAGCTGAGGCTCTCCGGTGTTCATCCCAGCGAGTATGTACCGTAGTGACTAGAAATGACATTTGGCAGCAATCCCTGCTGAGGCCTATTTTGGAGAAACTAGGTTTAAATGGTTATCTTGCTTGCTCCTTTGTGCACAGCAGGTATGTCTTCAGGTTTAACCAATGATCAGTACTGTAGCCCTTTATCTATGTCTATATTGATTGAAATACCCAAAAGCCCTCCACAATTTACAACATCATCAGCTGTGTCTACTATTAACAATAATCAATACGAATAGTCAAGGGGAAATAGTATGAAGATCTCTAATCTTAAACTATTCTAAATAGATTTTTGAAATTCCTCAAAGGATATGAATCATTAGGGTATTTTTTTTTTTTTAATGAAATAATTGGTAGCATAATATGGAGAGTTAGCCTGGGAAGTAGGGGATGTGGTTCCGATGATTAGTCTGCTATTTAGTCACTGTGTAATAATGGGCAGTTGACCTAAAGCTGTTTATTCATTTGCAAAATGTGGCTAAGAATGTCTACATTACAAGAATTGTTGGAAGACAAATATGGGGACATCCACCATGAGATATCTCACATGGTAGGTGCTTACTGCATTTTAGTTATTTTCCTTTCTGGATCTCTTATTAAACCACTGCATGACTTTATGTGAACAGTTTACATTTCCTGATTCTCAGTTTTCCCATTTAAAAGAAAAGGATGAATTGAATCATCCTTTGACCTTTCTACGTTAGATTTCTTAGTCCTTGGTAAGAATAGACAAAGTCTAACAAAGGTGACTATTAGTTAAAGGAACTGCCTCATGACGTAATCAACACCTAATCCCTGCAACTGTGTTGAAAGATGATGTTGAACCAGTAAATTGTACTCCTGAAACCGATACTACACAATATGTTAGCTAACTAGAATTTAAATAAAAACTTAAAAAATAAAAATGCAAAAAAGGAAGATGCCATCTATAATAAAATTCCATTTATAGGAAATTTGTAAACTGATAAACAGATGTGTTGTTTTTGGACTATGCACTTATTTCTTTAAAAGAAATAGTGAGTAGGCGATACTTAAATGTGCTGCCTTTGATGGGATGGGGGACCCCCAAATGTGGAGCGATGATCTGGTGGAAGCCTGTGGTGCTGGTGGTGAAAGCCTTCACCTGAGGCAGAACAAAGCAGATAGAAGTTTACTGAATACACTGCAAGGGAGTGTGGGCAGGACAGCCAGAGTGGAGGCTGTCTGCAAGGGGTAGTGGGTGGGGACTGCTTTTATTTATTTTTTTATGTTTTAAAAGATTTTATTTATTTGAGTGAGAGAGAGAGGGCAGAAGGAGAGGGCAAAGCAGACCCCCGCTGAGCGGGGAACCTGACCCGAGGCTCCATCCCAGGACCCTGGGATCATGACCTAAGCCAAAGGCAGAAGCTTAACCTACTGAGCCACTCAGGCTCCCCTGGGGACTGTTTTTAAAGGTGTAGGGTGAGGAGGTATGGCAACATATGGAATTCCCCCTCTTTTGGTAACTGCGCCTAGTTGTAAGCAGCCCATTGGTCAGTTAGGGCCTATGGGTATTTCGGGGTGGGTCACCTGATGGGCCTGTCTGTACTCAGCCAGGTGGTTGCTGTGGCCCTTTCTGCATTCCATTGCTCAAGTCTGTTTGCCTGAAAGTGGCCTCTACATTAATGACTTAAAAAAAAAAAAAAGATTTTTCTGGTTTTTCTTAAAAAATGGCAGCCCTGGAATTGCTTGTTCTGTTAGATCGAATGGAAATATTCAGCTCAAATAGGGTCTTTTGTCTCTTTGGGGCAGACCTAATTATAATTTTTCAGAGTTCCTCAGTTCCCACTGTGTTTTCTAATTCCACTTTTTTTAATAACCTGCCTGGATCCCATAAGCATTTGAATTTGTTGCCCCCAGTCTGAAGGTTTAGGGAGAAGACCTGAAAATCTTTCTCATTCCAAATATCCATTCTTTATGTGTACTTTTAAAATACAGTTTCTGGGGGCACCTGGGTGGCTCAGTTGTTAGGTGTCTGCCTTCGGCTCAGGTCGTGGTCCCAGGGTCCTGGGATGGAGCCCCGCTTCGGGCTCCCTGCTCTGCGGGAAGCCTGCTTCTCACTGGCCTGCTGCCCCTGCTTGTGTTTCCTCTCTGGCTGTCTCTTTCTCTGTCAAATAAATAAAATCTTTAAAAAAAAAAGTTACAGTTTGTGGCAATAATATCAAATGCTTAACTATTTAAAAATATTAGATTTCTTGAAAAACAATGTGTGCTTATTTAGAACTTGGTCGTATTAAGATGATTTTATAATTTTTTTCCAGGACATGAAGTGTCCATTGAAAGAACAGCGACACCTGATAGCTAACTAATCTAGCTGAAGATTAAGTATATTGGGAAAATTTTCTTCAAGTGCAGAACTTAAACTTGCACACATGAATTCTTTTTTTTTTTTTTTTAAGATTTTATTTATTTATCTGAGAGAGAGAATGGGAGACAGAGAGCACATGAGATGGGGGAGGGTCAGAGGGAGAAGCAGGCTCCTCGCTGAGCAGGGAGCCCGATGCGGGACTCGATCCTGGGACTCCAGGATCATGACCTGAGCCGAAGGCAGTTGCTTAACCAACTGAGCCACCCAGGCGCCCCATGAATTCTGAAGTAAAAGAAAACATCATACATACTGTATAGCTTTTGAATTTCCAAATATCCACAAATGCGGCTTCTCCACATTTCTTATCTGAAAATTTAAAAACAATGCAATATTTTCCCAAATTTCCACACTCATAAAAATTTCTGTATCCAAGATTTCCAATCTCTGGGAATCCTTTTTTTGAATCTCCAAAACAAGTCAAATGTTTGGTCTTTCATTTATAAAGGTCTTAAAAAGTTTTAACTGTTTTTGGGGGGTGGTAAATTATACCTCATATAGTCAATCACTCTATTAAGTTGATGAATGCAAATACTGTATTTCTATGGGTTAATTCTTCTGAATGAAGGAACTTTCACCTTTTGAGCAAATTTCTAGTGGGAAACATTTAATGACCAAAAAAAAAAAAAAAGTCTACGAGAACACAAATAATATGCAGTAAATACCAGTAGGCCCTGTAGATCAGTGGACATACGTAAAAGAAAATGAGCCAGTTACTTTCAAGTTATCAATTTTCACAAATTTATCAAAGACTACCTCATATTCACTATTTCATTTCATTAAACTTCATTTCCATATTTATTTAGGGAATTATTCAAGAACTATAGTTACTGAGGAAGTAGTCAGGTATTTAGCAATCACCAGGAAGCTTTGCTGATTCATTTCCATATTGTAACACTGTGGGATTCTCATACTCAACTAATTGCACTGCACATTTGATGATTCAACCACCAATTCCACTGATACAGCTAAACACTTTGAAGTTACAATTGCTGAGTTTTAAACTGCACTATAGGATGTGCAGCTTGATTTTCTGATTAGGTTGCCTGATTTAATAATTTAGCTCTAAATGTACTACGATTTATTAATCATGCCTTAGTCATTACTGACAAAAGTTGAATGTTTAACTCTGGATTTATCACTTCCTACTCCCATTGCCTCACAGTTTAAGTTCAATTAATAAAAATTTTAGAGGGAATTTTTAAGTGCCAAATTTGTGGTATGACTTGCATGATCTACTTTGCAAAATAAAATTATTTTGTAATTTTAAATTACTTTGTAAAATAAAATTATTTTATTGTTATAAAATAAGCAAATTTATTTAAATATAACTTTTTAATATTTTTCTTTTTTTACCCCCAAAATACATTTCTATAATTCTTAATATATCATATATCTTATCTATGGAAATTAAACAGAAAATTCATACACACATATTTATGTGCATATATATAATATTGATTTGTGATATATACTCAGTTATAATATTATACAATATTATAGCAAACATTTTTCCAAAGAAAAAAAAATTAAAAATCTGACTCAACCAATACTATGCTCAATTTTCTTACTCATACGTTATTTTCTTCACAAAATTTCTTAAGGTAGAAAAATTCAGTCATGCATAATGAAAAAGTTCTAGAGATATGATGTAAAACATTGTTTATACTCAACAATGATACAACTGTACTGAACACAAAAAAAATTTGTTAAGAGTGTAGATTTCATGTTAAGTGTTTTTTGCCACAATAAAATGTATCACATAAAGTTAAGCAAGAATAAACATCACCTAATTACAGCTATATCATATTAGAGAGAGTAACACGTTCACTTACTCAGTTAATACTTTGGGGCATTTACAGTGTACCAGAGATGCTCAGACTGACAAGATTTATAGACAGAGAAAATAACAATCATGTGAAAGTTTGATAAATGCCAAGATGGTATATGTACACAGTGCTTCAGCAAAAGGGATGTAATACAGATTGAGATTGATCAGACAAGTCTTTTCAGGGGAAAGGGGACATAAATGGAAAGAATGATTGAGGTTTGCAAGGCATAAGGGAGAAAGGACCTTCCAAATAAAGGAAACAGCATATGAGAAGGCGACAATGCCAAGGATCATGGCAAATATGGGAACATCGCTCTGCAGGTGAATCACTGCTTCTCTATTCTTAAATTATATACTGAGTACTGGAGAACATGGTAAGTTCTACTCACTCCTCACTTAGTAGATATTTCCTGTTTTTATATTATGATGTAAATTAATTGACTGGTAAATATTGTCAAGATACCTTAAAATAATAGAGTGCTTTATGATTTTCAAAAAGCCTCAATTTGCTCTATTTCATGACCTTTAAGAAATTAAGTGAGGTGTGGATGGTAAATATTATCTCAATGTCAGAAATAGATACAAGGTAAGTGATTTGTTCAATAACAGAAACCTAGTAAGTGACAGAGATTTGACTCTAAAAAGACTTTTCATCTAGGGTATAAATAATGCACTGGAAAATAGAGGATTTTAATTTGGATGGTTCCAGATTATAGTCTGAGATCTACTATTTCAAAAGAAGATACATTGCTAATGAGGTTTTTTCTTTCTTTCTTTCCTTCTTTTTTTGAAGCAATCAGGCCCTCATCATGAAATAAAAACACCAGGTAATCAAAACAACAGTTTTATTCTAAAGTGACCAATAATGCCACTCAAAGGCTTTAAAGAATAATCTTTCCTATTAATAACAGATTAAGAGAACAGTAAAGGACTCTCACCAAATCTTCATGTCTAGGTTAATTTTATGTCATGGGCTTTAAATCTCCTTGATAGAAGTAACTACCTTAGACACTTTTTTGTACTTAACAACATATACACTTGCACAATATTCAGGGCAATCAGTGAATATGCAAATTCAAGTACTAATATATTCATTTCAATCAGTAAAGTATGCAAAAACCTAACAGTTGAAGTATTCAGCTTAGGTAGTAAACAGTATGCAGCTGGTTCTATAAAAATAAAATATGACTATGACATAAAGGGAATTTATAAAATGTTTAAATCTTAAAACTGCTGTCCAAATTTTCATCGACTGTATTATTTGATAAATATGTTAATTAGTAGCAAATCAGAACAATTAACAGTTGGGTTTACTACTTTCAGTTTCAGTGACATCTTCTTTAACAAATGAAGCAATGTGTATTTATAGAATCATAAACCAAAAGCAGAAAAAAAATGAGAAGTAATCACTCTAAAATATTGAATTTTAGGACGTATTTCTTTTCTACATGTATAATCTTTTTGGGCACCAAACCTGAGGGCATATGCCCGTGAATAACTATCATAAAACAACTATTGGCTTTTCATAGCTCCTCTTCTCTGGGTGAAGACATGCAAATTTTGGTTGTTAATATCTGGTATGTAAAATAAATGTTTAATATTTTCAGAGTTCTCAAGATTTGAAACTTGATCATTTATTTAACTAACCCAAGCTTATAAAAATTATAAATCTAGAGATTGAATTAGTAATGCATAGTTATAAAACCTTAACTAGCAATATGGTGTCATAGGGGAAAAATCCTCTAACCTGTTATATTTAGGTAAGAAATCTATTTACTACCTTTGTCATAAATAGCTTCTTTGATTAAAATAATTCATTGCTCTTTTCCCTTTTTTTATTTGTAAATATAAATGTCTCTGTTTGACTTTTAAAACCACCTATCACTTTATATTGATTTGTGGAATATCTGCATATCAATCCACTTGACTTTTTCTCATTTTCCTTCTTATATTAATCATTTAAGCAAATATAGAACATTATCTATCCCTTGGAAAACTTGCCTGTGATAGATTGTTACGAACTATCACAGCTCCATCACAACTTCCTAATGAGAAGAAAGTAGAAAGGTAAAAACTATATTTCATACTTTTTTTGCAATCAGGGCTGTGGCTGTTTAGGAGGATGAGCTATTTACATTTTGCCAATCAGACGCACTCTCATGAAACTGGGATTCATTATTAGTTATGCATTGAGGCACAGGGAGCTGAAAATCCATTTTGCTGTTATGGATTATGACAGAGATGATGTTTAGAAGCCAGGAACTAGGGTAGCAGCTTCTTGATTTTTGAAGAGGCACACGGTTTGGTGCCAAATTTAATGTTCTGCCTTATCTTTTTGCAAAGGAGGCAACTCCTTCTATGGCCAAGTCCTATGGGTGGTTTAGGATTTGTCCTTGAAGCCTCAGACGACTGTCTGTTGAAATAGTCCTCCAGATCATCCTGGGAGCATGCTTCAACTATGCATTCTCTCTTATTTGAACTGGCCAGAGTAAATTTGGCTGTCTTAAATTGAAAATATTGATAAAGATGGTAATTACTAGGTATAAGTAGTGTGGCACACTAATCTTGCTAATCAAAGTGCGGTGTGTGCATACGAGCAATACTGATCATCAGCTGGGATTTTGTTGGAAATGCTGGGTCTCAGTCCCCACACCAGAACTTTTGATTCAGAATTTGACTTTTAACAGGCTACCAGATAATCCATATGTACATGAAAATTTCAACCTAAAAAATGGAGATAATTCCAATGAACGAATGAATGTCAAAACAAAACCAAAAAAAGAATGCTTTGGCTTGGTGGAGGTAAGCAGGAGGTGGGTGGCAAAGGTTCAGATACTGATGGCTAGAAAAATGTCTGATGCACAATACAGGGTGGCAACATAGATTGTTTCCTGCTGTAAGCTGAAAGGCAGACAGTGTGCTTAGGCTAATAGGGAAATAGAAGGAAAAATTAGTAATACTGGCATATTTAGGCTGTTTCCTGTGGCTTTTAGAAACATCCCAAAGAAAGGGATATTTAAAAAAACCTAGTATTTTCTCTTAAGCAGAAATGCAAAAGTATATAGCTACAAAAGTCCTGAGGACTGCAACCTAAGTTGCCCAAAAGTTACATGATTTGGAGCATTCCAAGGCTTAAAAATCAATTATAGCTATACTTCAGTAAGTACTGAAGCAGTAATGAAAAGTGGCTACAGAACTGCATCTAAGTAGAAGTTAAGACTGGAGGCCACTTTTATTTTACTTTCGGGCTTGTGCTTGCTTTTTGTCAAATGTTTGCTGACAGACAATGGGATCCAGCACTCTGACTAAATGAGATTAAATGTGCCATGTTCCCGAGTCCTTATGAGAGCTGTCATTCATTTGAAGGGAGGAAAGGTGAGCAGGGCACAGAGACAGCATTTCAAAGACAAGAGTATTCAAACTTCAGGTCTTTGGGTGTGGTAATTTTCCCATGGGAATGATTTAAGCTAATAAAGAGGAACTCTTGTGCTTTTGAGGTTGTGAGGTAACCGTACTAACAAAGGAACTTGTTTGCAGTTTGTACAACTCACAAAGCAAGCCCTACACTGCCCAAAGCTCTATGTCCAGGAAGCATTAATTCCCAAAGTCTACCTCAGATGTGACCATAGAGGACAGGGGTCAAGGAATAACTCCCAGGAAGACAAAGCCAGAAACAAAAGACAGGGGAGTCCTTCTCAGAGAGCTTAGTACGAGACTGCTAGACAAGCTAAGCATCTCATTCTGTTGCTCCCTTCCTGCTAGCAGGACCTTATTAGTGCTAAAAGCGCTGACCACTGTGACTTTCCAATTCTTTGTTTCCAAATGAAAATTTTTTATTACAATTATCATTTTTCTTTTCTAATTATGTATTAGGTATATGAGGATAGATAACTGACCTTTTAGTTTTGTTAGTTGATCTCAGGATGTACCATATCCCATATTCTTACCTGATGGGGAGGATTACATGACATTCAGGTGTGCCAAGTTTGTTCTGAGGGAGGTTTGGGAAATTATTCCCTTGGTTCAGGTGATATTGTAAGTGGGTTTTCTTTATCATAAAAGGGGTATATGTGGAAATGTGAACAGCAAAGGTGTAGATTTTGCAGACTGTTCGTTGTCTACCTATTATCATATTTGTCTTTGTCCTTTGTAACAGAAGCTTAATTTACCAACAGAAAGAGGGAGATGATTATGTCCCTGCCTTTTCAAGGAGACAGCCTTGAAGTCTTACTTCTGATTTTTTTCCCTCATTAGCCAGAAGTTATTCACATGGTCACATCTACCACAAAGATGGCTGCTCCGTCTTCTGCTTCTGCTTCTTGCTTAAGAAATTGTTTTCCTGAATTAAGCTGGGTGCTTCTAGCCTCTTTACTAGTTTTCCTTTTTATAAAATAAAGTCCCCTTTATGAAGTTCCCTTTATAAAATAAAGGTAAGTTATTACCTTAAAGGTAATAACTCTTATTTTATCTCCTTTTCTTTTCTAACACTTTTACACAAAAAAACTATCCTAGACTAACTCTACTCATCCATCAGTTGTATTCCTGCTTTCCCCAAATGACTCTACAAGAAACACTCCCTCAAAATTACCACCAATAGTTTCCCACATCAGATGGTCCTTACCTTTCTAATTTCTCTTTAGACTTGCTGGCATGATCAGCCACATTGTCCTTGGCACCTTCTCTTTTCTCATCATTGATGACATTCTACTCTTGTATCATTCCTCCACTTAGCTGAAAATACTGATTTTTTTTCTTCTTTGGTTTTACTTCCCTCATATTTCCTCTAAATCAGACACTACTCTAAAGCTACCAGGTCTCTTTTTTTCCATTGCAATGTGTCCATACAAGGACATGCATGTTTCAACACATATAATTTATTAGATCTGTCTAGAAATATGTTAGATATAGCTCATAGTTATATGCATGCAAGTATTATTTTTAGGTTAAATAAGACCTCAAATATGTAATATATAATCATAATATTGCAATGATACTGTGGTTGCTATGTAGTAACTATAACAGATGCATTTAAAATATGAGGATTGGCTACAGCCAATCTAGAGAAATGTGTGACTGAGTTTGCCTGAGAGATTCAGAGATGGCTTAAAGAAAAGAATGTTCAAGATAATGAAATCAGGGGTGCCTGGCTGGCTCAGCTAGTGGAGCATGCAAATCTGATCTCAGGGTTGTTTGTTCCAACCCCATGCTGGGTGTAGAGATTACTTAAAAATAAAATGTTTTAAGAAAAGATAATGAGGGGCGCCTGGGTGGCTCAGTTGGTTAAGCGTCTGCCTTCAGCTCAGGTCATGATCCCAGGGTCCTGGGATCGAGCCCCGCATCGGGCTCCCTGCTTCGCGGGAAGCCTGCCTCTCCCTCTCCCATTCCCCCTGCTTGTATTCCCTCTCTCGCTGTGTCTCTCTCTGTCAAATAAATAAATAAAATCTTAAAAAAAAAAAAAAGATAATGAAACTAATTAAAGCAAAAGAGAATTTATTAAATTTGTTGGTCAAGGAACTGCCTCTCTAAGTGCTGCAACAGGTCTTATATATATTATAGAACTTGAAATTGAGAATTTTCACTGGCTTTACCAGAAGCAGGAATAATTGATTGGCATTTGGATCAGAGGGAGATGCTTTAGCATTCTCATCAGTCAGTTTATTCTGGGTTTGCAATTTATGATTTGACTTAAAACAGCAAAGTATTCAAGGACTTACGTTTTTAAAGAATAGAGTTTTTTGGGGGGATTGGTTTTTTTTAAAGATTTTATTTATTTGTCAGAGAGAGAGAGAGCACAAGCAGGGGGGCGGCAGGCAGAGGGAGAAGCAGGCTCCCTGCTGAGCAAGGAGCCCACTGATGGACTTGATCCCAGGATCCTGGGATCACGACCTGAACCAAAGGCAGATGCTTAACTGACTGAGCCACCCAGGTGTCCCAAGGCGGGGGGATTGTTTTGTTGTTATTTTACTCTTTGATATTAAGTCAACTGAATTAACTTTAAAATTTTATAAGTGAGGGTAGAAGCATCCTCCTCCAGCCTTCAAAGAATTGAAAATTTCAAATGTTACTTCAAACCTCTTAATTAAATTTGCCATTTTTTAGTTTTTCTTTCCTGCATGTAAAGCATAAGAATTATTGCTATATGCAAAGTCAAAATGTCCCTACTCAGTGTGTAGCTGAAGGATGATGTATCCTTAATCCACCATTAACTTGCCCTTAATATTGCAAGATCAGGTTTTTAAGATTATGGCATTTTTCCCCCATAGCTGGAGCTTAGTTCTTGCAAATCAAAAAAGCTTTGAGTTCCAGATGATTATGTCTATAATGAAATTAAGCCCTATATTTTAAAATTCAAAAGTGCAGTGTACACAGTCTATCCTGTGTACTTTCTCACTGAAATAATAAGTACGTTTGAGTAAATGGATGAAGAGCTACAGTATTACTTATATGGATTATCCTGCAAAAAATATATCAATTAATATGTCAAAATATGAAGTTCCACGTGGAACTTTAGCTACTTACATGATATTTGCACGTGTGTATTTCACCTGCAGACTCAAGTGACCCTAACATAGAATATGTCATTTGGTACCTTATTTCCATTTCAACACTTTCCTTTATGGAGGGTCATGAAGTAAAACCACAAGAAAACAGACAAATACATAGAAAGCTTTATTGCTATTTGAAAAAAGGAGGAGTATGACATTCTAATATTTAGCAGAGATGATACATGTTATAGACAGTTTGGTCACAAAATGGGTGACCAAAACAGTCAAGTAAGATGTGTGTAGGGCTAGAGGGAGGAGATCACTTGGTTATCAGAAATAGATGGCCTAAAGATAATGTCTGGGGAAAGTATAATAGTTATGGGGTTTATCGGAGAAACAGAATATAGATGCTTAAAACTTGCAACACTTTGTGAAGAAGCATTGTGGAAAGGTTTTAACCTTTTATGCCATGGTATTTCAACTTCTTATAATTTCTTCTAGTCCAATATTTATTATACTAGTTATCTTGGAATTCTTAGACAGACGGTTTCATGTTTTCCATAATCATTTTCATTCACATTTTGATATATTTTACCTTAAAATCTACAATAAATACTATCAAGGACATATGACATAAAACTTAACTGTACTTTTCTTGTTTTCTTTGGTAAAATTTCAAATACAATGTCTTTTATAATTTCTATTTAATCAAAGGAAATCGGTAGAAAGTGCCATTTATCCAAATCATATCTTTGCAAGTTGTGCTGTTAAATGTCCTGGATGCAAATTGATTATCTGTGACCTAACTTTTTAATTTTTTACTTGACATGAACATCCTGTTGAACCTAAAATTCAAAATATTAAAATCTCAGTTTATCATTCATTTCAACTCATCATTCTTTTCATATGTCTGGCTTTGATAAGTAGCATCATCTATACTTCTCTGAGCTAACAGCGTGTCTCGCTTATACGTGATCAATAATTAATTGTTGGACCGGCTGAAAATCACAGCATCTTCACTTCTTCTCACTTTTCATATTCAATATATATATATTCAAAACATCAATTCCGTTCCATTAATTGTCTACAATTATCCTGCTGTTTATTACGATTCTCACTATGCCACTTAAGTCCCAATAATCTTGCCTAGTCTACTGCAATAATGAACCAAGATTACTCAATTTCCTGTTTCTCTTCTCTCCATTTTCTCTACTCAGTGTTATGAAATTGTTTAATTCCAAAACAAAAACACAATCTTTTCACTGTTTTCATCCAATACCATTGATGGCTTCTGAATATGTACAAGATTAAGTCCAAACTCCCCATCCTACAATTCAAGATTTTCCAAAATTAACCCTAAGAATTTTTTAAACTTGTCTTCCAATTCACTGCATTGGACATCTATGCAGTCTTACTAGATCTTTTTCCATTACCTGTTTTCCCGGCCTAGTTCTGATTTTTTTTTATCTTTGTCCCTGGATCAATATTATTCCCTCCCCCCCCCTTTTTTAAAGATTTTATTTACTTGACAGAGAGAGACACAGCGAAAAAGGGAACATAAGCAGAGGGAGTGGGAGAGGGAGAAGCAGGCTTCCCACTGAGCAGGGAGCCCTGATGTGGGGCTTGATCCCAGGACCCTGGGATCATGACCTGAGCTAAAGACAGACGTTTAACGACTGAGCCACCCAGGCGCCCCAATATTATTCGCCTCATATATCCAACTGGCTAATCCGGTTTTTCAAGACAATGTATGTAATAACACCTCCAACAAATATACTTTCATTTCCACCTATCCACTGCCATATAATCTACATTTATTATTTTACTACTGATAATAATTTTATTTATCTATGAGGTGTATCAGTCTTGTTTTGATACATTTTGTTATAGACATATCTAAACCTTAACTATATCATAAAATTGTTGAAGAAGGATCCAAGGCACATTTATCTTGATATTCCCTCTGATAACATAAAAATAATTTTGCAGGAATTATTGTATGTACATGTTTCCAAAGAAAGAGAGAATGCTGATAAGTATTCCCATAGAAAGAATAATGAAAGTGAGGCTAACCTGGAATGAAGATATCTTCATTCATTCATTCATTCATTCAAGAACATCTAATTAATTATTTCCATAGCCAAAGATTATGCTAGGTGGTCAGAAAAAAAATCTCTTTTCAGGAAATGTATAAGCAATTGTGTCAGGACAGATATTAAAATATAAATATTTTATAAAGAATGTTAGAATAATTACAAGGCAAATAAGAATGAGTGATTACTTCCCCTTGAGGCCAAGTATGAGGTAAGAAAAGTTTCACAGATGATGGAACACTTCATCTCAATGTTGAAATGTAAGTAGATGTGTGCAAGTAGGAAGCATGGGGAAATTATACTCAGGGTAAATGGAACAGCATGAACAAAGGAGGAGTATGACAATTTGAGAGAGTGAGCCCTTTTGCATGAAACTATAATATGAACTAAGTTGTTAGTGAAACTGGATCATGTAAGTTTGGGGGTCAAGACATAGTGAGAGTGTGTGTCAGGACTAGAAACGGTGCCCTATAAAGATTATTTTAATGTAAGTGTGAAGAATGGAGTGTAATAGTGTCCTATTAGAAGGAGAGAAAGCAATTAGGATAGGAATAAAATAAAGAAGAGGTAAGGTCCCTCTTCTAGCCCCCAAACAGCAGGTCTGAAAAGGAAGGAAGGAAGCCACTCATGTTCTAGAAGGTAAAATATCATGACTTGTTCATAAAAATTTGGATTGGAGAGTTAGAGAAAAGCAGGTATCAAGGAGATTGGAGAGTTAGAGAAAAGCAGGTATCAAGGCTGCCTCAGATTACTGGTTGATAATTGGGTGGGTAGCAGTGTCATTCATTCATTCATTCATTCATTCATTCATTCATTCATTCATTCATTTATCCTGAGAAGGATAAAGTTTATTTTAGATAATTTACATGTGAAGTACATAAAAGGCATAATGGAAATATTCTGGACTTTGGAAACAGGGCTTGCATTCTGGTCTGGCTCTTACTAAACAGGAACACTACTAAACGGGAACACTAAGCAACTTCAATTTCACTTCTCACACTTTACATCTGTAATATGTGTAAAACAAATGTGATAACATTGTTGTGAGAATGGTATACACATGCTACAGTGTATATAGTAGGGTTTCACAAGTGATAGATGATAAGGAAAACTATCATCATCACCTTAATGGGATATACATGGCATTTTAAGATACTTGTTTGGATTTTTTTTTTTTTAAGATTTTATTTATTTGACAGAGAGAGACACAGCGAGGGAGGGAACACAAGCAGGTGGAGAGGAGAGGGAGAAGCAGACTCCTGGCTGAGCAGGGAGCCCGATGTGGGGCTCGATCCCAAGACCATGAGATCATGACCTGAGCCGAAGGCAGATGCTTAACGACTGAGCCACCCAGGCGCCCCCACTTGTTTGGATTTAGAAACAACTTCTAGGTGGCAGTTTGTAGCCTAGAGCAGATATACATCTTCAAGATCTGGAACACTTAACTTTGTTATATATCCACAGGTGATCAATCAACTAGCAATTGTGAACATGAATGCAATAAGAATATGAATGAGCCATGAGAAGTGTGCTTAAAATAGCTCATCATTTTGTATGGGGGAAATAGACCTGACCTCAGCAGCTTCTATCTAAATTGGTTTTAAAAAGAAAGCAAGCAGATTGCTATTCATCACTTTTCTCATGATTTATTTCTAGATTATCCAGATCTTCCCAAATTTTCTTTTTTGTTGCTATTGAGTCCAAGAGTTGATTCTTTCAATCTGAGGTCCAAATGAAAGTTATTGGGGCACTTGTGTTAATCTGCTTTTCAGATACACTTAAGTGTTAAAATATACTTGGAAATTGTATTAAAATGTATCTCATTTTCAAAACAATGTTACACAGACAATACAAAAACACTTTTTGTATAAAGTTCAAATTTAAAGCCAAAATGTTAAATGCCAGTGGCAAATGTTAGAAAAAAATGAAACTATTCCATTTATTTTTCTGAAGATTAGCTGCACTTTCATAGGCCATGTAGATTTAAGAAAGGTACAGCCCAAGAGCATAAGCAAGGGAATGCTTCATTCAGGAGATTTAAGTTTGGATGAACATCAGTGGCATTTTAGCACTAATCCCAGTATCACACAAATATTGTAAATTATCTTTCCTCCCTTCTCATCTCTATGCAAGATTTCATCATCTTTCATGGCTTTTCTATTTGCCGATGACTCAAAAACCTGCATTTCCAGGCCAGACTGTTCCCCCGAGCTACAGGCATATACCCTACAAGAAGCTACTTTCATAACCTGTATGTCAAGGCACTTATTTATCCTCTAACCTGCTTCTCCCAAATCGCTTAAGCGGTGTGTGATACAACCTACTTTCACCCATCAACATGAGAAATTTAGGGACCATCTTAGAGAACTCCTCCTCACCATAACACAGCCATCAATTATTGGCCAAGAACTTTCAACTCTACTGCTACACAATTTAAAATACATTCTCCATTTTTTCTATTACCACTTTCACTGGTAAACTCCAGGTCTTATCTCATGCAGTCAAACTTTCTCCCTGCCTCTATTATTAATCTTCCTCCATTCATCTTTCTGGAAATGTATCTTTTACATCATACACATGAAGTTCTGAAAACGTAAGTATTGATTACATAATTTCCTACATAAAAATACATCACTGGCATATAAATGCCTATAAGGATAGTCTTCACTATACTCTATAGTGATTCCCAAGATTTAACTCTTTCCTGTGTCTACAAGCTTTGAATCTTGCCAAATGTCCATTCTACTTTGCTATTCCCTACTACATAAAGTTCCCCAGTAACTTCAGATTCTGTCAAACCCTGTGATTTTTCTCGCTTCTCAAATTGTCCTGATATCCTAATTCCTAACCTTGATGCCTTCAGTAGAACTTCCCATTCTCTTATGTATCTCTCATGTGTCTCACACATCCTTTTCCATATCAACTTGTTGTACCGTTATTTGCTAATATATTTACTTTGCCCTATCAGATTAGATATCCTTATGTTAATATGCTGATAAATACACTCAGATCCTAGCATCTACTGGTAATAATAATTATAGTAATCAATACCACTTACTGAGTACCTACAAGGCATAAGAAAATGTTGAGGAACTGTGACTATATATATATATATATTTTTTTTTTTTAAGATTTTATTTATTTATTTGAGACAGAGAGAATGAGAGACAGAGAGCATGAGAGGGAGGAGGGTCAGAGGGAGAAGCAGACTCCCTGCCAAGCAGGGAGCCCGATGCGGGACTCGATCCAGGGACTCCAGGATCATGACCTGAGCCGAAGGCAGTCACTTAACCAACTGAGCCACCCAGGCGCCCCGGAACTGTGACTATATTAACTCATCACTCTGTTACACGTAATTTATGGGAGAAGAAGAGGTTAAATAAATTAAGCTTCACTGAATGAGTATTTATGCCAGAATTTGAAGTGAAGCATACTGGCTCCAGAACCTATAACTGCCTCTCTTGCAGAGATCTTGATTATTGACTAGATTACTAAAATGTATGAATACCCTTGGTTTTGTGCAAGAATTAATGGTTTTTATTTTTACTTCAGATACATTCAAAAAGCAGTGAAATGTCAGAAGTTCTAGGTTATTGTGATGATTAAGTGAATTAATTTCTGTGAATTACGTGGAATACTGTTTAGTACATAACATGTAATCAGTAAATGAGTTCTATCACATCTGCTATTTTTTGAGAACTTCCCATAAGCTAGGTACTTTAATAACCACCTTACATAGATTATCTATTTCTATCATTTTAGTAACTTTGAAAGGTTGACATTATTTTCTCCTTTTCATCAGAGGAGACAGAATGTCACATACATAATAAGTGTTAGAAGCAATATTTTAACATTTAAAACCAATGTCTCCTATTGTTCTGATGATCCATTAAGAAAATGTATGTAAAAATTCCAATTACATTATATTATATATCTGATATATGTACATACAAATATATACATACATATATACATAGATACATAGAGTGGGAAAGAGACCGAAATTCTTGTTTAAAATTTCATCTTATGTCCTTTGCTATATTATTTAACTTTGAGACAATTCTGTAATTTTACCTATTGACTTCTGTTTTATAGGCTTCAAGGCAAAAAACTGTCAAATATGTTAACTATTATGAAATAATTAATATCATCTTTCCTTTTAAAGTAATTTTTTCTTCTTCATGTGTGAAAATTACTACCAACATACATTAAAAGTTTTTAAGTAGAAAAAAATAACTGAAAAATATTCAATTTGAGAGAGTGAGCCCTTTTTGCATAACTTGATTTTTCTGTTAACTATATTATCTTTGAAATATTATTTTAAAACTCTGAAAGTCTTATTAAACTGAACACATAGAACTCAGTTTCTATTTCCAGACTTAGATACCCCTCAACGGCTGTCATCATGCTGTTAATTGAATGTTTGTGTGAAGATGATAGAATTTTTAACAGCAAAAGCAAAGACATTGTTTTCAACACTTTGATTTTGGTCTCTTCTTTTTTTGGATGTATCTAAAGCTGGTTATAACTTTGTTTCTCAGTCTCTATTTACTTACTGTTGGCTTTTGACTTTCTATTTGACAACTTCACTTTGGTGTTTGCCACTGCTTGTCACTAATATGCTTTTCTTCAATAACTTCAAACACTGTAGCAGTTTCTCTAGCATCAATAATAAGAGGATATTTTTAAAAATTGAGTTATAAAGAAATATGAACAGGGCAAATTAACTCTGAAGAATGGAATCATCTTGACATATATATTCATCATTTTAAAAATCTGGTATACCAATAACTACAGTATAAAAGGGAGAGACAAATCTGTAGGATGTGAAAAGACTCAGTGAAAATATAAGGATAGAGGATTCCGGGAAAATAGGAGAACAGGAAGCATCAAGAATACTCTCCACCTAGAGGACTACAGGTGCGATGTAATTATTTTGGAACTCTAGAATCTATTGGCATGCAACTTGCAGGGGAAGACTTAGACATAAATTGTAATAATTTCAGTCAGTTTCATGGGTGAATCCCTTAAAAAACCCTGGACAACAAGGCTCAGGAGAACTTATTTGGTTGGCATTACTTCATACATTTTGCCATACACAGTTGACAGAAAATTGAGTGCATATCTATGTGACTCCCCTGGGAGAGGACACTGGAAAGCTTGCCTCTGGGTTCTACTGACCTTCAACCCATTTACCTCTACCTATTCCCTTTGCTGATTTTAATCTGTATTCTTTCACTGTGATAAAATATAACCATGGTTGCAAGAGTATTTTGAGTCTTATGATTTCAGGTGATTGTTGAGCCTGCAGGTGATTTTAGAGACTCCTAAGACAACATGATTTCCTTATGAATGGACTTTTTTCCTATGTCACTAAAAGACATAAGCCCCCCCATTCAATTTTCAATGCATAATTCAACCTCATGTGATTTCTCTCCTCTCTTCTTTCTTTTTTTTTCTTCTGCCCTGCCCTGCCCTTCCCTTCCTTTTCCTTTCCTTTCGTCTATATGGTAAGTAAATCTAGAAGAGTCAGGGTGACCTAGTACTGTTCTCTTCTCCTCAGTGTAGCAAGGGTAAGTGAGCTGGTCTGGACTTGCCTTGTCATACTGTTAACTTTCCTTCCTTGGAAAAATTTATCCTTTTGGACTACATTTTGTATTTATGAGTAGGTATAAGGCTTCCCTTAAACTTGAAGCATACACTATGCATAGCAATCAGGCTTCTTCTGGAACTGTGTACTGGAAGATAAAGGGCCCTTGAAGAAGAACTGTAAAAGGAGTATTTTGAATCTATTCTACTATTTCCCTAGCTTATTGGTGACCCCAAGGAGAAGAGTAATTTGCTGGGGACTATTTTGTTCTGAGATTCCTGGAAGCTATATCTTCAAATAATACCAAACACTCAATTTTCTAAATGACAAGGATTTCAAAAATGTTTGTCTTGCAAAATGGAAGAATAGTGCTAACTAGTGTTATTTAATTGCAATAGATATGTCAAATAAAGAAAGCAATCAGT
Source organism: Mirounga leonina (assembly GCF_011800145.1). Taxonomy (NCBI): domain Eukaryota; kingdom Metazoa; phylum Chordata; class Mammalia; order Carnivora; family Phocidae; genus Mirounga; species Mirounga leonina. The sequence goes on along the minus strand of NW_023270316.1, from coordinate 24,155,877 downwards.
AGTTCTCTTTTAATTTATTAGTTATGAGAACCAGTGAGGTTTTTTTTTTTTTCTCTTCAACTAGTAACTATATGTGTCATTAGACAATTAACCTCTCTGTACTTCAAATTTTCCATCTGCTTGGTAATAATTAACTTGGTAATAATTGACTTCACAGCAATGCTATGACAAATAGTATTATATTTTAGGAAATAATTTCTTCCTGTTAGTCTGGACCTGTTGCTCCTTATTCTGATGACAAGTTTCCTTATAGGAAATAGGTAACAAACCCCAGAAGTAACAGGTATTGGTACATTTTAGGGGGCTATTTAAATGCTGTTCTCTAGGTGTTTATGTTGAATAACAGGCCCAAATGGTCAGGTCTGTAGGAACAAATGTAGTCCGTTTTTTTTTTTTTTAAGATTTTTATTTGTTTATTTATTTGACAGAGAGAGAGTGCACACAAGCAGGGAGAGTGGCAGGCAGAGGGAGAAGCAGGTTCCCTGTTGAGCTGGGAGCCGGGTGTGGGTACTCAATCCCAGGACCCCAGGATCATGACCTGAGCCAAAGGCAGATGTTTAACCAACTGAGCCAACCAGGTGTCCCAAATGTAGTCATTTTTAAGTGACAATGCATGTGTGACTGTTCCCTCTGTGTGGATGCCATAGTCCATCTAGAATGCACTTGTCTCAAAGCAAGGATCAGACAATGTTAATCCTACTTTTTGTAATAATAAAAAAATTATCTCTAGAAAAGCAAGGTTAATGTCAGTATCTCTCAACAACTAAAGATTATTCCCTGCAAACTCTAACTTACAAAAGTGCTAATATAAATCTCTCCTAAAATCACAAAACTCATTCGACTATCTGTCCACATTTGGAGAATTTAGTCAGTTCATTATTAGTTCCTTTGATGTCATTTTTACTAACTTACTGAGTTATCACCAGGTAATTTTCTCAATTTACTTTTCTTTCTCTCTTTTCTTTCTTTCTTTCTTTCTTTCTTTCTTTCTTTCTTTCTTTTTTGAGAAAGAGAGAGCATGTATGCAGGGAAGGGGCAGAGGGAGAGGGAGATAGAATCTTAAGCAGACTCCACACCCAGCACAGAGCTCAACTTGGGGCTCCACATGGGGCTCAATCTCATGACCCTGAGATCATGACCTGAGCTGAAATCAAGAGTCGGAGGCTTACCTGACTGAGCTACCCAGGTGCCTCACTTATTTTCAAATGTATGGTGGACAATTCGTATTCATGGAATGTATTCCATAGAACTATTAGGCCTTCCATTCAAAATTCAAAATTTTACCTTAGTTAAACCTACCAAAGTAGAAAAAAGCATGCCCTAATAAGGAATTATTCTTTCCTACATTCATAGTATGTGGAGATACACACTCAGGTTAAAATGGAAATTTTATATTTATTTAAGTAAATCAAGTCAGAGAAATCTTTTTTAAACTGCTTATTAAGGTATAATAAATTACAAAAAAAGAACATATTTAATGTATACAATTTGATGAGTTTCGTAATATGCATGCAACAATGAAACCATCACGACAATCAATGTAATAGACATATCCATCACTTTAAATGTTCCCTCTTACCCTTTTGTTTTTGTGGTAAGAATACTTAACAACTGAATTATTTTATCTATCATGTTTGCTTTAGCTGTTTGTACTAGATGAATCCCTAGAACTTGAAAAAACACTTCAACTAAAATCAAAACCATTATATTTTGGTGGTCTATTGTGATTCCCATTTTGTGGTTTTCATCATTAATATACAATAATTGTAATAATAGTGAACATTTATTTTGTGCTTATGTAAGAACATACTTTCTTAACAATAATGTATAAAGTATTAACTCTGTTTATTCATAATTTACAGGTGAGAAAGCAGAAGCCAAGAGCTTACACCTAGCAAGTGGCAGAAATGGGATGCTTCACCCAAGCCACTTGATTTTAGAGGTAGCACTCTGAACAACTTACCCATGTTTTCTTCCTATTTATCTCCAAATCCTATGCCTCCTTCCTATTCATTACCAAAGAATGATTGGCTTTCTTTTTTTTTTTTTTTAAAGATTTTATTTATTTATTTGAGAGAGAGAGAGCACATTAGAGGGGGGAGGGTCAGAGGGAGAAGCAGACCCCCTGCCGAGCAAGGAGCCCGATATGGGACTCGATCCCGGGACTCCAGGATCATGACCTGAGCCGAAGGCAGTTGCTTAACCAACTGAGCCACCCAGGCGCCCGAATGATTGGCTTTCATAAGAATGGTATAAAAATAAAAAAAAAGTTCAATGTATTTTTAGAATAAAACCATGGTTTATTTGCATTTTATAAGATATTAATGCTACTTTGCATTCATTATTGTTATTTCTGATGAAGAATGAGTCCCAATACTGAGCAATAGCCTAAACTTGGTTAAAAAGTTATTTGCAAAGTTATTAATTATATCTTCTATTTTGTCTTATTGTATTTTCCATTTCCTTCAGCAATGTAATGAAATAAAAATAGCAATAAATGCTAAGACTTGAGTGTTTACTTAGTTCTAGGCACTGTTACTGTATTAATTTATTTAATGCTATTAATAACTCTATTGGTAGGTACTGTTATTTCCTCCATTTCATTGACATGAACAAAGAAGAACAGAGAGGTACAATAAATTACCAAGGGTTACTTGGCTAAAAAGGCAAAGATGCAAAGTTTAAATATAGTACACACAGAAGCAAAGTCCATCCTTTGTAGCTTTCTTAAAATTCATAAAGAAAGATCAAGAAAGGGGCACTTGGGTGGCTCAGTCATTAGGCGTCTGCCTTCGGCTCAGGTTGATCCCAGGACCCCGTGATCGAGCCCCTCATCGGGCTCCCTGCTCGGCGGGAATCCTGCTTCTCCCTCGCCCACTCCCTCTGCTTGTGTTCCCTCTTTCACTGTGTCTCTCTCTATCAAATAAATAAATAAAATCTTAAAAAAAAAAAAAAGAAAGAACAAGAAAAAGTGATCAAGTAACAGAGAAATCAAGGAACTGAAGACAAGAGTATGCTGAAAATGAATTTTAAAATATTTCATTTGGAAGAAAAATTACACAGAGTTGACATATTCCAATTTAGTACTTACTGTTTGTTGGAAAATAAGTTAGGCTTTAAAATTTTGATATCTCATATGCATGACGAAGAAAGTGAAAATAAATTCTTATTAGTTCTTTCATATTGCATTGATTTTTTCCCCCTCTACATAGATTTTTGATAAAGAAATCAGTAATTTTGAATGTTCTGGAAATCCTTTTTAATGACACTGCTGATAAGGAATCGCTTAAGTACTCATGTTTACAACTAAAGCTGTCTTGATTTATTATAGAAATTTATTCATGTTCCATAGATATTAAATGTGATTACAAGATTAACTAAGAAAAATGAATTTCTTGTTTTCATTCAATAATATGAAAAAAGGAACTGATGAATTGTATATATATTATGCTATTGCAAATTGTAAGGGTAAGAAGTTGACAAGTACACAGAGTTTGAATTTGTTGAATGTTTGTGTGCAAAAAAACCTCATACACACACACAATAAACATTAAATGAGGTGCAGGTCTATTTAAACATAGACCCAATCTAAAATGTACACATTCATTCAAAATATGTAAGTCCCTACCGTGTTCACTCTACCAGTAGGTATTAGAATGTATGATATACAAAACAGGCATGTTCTCTTTTCTTTGGAAAAAAAAGGTAAAGAGAACACCTCATAGTTCAATGGAAAACTATAACTCTAGTAAGTGTCAAATGTGGAGATATATGTATATCAGTCTCAGTAGTGGGTGCTGATTAAAAGCTTTCTTGAAGAAATGAAATATGAAGCTGAGAGATTTAACTATGTAATGAGGAAAGAGAAGAGTGCTCCAGGCAGAGTGAACCCAATACTATCCAACACTGAAGGTATCCTCACATTTTGGAGAAACTAAAAGAAACACACATAAACAAGGATGGCAAGAAAGACAAGGGAAAGGAGACAATGGTTGGGCTTTAAAAGTGAGGTTAATGAGTTAGGACTATATTCTAAGGAAAATATTAAACCAGTGAAGGAATGAGATAGGTGACAAGATCAGATTTACATTTTGAAAATTAATTTCAAAAATGGAGTGAATGGGTTGAGGAAGGAGGTATGGATGCTGGTGACTATTAATTGATTGCATTTACCTAAAGGAATGGTGAGAATAATTCTGATTAAAATGGAGTTAGTGGAAAAGGATATAAATGAAAATATTCTAGACTTATTAAAAAAGGAAATTTGTCAGAACTGGGATGGAATACATAGGAAGAGTCAATTATGGTCTCCAGTTTATAGATTGATGAACTAGATAAATGATGCAAAAATCAATGGCAAAAGATATACCAGAAAACCAGGTAGGACAAATAGGTGGGAAATTATGAACCATCCTATATTTATTTGTTTATTTATTTATTTATTTGAAATATGCATGTATATACAAATTTATTAATGAAGTTTGAAGCTAATAACTGGCTGAGTTTAATACTCTAATAAAGTGAAGTAATGATAAATTATTCAACTTCTCCAAATCATACATATTTACACAATGTGTTGCAAATCAAGTCAATCAAATCAGCTTTTTAGCTGCATTTATCAAATCCTTTAATAAAATTATATACATTACTATTTTCTTCAACCACTATAAATACCAGATGACTTAAGGAGACAGTTATTTATTAATTAATTTAAGGCTTTCTTAGGAGCTGAATGAAAGTATCTTATAACTAATGATCGTGAATATTTCTAGATGTACTATTAACAGGAACAATAGATACTAATTTTTAAAAAATCATTGATATAAATATTTTATACCCTAAAAGTAGGAAATACCTTCTATTCTAATTGTTTATAAAATTTTTTATCAAATTTGCAAAGTTTGATTATACACTAAGTAACCTGCAAACATTAATGAAGAGTGATCTATTTTGCTGAGGTTAATTTTTCCTTTTGATCAAAATTAGTTTGTGATCCACAAGTGACCCTTGAACTTTCCTAATAAATAAGACCTACATAAAATATACTTTCTTTTCTTTAGCACTATTTGATGTAAAAGTGTAATGGTGTAAATGCGTGAAAACATGTTATTTTATCATTTTATTGAGGCTTCAAAGAAATTTTCTTTGATAATTTATGGTACGTAATTTTCTGACCTGTAAGTCATAAATTTTGGTTCATCATGGTGGATTTGTTTGACTTGAGTATCTCAAATAATTTACCTCTTCTTTGTTCTTTTGCCAATCTCTTTTCTTTCCTTGTCTTTCTTATTCCTTTCTCTAACCCACTCTCTGAAGCACACCCTAAAACTATCAAGATGTCCCAGCTTCAGAGGAGCAAGATGGTGGAGGAGTAGGAGACCTAAATTTCGTCTGGTCCCAGGAATTCAACTAGATAGGTATCAAACCATTCTGAACACCTACAAACTCAACAGGAGATCGAAGAAAAGAATAGCAGCTACTCTCTGAACAGAAAAGCGACCACTTTCTGGAAGGTAGGATGTGTGGAGAAGTGAATCTGAGGCGATATTTGGGAAGATAGACTGCAGGAGGAGGGAGCCTCCGTCAGCCAGCTACCAGCAAGTGATAGAGCAGCAGAGCACAAAATTGGAACTTTTAGAAGTCCACTTCACTGAAGGACATCACTCCAATGGCTAAGCAGCAGGTGGAACCCTCACTGGGACAGTGCGGTCTCAGGACCCTCGGGGTAACAGAAAGACCAGGGGTACCTGAGTGTGGCAGAGATCCCAGGGATCAGAGCAGGGAAGTTGGCTGCAAAGACAGAGCCGAGGAGTGGGCTCTCAGCTTGGTGCTGCCATAAACTGTGATCTGTGGCACAGTCAGGCCACAGTACTTCGAGCAGGGACACAAGTGGCAGAGCCGGGGAGACTCCCTTACCTCCCCCGGGAGAAGCAGCACGGGAGCAAACCACAGGAATCTACTGGGTTTAGAGACTCCACATGGGGTCGTATGCCAGAGATAGAAACACTCAGTCACAGGCTGGGCGAGGATGGAGTAGGGCCGGAGACCGGGGAGACAGGCGTGATTGACTCGTTTTCTCTGGGGGCTCACTGAGGAGTGGGACCCTGAGTTCTCAGCTCCTCTGGGGTGGAGGCTGCCATTTTCTTTCTTTTCTTTTTTTTTTTTTTAGATTTTATTCACTTATTTGACAGAGAGAGACACAGCAAGAGGGAACACAAGCACTGGGAGTGGGAGAGGGAGAAGCAGGCTCCCCATGGAGCAGGGAGCCAGACGCAGGGCTCGATCCCAGGACCCTGGGATCATGACCTGAGCTGAAGGCAGACATTTAATGACTAAGCTACCCAGGCACCCCATGGGAGGCCGCCATTTTCACTCTTGTCCTCCAAACCTGTACGGAAAGCTTGCAGGGAACAAAAGCTACCAAGAGCAAACCTGAGCAGATTACTTAGCCTGGCCCATGGCAAGGGTGGTAGAATTCTGCCTCCAGCAAAGACATTTAAGAACCACTGCAACAGGCCCCAGAAGATCCCCAAGAAGAGCCAGCCAAGACCAAGTTTACTGATCAATGAGAATGGCAGAATTCCAGCACTAGGGGAATACAACACATAGAATTCATGCCTTTTTTCCCCCAAGATTTTTTAGTCTTTCAAAGTTAATTTTTTTTAATTTTCTTTATTTTTTCTTTTTCTATTTTTTTAGTTGAATTTTTCTTTTACCCTTTTTCAACCAACATCTTATCAGTCCCTTTTTTAAAAATCTTTTTTTTATTTTTCATTTTTAGACTCATATTCTATTCCTTCATTGTAGTTAACCTTATTTTTTGTATATATATATATATATATATATATGTATGTTGCTCTCTCTTTAAAATTTTGGGATACAGGTTCTTCTAAGAAACCAAAATACACCCTAAATCTCTAGTGTATGGCTCTGTTCTAGTCTCCTGCCTGATCACATTTTCTCCCTTCTTTTTTTTTAATTTCTCTTCTTTCTTTTTTCAACCAACTTCTTATCAAATCCTTTTATAAAATCTTTTATAACTTTCATATTTACAGTCATATTCCATCCCTTCTTCGTATTTACCCTTATTTTTCTACATATACGTTTTTCTTCTTTTAAATTTTGGGAGGCAGTGTCTTCTAACAGACCAAAATATGCCCAAAATCCAGTGTGTGACACTGATCTCTTCAGAAGCCTGATCATACTTGATCATTTTCTTTTTTTTTCTTTCTTTCCCTTTCTTTTCCTCCCAGTTTCAGGTCTTTTCTAAATTGTTTAGTGTATATTTTTCTGGGATCATTGTTACCCCATTAGCATTTTGTTCTCTCATTCATCTTTTCTCCTCTGGACAAAATGACAAGACCTAAAAAATCACCTCAAAAAAAAGAACAAGAGGCAGTACCGACTGCCAGGGACCTAATCAATATGGACATTAGTAAGATGTCAGAACTAGAGTTCAGAATGATGATTATAAAAATACTAGCTGGGCTTGAAAAAACGATGGAAGATACTAGAGAAACCCTTTCTGGAGAAATAAAAGAACTAAAAACTAACCAAGTCGAAATCAAAAAGGCCATTAATGAGGTGCGATCAAAAATGGAGGCTCTAACTCCTAGAATAAATGAGGCAGAAGACAGAATTAGTCATATAGAAGACCAAATGATGGAGAATAAAGAAGCTGAGAAAAAGAGAGATAAACAACTACTGGATCATGAGGGCAGAATTCGAGAGATAAGTGATACCATAAGATGAAACAATATTAGAATAATTGAGACCCAGAAGAAGAAAGAGAGGGGCAGAGGTATATTGGAGCAAATTATAGAAGAGAACTTCCCTAATTTGAAGAAGGAAACAGGCATCATAATCCAGGAGGCACAGAGAACCCCCGTCAAAATCAATAAAAACAGGTCAACACCTCAACATCTAATAGTAAAATTTACAAATTCCAGAGACAAAGAGAAAATCCTGAAAGCAGCTTGGGGCAAGAGGTCTGTAACCTACAACAGTAGAAACATTAGATTGGCAGCAGATCTATCCACAGAGACCTGGCAAGACAGAAAGGACTGGCATGATATAGTCAGAGCACTAAACAAGAAAAATATGCAGCCAAGAATACTATATCAGGATCGGCTGCCATTGAAAATAGAAGGAGAGATAAAAAGCTTCCAGGATAAATAAACCTAAAAGAATTTGCAAACACCAAACCAACCCTACAAGAAATATTGAAAGGGGTCCTCTAAGCAAAGAGAGAGCCGAAAAGTAACACAGACCAGAAAGGAACAGAGATAATATACAGTAACAGTCACCTTACAGATAATACAATGGCACAAAATTCCTATCTTTCAATAGTTACCCTGAATGTAAATGGGCTAAATGCCCCAATCAAAAGACACAGGCTATCAGATTGGATGAAAAAAACAAGACCCATCAGTATGCTGCCTGCAAGAGACTCATTTTAGACCCAAAGGAACCTCCAGATGGAAAGTGAGGGGGTGGAAAATCATTTACCATGCTAATGGACATCAAAGAAAGCTGGGGTGGCAATCCTTATATCAAATAAATTAGATTTTAAAACAAAGACTATAATAAGAGATGAGGAAGGACACTATATCACACTTAAAGGGTCTATTCAACAAAATCTAACAATTGTAAATATCTATGCCCCTAACATGGGAACAGCCAATTATATAACCCAACTAATAACAAAATCAAAGAAACACATTGACAACAATACAATACCAGTAGGGGACTTTAACACCCTCCTCACTGAAATGGACAGATCATCCGAGCAAAAGATCAACAAGAAAATAAAGGCTTTAAATGACACACTGGACCAAATGGACTTCAGATATATTCAGAACATTCCATCCTAAAGCAACAGAATACACATTCTTCTCTAGTGCCCATTGGACATTCTCCAGAATAGATCACATCCTAGGTCACAAATCAGGTCTCAACTGGTACCAAAAGATTGGGATCATTCCCTGCCTATTTTCAGACCACAATGCTTTGAAACTAGAACTCAATCACAAGAGGAAAGTCGGAAAGAACTCAAATACATGGAGGCTAAAGAGCATCCTACTAAAGAATCAATGGGTCAACCAGGAAATTAAAGAAGAATTTAAAAAATTCATGGAAACCAATGAAAATAAAAACACAACTGTCCAAAATCTTTGGGATACAGCAAAGGCAGTCCTAAGAGGAAAGTATATAGCAATACAGCCTTTCTCTAGAAACAAGAAAGGTCTCAAATACACAACCTAACCCTACACCTAAAGGAGCTGGAGAAAGAACAGCAAATAAAACCTAAACCCAGCAGGAGAAGAGAAATAATAAAGATCAGAGCAGAAATCAAGGATATAGAAACCAAAAGAATAGTAGAATAGATCAATGAAAAAAGGAGCTGGTTCTTTGAAAGAATTAACAAGATTGATAAACCCCTGGCCAGACTTACCAAAAAGAAAAGAGAAATGACCCAAATAAATAAAATCATGAATGAAAGAGGAGAGATCACAACTAACACCGAAGAAATACAATTATAAGAACATATTATAAGCAACTATATGCCAGCAAATTAGATAACCTGGAAGAAATGGGTGCATTCCTAGAGATGTATCAACTACCAAAACTGAACAAGGAAGAAATAGAAAACCTGAACAGACCCATAACCACTAAGGAAATTGAAGCAGTAATCAAAAATCTCCCAATAAACAAGAGCCCAGGGCCAGATGGCTTCCCAGGGGAATTCTACCAAACATTTAAAGAAGAATTAATACCTATTCTTCTGAAACGGTTCCAAAAAATAGAAATGGAAGGAAAACTTCCAAACTCGTTTTATGAGGCCACCATTACCTTGATCCCCAAACCAGACAAAGACCCCATCAAAATGGAGAATTACAGACCAATATCCTTGATGAACATGGATGCACAAATTCTCACCAAAATACTACCCAATAGGATACAACAGTAAATTAAAAGGATTATTCACCACGACAAAGTGGGATTTATCCCTGGGCTGAAAGGTTGGTTCAACATCTGCAAATCAATCAATGTGATTCAATACATTAATAAAAGAAATAACAAGAATCATATGATATCTCAATAGATACAGAAAAAGCATTTGAAAAAGTATAGCATCCTTTCTTGATTAAAACTCTTCAGAGTGTAGGGACAGAGGGTACATATCTAAATATCATAAAAGCCATCTATGAAAAACCTACAACGAATATCATTCTCAATGTGGAAAAACTAAGAGCTTTTCTCCTAAAGTCAGGAACACAGCAGGGATATCCACTCTGCTATTCAACATAGTACTAGAAGTCCTGGTCACAGCCATCAGACAACAAAAAGGAATAAAAGGCATCCGAATTGGCAAAGAAGAAGTCAAACTCTCACTCTTTGCAGATGATATGATACTTTATGTGGAAAACCCAAAAGACTCCACCCCAAAACTGTTAGAACTCATACAGGAATTCAGTAAAGTGGTAGGATATAAAATCAATGCACAGAAATCAGTGGCATTCCTATACACCAACAACAAGACAGAAGAAAGAGAAATTAAGGAGTCGATCCCATTTACAATTGCACCCAAAACCGTAAGATACCTAGGAATAAGTCTAACCAAAGAGGCAAAGAATCTGTACTCAGAAAACTATAAAATACTCATGAAAGAAATTGAGGAAGACATAAAGAAATGGAAAATGTTCCATGCTCATGGATTGGAAGAACAAATATTGTGAAGATGTCAATGCTACCTAGAGCAATCTACACATTTAATGCAATCCCTATCAAAATACCATCCACTTTTTTCAAAGAAATGGAACAAATAATCCTAAAATTTGCATGGAACCAGAAAAGACCCCGAATACCTAGCACAATGTTGAAAAAGCAAAGCAAAGCTGGTGGCATCACAATTCCAGACTTCAAGATCTATTACAAAGCTGTCATCATCAAGACAGTATGGTACTGGCACAAAAACAGGCACATAGATCAATGGAACAGAATAGAGAGCCCAGAAATGGACCCTCAACTCTATGGTCAACTAATCTTTGAGAAAGCAGGAAAGAATGTCCAATGGAAAAAACAAAGTCTCTTCAACAAATGGTGTTGGGAAAACTGGACAGCCACATGCAGAAGAATGGAACTGGACCATTTCCTTACCCCACACACAAAAGTAGACTCAAAATGGATGAAAAACCTAAATGTGAGACAGGAATCCATCAGAATCCTAAAGAACACAGGCAGCAACCTCTTCGACCTCAGCCGCAGCAACTTCTTCCTAGAAACATTGCCAAAGGCAAGAGAAGCAAGGGCAAAAATGAACTATTGGGACTTCATCAAGATAAAAAGCTTTTTCACAGCAAAGGAAAAAGTCAACAAAACAAAAGACAACTGACAGAATGAGAGAAGGTATTTGGTAAATGACATATCAGATAAAGTATCCAAAATCTATAAAGAACTTATCAAACTCAACACCCAAAGAACAAATAACCCAATCAAGAAATGGGCAGAAGACATGAACAGACATTTCTGCAAAGAAGACATCCAAATGGCCAACAGACATGAAAAAGTGCTTAACATCGCTCAGCATCAGGGAAATCCAAATCCAAACCTCAATGAGATACCATCTCACACCAGTCAGAATGGCTAAAATTAACAAGTCAGGAAACGACAGATGTTGGCGGGGACACAGAGAAAGGGGAACCCTTCTACACTGTTGGTGGGAATGCAAGCTGGTGCAGCCACTCTGGAAAACAGTATGGAGGTTCCTCAAAAAGTTGAAAATAGAGATACCCTATGACCCAGCAATTGCACTTCTAGGTATTTACCCCAGAGATACAAAAGTAATGATCCGAAGGGGTACATGCACCCCAATGTTTACAGCAGCAATGTCCAAAATAGCCAAACTATGGAAAGAGCCAAGATGTCCATCAACAGATGAATGGATAAAGAAGATGTGGTATATATATAAAATGAAATATTATGCAGCAATCAAAAAAAACAACAACAAAACGAAATCTTGCCATTTGCAATGATGTGGATGGAACTAGAGGGTATTATGCTAAGTGAAATAAGTCAATCAGAGAAAGACAAGTATCGTATGATCTCATTGATATGAGGAATCCTTTTTTTTTTTAAGATTTTATTTATTTATTTGACAGAGACAGAGATAGCGAGAGCAGGAACACAAGCAGGGGGAGTGGGAGAGGGAGAAGAAGGCTTACCGCTGAGCAGGGAGCCCAATGTGGGGCTCAATCCCAGGACCCTGGGATCATGACCTGAGCCGAAGGCAGGATATGAGGAATGCTTAATCTCAGGAAACAAACTGAGGGTTGCTAGAGTGGTGGGGGGTGGAAGGGATGGGGTGGCTGGGTGATAGACATTGGGGAGGGTATGTGCTATGTTGAGCACTGTGAATTGTTAAGACTGATGGCTCACACACCTGTACCTCTGAAACAAATAAAACACTGTATGTTAAAAAAAGAAGAAGAAAAAGATAGTAGGAAGGGAAAAATGAAGCGGGGGAAATCGGAGGGAGAGACGAACCATGAGAGACTATGGACTCTGAGAAACAAACTGAGGGTTTTAGAGGGGAGGAAGGTGGGTGAATGGGTTAGCTCAGTGATAGGTATTAAGGAGGGCACATATTGAATGGAGCACTGGGTGTTATATGCAAACAATGAATCATGAAACACTACATCAAAAACTAATGATGTAATGAATGGTGACTAACATAACATAGTAAAATAAAATTAAAAAAAAAAAAAAAAAGATGTCCCAGACTCTCCCATTATTTCATGTTTCTCAATCATCACCATCCTTCCCAGTGGGAACAGATTTATCATTTACCAGTTTCAAGGGTGCAGGTTGGTTGAACAGGATTAAAGTCAAAGATAGCAGTGAAATCGAGGAAGGGCAATCCTTCAGTGATCTTTTAAAGTACTGAAATAAATGTACAATAGAGATCTGAAATATAAATCACTTATATTCTGATGTTGATAATAACAAGGCAATAATTCAATTTTTGCTGAAGATGCTTACTGAACAGAACTTTTCTAGACCTGGAGAGGCCTATGCTACATCAAATTTTTGCAAAAGCTTTCTTCTATATATTTATAGCTTTTAAAAGGGAAAGAAAACAATAAATAAATCAAAACGTCTATTTCAAGAATTCGCAGTCTAGATCAATAGCTTTCTGACAAGTGGAATATGAATGTAATAATATTGAAATTGATACTAGTAACTTCTGCATTGTAATCACCACCTATAAATGGAATTTTTATGAAATGGATAAAGCATGCCAATTATTTCTTTGAAAGAAAAACTGAAGTTGACTATCAAAAATATTGCTGTTTGTCCAAAAAAATAAAATAGTTCTTCAAAAAGTTCTCAGATTATCAATGACTGAAGAGATTATTTGAAAATAGAGTCAGATAAAAATATTGGGGTAGCTCATAATGATCTCACAAATCTTAGGAATAATATTGCTTTAAACAAGACTTTTCCACCCAAAGCAGGGGAGAAAAAACTTACAAATCATATGTCTGATAAGGGATTTTTATCCATAATGTATAAATAACCTACAACTCAATAATAAAAAGACAAATATTCACATTAAAAGTAGGTAAATGATTTGAATAGACATTTCTTCAAAGAATACATATAATGGCAAAGAAAGACATGAAAAGATGTTCAATATAATTAGACATCGGGAAATTGCAAATTAAAACCACAATAAAACACCAACACTAGATCCATTAGGATAGCTATTAAAAAAAAAAAAAAAAGACAGGCAATAACAAGAGTTGTTGAACCTACACAGAAATTGGAACCCTTATACTTTGCTGGAATATAAAATGCTACAATCACTTTGGAAAACATGTAAATTCTTAAATATGGAGTTGCCGTATAACCCAGCAATTTCATTCTTTGCTATAGCAGAAGAGAACTGAAAAGATATGTCCCTGCCAAAAATTATGCATGAATTTTCATAGCAGTATTACTCATAATAGCCAAATGTGGCAACAGCTCATATGTCCATCAACTGATGAAAGGATGAAAATATGTGATACAGCCATACAGTGGAATATTATGTGAAAATACAAAGGAATTAAGAACTGACTTATGGTATGACATGGAAAACTCCTGAAAACACTGAATTAAGGCAGGCTGGGAAGATGACAGAGTAGGAGGACCCTAAGCTTGCCTGCTTGCCTCCTCCTATGAATACAACTAGAGAACACTCACATCAGCTTACATAGCTCAGAAAAAAAAGACCTGAAAACTGGCAGAATGAACCCCACAACCAAGGTAGAGAAGAGGCCACATCAAAAGGCAGAAATATAATTTGAGATCTAAAGGGACCATGGCTATTCCTGGACAGTAGGAAGCAGGGAGTATAGTGAAGGACAAGAAATAGATGATCACATCAGGGACCCTGCATGGGGAAGATGAACCCCCATAACATTTGGCTTTAAAAGCAAGAGGGGCTGAATTTCATGAGTTCTTATACCTAACGGGATTCTTAAAATCAGCCTACTGGGCTTTGAGAGAACCCTGAGGGTGTTAGGAAGCTGAGTCCCCACCCTTAAAGAGGCAGCAGAACAAGCAACCTGAGCAGATACAGCATAGAATCAGCAGTTTGAAAAACACTAGGGACAAACAGGAAGGACAGTGATCACAGAACATGGCCTGGAGAGACAGGGATTATGGGAGGCCTCTCCAGGAACCAAGGAGCTAGCAGGTGCCATTTCCCTCCCCTGCCCACAATCATAAACAACAGCCAGCCACCTGCAGGAACCACACAGTGCCAACACTCATTACCTAACTCACTTGCACCAACACCCCCAACTCAACGCTTCTGTGAATTCACCCTTTCCAGTCATGCACACCTCAGTCCCAGCACTATGGGCCTCTTTCCCCAGAATACTTGTGCAAACCTTGCCAGCACCATGTCTCTTGACCCATGCCTTTTGCAGTGAGTTGGTCTTGGCAGTGGCAATGGCTGCAGCAGACTCTGCAGAAGTCTAAGGTATATCTTGTTAAAAGTGCAGGACCCACCCACATGCCCTTTGCATGTTGGCTTAGGCTGGCTGGTCCCTACAGCAGGGGCTCCAGGTCTCAATTAGCAAGCAGACTAGTGTGTACTCTGTTAAAATGCACCCCACAACTGGCGGGGAGCAAACATGCCCACAACAGGCACAGAGAGCCTCTGCAGACAACTGAAATGAACTAAACTAAAGGGAAAAGAGGCAACACAACAAGGCAACACAACACACACAGGAGACATTCCCTGAAGTGCCAAGTCCTGGGGAATAGGCAACACAGCACTGCAGGGCATTTCAGGACATCTTCTTCATAAGGTCATTACCTTCAAGAGCAGGAGATGTAGCTGACTTTCCTAATACAGAGAAACAGACACAAAGAGTTAGAAAAAATAAGGAGACAGAAAAATATATTCCAAATGAAAGAACAGGACCAACCACAGCAGGAGACCTAAGTGAAACGGATATAAGTAATATGTCTGATAGAGAATTTAAAGTAATGATCATAAAGACACTCACTGGACATGAGAAAAGAGTGGAGGATGTTAGTGAGACCCTTACCAAAGAGATAAAAAAGAATCAACTAGAGATGAAGAATACAATAAATGAAATAAAAAATACAGTTGATGAAATAAATAGCAGGCTTGATGAAGCAGAGAAACAAATTAATAACTTGGAAGATAGAGTAACAGAAAGGAACCAAGCCAAGCAAATGAGAGGGGGAAAAAATTACACAAATTGAGAATAGTCTTGGGGAACTAAGTGACCCATCAAGCATAGTAACATTCACATTATAGGGTTCCCAGAAGAAGACAGAGAATAGGGGGCAGAAAATTTATTTGAAGAAAAATAGCTGAATACTTCCCTAATCTGGGGAAGGAAATAATATCTGGATAAAAGAGGCACACAGATCCCCAAAATATCAACCCAATGAGGTCCACACTAAGATACATAGTAACTAAAATGGCAAAAAGTAGTGATAAAAAAAAATCTTAAAAGAATAAAGAGAAAAAGAGGACAGTTCCATTCAAGGGAAACATCATAAGGCTATCAGTGGATTTTTCAGCAGAAACTTTGCAGGCCAAAAAGGAGTTGCATGATATATTCCAAGTGCTAAAAGGGAAAAATATGCAGCCAAAAACATTCTAGCCAACAAAGCTATCATTCAGAATAGAAGGAGAAATAAAGAGTTTCCTAAACAAACAAAAAGTAAAGGAGTTCATGACCACTTCACCAGCCCTACAAGAAATATTCAAGAGGACTCTTTGAATGGAAAGGAAAGACCATAAATGAGAGTATTAAAAATAAGTATATCTGTAAAAATCAGTCAAGGGATTCACAAAATAAAAGGATGTAAAATACGATACCATATACCTAAAATATCTGGGGAGGGAATAAAGAATGGGTTCAAACTGAAGCAACCATCAACTTAATATAGAGTGCTGTATACAGAAGATGTTAACATACAAACCAAATGGTAACCACAAATCAAAGTCAGTAATAGATAAGCAAAGAATAAAGAGAAAATAATTCAAGTATATCATGAAAGAAAACCAGCAAACCATGAAAGAGAGCAAAAGAAGAAAGGATCAGAGAAAAACTACAGAAACAACCACAAAACAAGTAACAAAATGGCAATAAATACATATCTATCAATCATTACTTTGAATGTAAATGGACTAAATATTCCTTTTTAACAGAGTTGACAAAAAAACAAAAACAAACAAAAAAAAACAAGACCCATTATGTGTTGCCTACAAGAGACTCATTTCAGACCTAAAGACAGCTGTAGATTGAAAGTAAAGGGATGGATGGGGCTCCTGGGTGGCTCAGTTGATTAAGTGACTGCCTTGGGCTCAGGTCATGATCCTGGAGTCCTGGGATCAAGTCCCGCATCGGGCTCCCTGCTCAGCAGGGAGTCTGCTTCTCCCTCTGACCCTCCTCCCTCTCATGCTCTCTGTCTCTCATTCTCTCTCTCTCAAATAAATAAATAAAATCTTAAAAAAAAAAAAATAGTAAAGGGAGGGGGAAACATTGATCATGCAAATGGTTATCAAAATAAAGCTGGGGTAGCAATACTTACATTGGAAAAAATAGATTTAAAACAAAATAGACTTTAAAATAAATGCTAAAACACCAGAATACACATTATATTCAAGTGTACATGGAACATTCTGTAGAACACATCACATATTAGGCCACAAGACAAGTCTTAACAAATCCAAAATGATCAAAGTCATACTATGCAACTTTTCTGACCACAATGCTATGAAACTAGAAATCGACCAGAAGAAAAATCTGAAAAGAACACTAATACAAGGAGGTTAAAGAACATGCTATTAAACAATGAATGGGTCAACCAAGAAATCAAAGAAGAAATGAAAAATTATATGAAAACAACTGAAAATGAAAACACAACAGTCCAAAATCTCTAGGATGAAACAAAAGCAGTTCTAAGAGGGAAGTTTATAGCAATGGAGGCCTACCTCAGAAGCAAGAAAAGTATCAAATAAACAACCTAAACTTACACCTAAGGGCGCAAGAAAATAACAATCAAAACCCCAAACCAGCAGAAGGAAGGGAAATAAAGATTAAAGCAGAAATAAATACATAGAAACTAAGAGAATAATAGAGCACTAAAACCAGGAAATTGGTTCTTTGAAAAACATCAACAAAATTGATAATCCTCTTGCTAGACTAATCAAGAAAAAAGAGAAAGGACTCAAATGAACAAAACTGCAAATGAGAGAGGAGAAATAACAACCAACATCACAGAAATACAATTTTAGGAGAATATTATGAAAAATAATGAAATATTATGAGAAATTGAACAACCTAGAATAAATGAATAAATTCTTGAAATATAAACTACCAAAACTGAAGCAGAAGAAACAGAAAATTTGAACAGAGCAATTACTAGCAAGTTCATTAAATCAGTAATCAACGGCCAACAAACAAAAGATTAGGACCCGACAGCTTCACAGAGGAATTCTACCAAACATTTAAAGATGAGTTAATATCTGTGCTTCTCAAACTACTCCAAAAAATAGAAGAGGAAGGAAAACTTCCAAATTCATTCTATGAGTCCAACATTACCCTTATACCAAAACCAGATAAAGACACTAACTACCAAAAAAGAGAACTACAGGCCAATCTCTCTGATGAATCTAGATGCAAAAATCTCGACAAAATACTAGCAAATTGAATCCAATAATATTTTTAAAAAATCATTCAGGATGATCAAGTGGGATTTATTCCCACATTGCAAGGGTGATTTAATATTTGCAAATCAGTCAACATGATACATCACATTAATAAGAGACAGGATAAAAATCATATGGTCATTTTCAATCGATGCAGAAAAAGCATTTGACAAAGTACAACATCCATTCATAAAAAAACCCTCAACAAAGTGGATTTAGAGGGAACATACCTAGCATTATAAAGGTCTTATGTGAAAAACCCACAATTAACATCATACTCAATAGGGAAAAACTGAAAGCTTTTCCCTTAAGGTCAGAAAAAGACAAGGATGTCCACTGTCACCACTTTTATTTAACATAGTACTGGATATCCTAGCCACAAGGATCAGACAAGGAAAATAAATAAAGGCACCAAAATTGGTGAAGAAGAAGTAAAACTATCACTAGTCTCAGATGACTTGATACTTTATGTAGAAAATTCTGAATATTCCAACAAAAGCTACTAGAACTGATAAATGAATCCAGTGAAGTCTCAGGATACAAAATCAATATACATAAATCTGTTGCATTTCTGTATGCTAATAATAAAGCTGCAGAAAGAGAAATTAAGAAAACAATCCCATTTAAAATTACAACAAATATAATAAAGTACTTAGGAATAAACTTAACCAAGAAGTAAAAGAACTATACTCTAAAAACTATAATACACTGATAAAATAAAGACGACAAAGAAATGGAAAGACATTCCATGCTCATGGATAGGAAGAACAAATACTGTTAAAATGTCCATACTATCCAAAGTAATCTACAGATTTATTGCAATCCTTATCAAAATACAAATACTATTTTTCACAGAACTAGAACAAATAAATTTAAAATTTGTATGGAACCTCAAAAGACCCTGAATAGCAAAAACAATCTTGAAAAAAAAAAAAAAAGCAAAGCTGGAGGCATCACAATTCCAGACTTCAAGTTATATTACAAAACTGTAAAAATCGAAGTAGTATGGTACTGGCACAAAAATAGATACATAGATCAATAGAACAGAATAGAAAATCCAGAAATATACCCACAATTATGTGGTCAATTAATCTTCAACAAAGCAGGAAAGAATATCCAATGGGAAAAAACAGTCTCTTTAACAAATGGTGATGGGAAAACAGGACAGCTACATGCAAAAGAAAGAAAAAAAGAAGAAAGAAAAAGAAAGAAAGAAAAGAAAAGAAAAGAAAGAAAGAAAGAAAGAAAGAAAGAAAGAAAGAAAGAAAGAAAGAAA
>NW_023270316.1:24088720-24136344 GCF_011800145.1 Mirounga leonina | reverse complement strand
AAAGAAAGAAAGAAAGAAAGAAAGAAAGAAAGAAAGAAAGAAAGAAAGAAAGAAAGGAGGAAAGAAAGAAACTGGACCACTTTCTTACACCATACACAAAAATAAATTGACCTAAAAGTGGGACCTGAAACCATAAAAACCTGGAAAAAAAAACAGGCAATAATTGCTCTGACCATAGCCACATTTTTCTAGGTATGTCTCCTGAGGCAAGGGAAATAGAAGCAAAAATAAACTACTGGGACTACATCAAAATAAAAAGTTTCTGCACAGGGAAAGAAATAATCAACAAAGCTAAAAGGCAATCTACTGAATGGGAGAAGATATTTACAAATGACATACCTGATAAAGGATAAATATCCAAATACATTAAAAACAGTTAAAAATAGAACTGTCCTATGATCCAGTAATCGCATTACCGGGTATCTACCAAAAAAAGAAAAAGAAAATACAAAAACACTGATTCAAAGAGATACATGTACCCCTATGTTTATAGAATCATTATTTACAACAGACAAATTATGGAAGCATCCCAAGTGTCCATCAATAGATGAATGGATAAAGAAGAGATCACACACACACACACACTCTGATGTATTATTCAGCCATAAAAAAAAGAATGAAATTGCCATCTGCAACAACATGGATGGTGCTGGAAATTATAATGCTAAGTGAAATAAGTCAGTCAGAGAAAAATACCATATGATTTCACTCATATGTGGAATATAAGAAACAAAACAAATGAACAAAGGAAAAAAAGAGAGAGAGAAACCAAGAAACAGACTCTTAATTATAGAGATCAAACTGATGATTACCAGAGGGGAGGTAGGTTGTGGAATGCTGAAATACGTGATGGGGATTAAGGAATGCACTGATGATGTGATGAGCACAGGGTGATGTGTGGCAGTGTTGAATCACTACATTTTACATCTGAGACTAATATAACACTGTATGTTAACTATACTGGAATTAAAATAAAAACAATGAAAAAAAATAGCTAAGTGTAAGCAAGCAGTTAGAACTGCATGCGAAGTGCAAGTAGCCAGTTACATACATATTGTATGATTACATTTATTTAAAATGCCCATAATAGGCAAATCTCTAGAGACAGAAAATAGATTAATGGTAGCCTTGGGCTAGGGAAGGAGAGAGAGGAGTAACAGTTAATTAAGCATAGGGTTTCTTTTCACAATAATGGAAAGGTTCTAAAGTTACTGAATTGTATGTTTAAATAGGTGAATTTTATGAAATGTAAATTATATCACAGTAAAACTTTTAATGGAAAAAATTAAAAGCTTTTATAGCTTTCAGAAAAATTTGCACATAAATTTATTTCTCATTTGATGGTAAAACTGCCTTCATTTTTATCATACCTTAAGAAAGATAATTAAATTTTGTTTATTATAGCATAATACTTTTAAAAATTGTTATCAGGTGACATGGTTTAACTTTATTAAGTCATTGTAATAGAAAATAAATATTTGGCTAAAGTGATTTTAAATAATGTGGCTCTTCTTTCTGATTTGTATCTGAAATGTGCTATGCATTTTCACTGACTTTTAGATTTTGAAATCTGAATATTTTTATCACATTTTGAGTATGCTGATGCTTTCAATTTGCTCCAAAATTATAATTACTATTTACATACTAGTTGAATTTTGTAAAAATTAATTTAAAATTATATTTAAAACACTAAATTTATGACAAAATAGATAATATTCTGACATAAGATACGTTCTTTTGAAAGACATAAATTAAGAAATGTCATCATTTTCCCCCAAGTAACTTTATCCTGTGCTCCTTACTGTGGCTTTTCAGACATTAGATTGTAACACTATTCTTCTTACGGATAATGAACTGATTTTCTATCATTGAACTACTCTTTCCAAGTTCTAACTAGTTCTTTGATATCTGATTCTAGACTATGCAACAAATTGCATGTTCTCTCAAACAATTTTCTTCTCTTAATTTTTCTAAAGCAATATCAATGAGTACTACAATCACTACATTATCTCTAAGGAAGAGTATTTGGGTAAGTAGAAGTATAATATGTAATAGCTTTGAAAATGTGAATACCAAAATTAGCTACTGCAGCATCACCTGGCTTTGGTAGCTATATGGAGTATAGGACAACATCATGTGAACTCTATGCTATTTTGTGCCTGTCTGATCACTGCTGAGAAATTATATTTGGTTCAGATAGCAATATTTTAATAATAAGACTTTTGCTTTTAAATCACATCATGCTAAAAGTTACTAATTTCTCCTTTCCCATCATCACATAAATATCTCTGGAGGCATGAGGCAAAATACAAAGGGTTTTTGTCAAAGTACTTCCAAGAAGTACTGAATATATTTGGCTTTTCTTCAATACGTTTACTCAAATGTTCAACATCTTCTTCCACCAGAAAATGGATTTAAATCACTAGCCAACCCAGTACCTCAATCCATCCGGACAGGGTTGCTTCCCTCCCTTATGGTTTAGGTGGAAACAATGCAAAGTATAAAAGTGAATGGTTGAGAAGCACTAATGTCTGTTAGGGTAAATCAGGGGAAAAATAATACAGGGTGTAAGGGAAAAATAAACACTGAAATACAAAGAGAAAGAAGTATCACTATGAACTTAAAAAAAACCAGAATATTTTCTAGAGATGCTGAGGAAAATTTCAAATAATTTCAGCTTCCTGTCCACAATACAAAATAAAAATATACGGCTTTTATGAAATCATGCCAGGAAATTACAAAGAAAAAAAATGTGATGACAGAGTCATGAAACCAGCAGTTAGAAATAGGGTAATCACATCCAAAGCAAGCCAGTAAGTCATACTATACATTCAAATAAGTTTCAAAAAGAGTAAAATTTACATGTAAAAAGGAAACTTTATTTTTTTAAAGATTTTATTTATTTATTTGACAGACAGAGACACAGCGAGAGAGGGAACACAAGCAGGGGGAGTGGGAGAGGGAAAAGCAGGCTTTCCACGGAGCAGGGAGCCTGATGTGGGGCTCATCCCAGAGCCCTGGGATCGTGACCTGAGCTGAAGGCAGACGCTTAATGACTGAGCCACCCAGGCGCCCATAAAAAAGAAACTTTAATATAGATTACTTTAAATGTGAATTTGAGATAAGGAAAACATTTCTAGGTATAATTCTATGGAAGAAAGATTGATATTTTCAAATAGATAAAAATGTAGTTTTCCATCAATTGAAATGACATAATAATCTGAAAAGTAAACTATGAAAATACTTGAAATATTTATGGCAATAAAGATTGAATATCCTT
The DNA here is from genome assembly GCF_011800145.1 of Mirounga leonina. Lineage (NCBI taxonomy): Eukaryota > Metazoa > Chordata > Mammalia > Carnivora > Phocidae > Mirounga > Mirounga leonina. The sequence goes on along the minus strand of NW_023270316.1, from coordinate 24,133,064 downwards.
AATTTATCAAATCATCTTATAAATGAAAGTTCCTGCATGCACAGGTTATTTGCATAAATTTGAGAGCAGGTAGGATTTTAAGGGACTATAAAATTGAGACCTAAAAATACTACTCCTTAGAGCCCAAATCCAGTTTTTACTTCTGGGTCACATGGTGTTTCTTTCGTATTTTATCTTCTACTTTACTTGACCACAAAATAAATCAAGTTTGACAATACTGCTTTTGTGTATTTACTGTCAGTATATATCTGTTCTTTCATTAGAATAATCCTGGGCTTTTTTCAACTAAGTGCAATTCATCCTTCTGTGAGAGCTTTTCTTCAATCTGCATATGGAATAATACAAGGGGGCAGTCAGAATTAATAGATACTAACCTATCTTCACAATTTGTTATATATATTTAAATTTTATTATTCAGGGTCAAAATATATTACCATTTTTTATTCTATTTTCACTTACTTTTTCAGTTTTGTTTTCCTTTTCTGTCACTTTTCTTTATTCCTATACAACAATATTTTTCAACACCGAAGCAGGATATTTAAATATAGCACTTTGGTGATGCGATCTGACACCACTTTTTGAAGGGTGGCAGATTAATTTGGCTTTTTTTTCAATTTAGCCACATTAATTATATATATATATATATTCACATTGTTTATTATTATTACTATTATTATTTTACTTAAAATACTAACAGTGGTTTCTGTTCTTCATACACCCTTGATTAAACAAATTATAAAGATCTCTTTTTGAGAATATTAGATAGCTTTGTGTGTAAGGAAAGTTTGTATGCATAAAAGACTAGAGTTACTTCGGTTTTATTTATCACTTCACTGAAACCATATGTTTCAAAGGTCTACTATTCTTTAATTCTTATTGTCCTATTGTAAATACGTAAGTTTTACATAAAATGAAATGCTCGCTACTGGATAAATTTTTGTTTGATCATCTCAAATTTAACAGAATACCCATAAACAATCAGCTATTTGGCTGCATTTATATGTTTAATGTTTTTAATCTTATTATTGAAGTTATTGGCTTCAAGATTTTCACAAGGCCTTTTTTTAAAATTTCAGCTATACAATATAATGATTCAACAATTCCATACATTACTCAGTGCTCATCATCGTAAGTATGCTCTTAATTCCCTTTATCTATTTCATTCCACTTCCCCTCTAGAAATTACAAGTTTCTCCTCTGTATTTAAGACTCTGTTTTTCGGGGCGCCTGGATGGCTCAGTTGGTTAAGCGACTGCCTTCAGGTCAGGTCATGATCCTGGAGTCCCGGAATTGAGTCCTACATCGGGCTCCCTGCTCGGCAGGGAGTCTGTTTCTCCCTCTGACCCTCCTCCCTCTCATGCTCTCTCTCTCAAATAAATAAATAAAATCTTAAAAAAAAAAAAAAAAAACTCTGTTTTTCACGAATTTTGTTTCTGTCACTTTAAAATTGTTTTGTCTCAGGGGCGCCTGGGTGGCTCAGCCATTAAGCATTTGCCTTCTGCTCTGGTCCTGATCCCAGGGTCCTAGGATGGAGCCCCACGTCCGGCTCCCTGCTCCGTGGGAAGCCTGTTCTCCCTCTCCCACTCCCCCTGCTTGTGTTCCCTCTCTCGCTGTGTCTCTCTCTGTCAAATAAATAAAAAAATCTTTAAAAATAAAAAGCTTTTGCACAGGAAAGGAAACAGTCAACAAAACCAAAAGACAACCAACAGAATGGGAGAAGATACTTGCAAATGACGTATCAGATAAAGGACTAGTATCCAAAATCTATAAAGAACTTATCAAACTCAACACCCAAAGAACAAATAACCCAATCAAGAAATGGGCAGAAGACATGAACAGACATTTTTCCAAAGAAGACATCCAAATGGCCAACAGACATGAAAAAGTGCTCAACATCGCTCGGCAACAGGGAAATCTAAATCCAAACCTCAATGAGATACCACCTCACACCAGTCAGAATGGCTAAAATTAACAAGTCAGGAAACGACAGATGTTGGCGGGGATGCGGAGAAAGGGGAACCCTCCTACACTGTTGGTGGGAATGCAAGCTGGTGCAGCCACTCTGGAAAACAGTATGGAGGTTCCTCAAAAAGTTGAAAATAGAGATACCCTACGACCCAGCAATTGCACTCCTAGGTATTTACCCCAGAGATACAAATGTAGTGATCCGAAGGGATACGTGCATCCCAATGTTTATAGCAGCAATGTCCACAAGAGCCAAACTATGGAAAGAACCAAGATGTCCATCGACAGATGAATGGATAAAGAATATATATATATATATATATATATATATATATATATATAAAATGGAATATTATGCAGCCATCAAAGGAATGAAATCTTGCCATTTGCAATGACGTGGATGGAACTGGAGGTATTATGCTGAGCGAAATAAGTCAATCAGAGAAAGACAAGTATCATATGATCTTACTGATATGAGGCATTCTTAATCTCAGGAAACAAAATGAGGGTTGCTGGAGTGGTGGGGGTGGGGTGGGAGGGATGGGGTGGCTGGGTGATAGACATTGGGGAGGGTATGTGCTATGGTGAGCACTGTGAATTGTGTGAGACTGATGAATCAAAGACCTGTACCTCTGAAACAAATAATACATTATATGTTTAAAAAAAAAGAAGAAGATAGCAGGAAGAGAAGAATGAAGGGGGGGAAATCGGAGGGGGAGACGAACCATGAAGAGACCATGGACTCTGAGAAACAAACTGAGGGTTCTAGAGGGGACGGGGGTGGGAGGATGGGTTAGCCTGGTGATGGGTCTTAAAGAGGGCATGTTCTGCATGGAGCACTGGGTGTTATGCACAAACAATGAATCATGGAACACTACATCAAAAACTAATGATGTAATGTATGGTGATTAACATAACATAATAAAAAAAAAGTGTACCTGATAATGACTTTTACCAAATTACTGTATATCCTGTCTTTTCTATCTGTGCAGTTGCATATTTGCATATATAGAGCAATATGTAGAATATATATGGATATACAGAGCAATATGTATGGTTTTTAAACAATTTACACAAATGCTATCACCATTTGCATTACACACACACACACACAAAATGAACCTAAGCAGTTAAGTGGAAATTTCAGAATGAGAGTTAGTTTTAAACCAGCTAATATGTGAAATCTGTGAATCTGAATCCTTCCTAAACATTTATTTTTATTTATTTTTTTTTTATTTTTAAAGATTTTATATATTAGAGAGAGAGAGCAAGAAAGAGCACAAACAAGGGGAGGGGACGAGGTGGAGAGAGAAGCAGTCTCCCCGCTGAACATGGAACCCATCATGGGGCCAGGACCCTGGGATCATGACCCGAGCCAAAGGCAGACACTTATCCAACTGAGCCACCCAGGCACCCTCTCTAAAAATTTATTTATATCACATATATTTAGAAAACAGATAATATTTTGGTTCAGAGAAATAATCAAATAATAATTTAACATTAAGTCAATTAAATAAGTATTTTATTTTTTAATATGTCATGTTATGTATCATTGTATGTTGTCAGATAACCTTTTATTAATGGGCTATTAGAATGGCCACTGTTTGCCCACGGGATGTTTAAATATAGTGTTCTTGATTCTTATTTTCCTTCAAAATATACTACTACTCATGGTAATTATGTTCCTGCCTGTTCTATATACATACCTATCTCCCCTTAAGACTTATGCTATAGGGCGCCTGGGTGGCTCAGTTGGTTAAGCGGCTGCCTTCGGCTCAGGTCATGATCCTGGAGTCCCTGGATCGAGTCCCACATCGGGCTCCCTGCTCGGCAGGGAGTCTGCTTCTCCCTCTGACCCTCCCCCCCTCTTATGTGCTCTCTCTCATTCTCTCTCTCTCAAATAAATAAATAAAATCTTAAAAAAAAAAAAAAGACTTACGCTATAATTTATAGGATTTAACTTTATTTTATTTACTATTATGAGACCCAGCAGGGATTCTCTGGAATATTTTTATAGATTAATAAAAGCATTCTTCATCAAGCCACCATCTGCTAGCTTGTCAATTTCATATTACCTATGCACAATGAAGTACTACAGGGCTTATAAAACTTCTCAACAGTAGCATCAATTTTGGCACAGAATAATTTTTTTTTCCCTTTTATTCACTGTCTACCACAGTTAGTAACAGTATCCCTCCTAGGGACTTAAAAGAAACACACTCATGCATAAGCACTGACACCACACCAACAAAACTTCCCTCTTCTTTTATGTGGTCTAAAACTGTTGAAATTTCTTAACAGTTATTTATATAGATTTCTAATATAGGTTAATTCTATCTGGTCTCTTAAGTTTCATTAAACAAATTTAGCTGCCTCTCCACTAACCTGAAAGTCCACATTATACAAATTTTTTGGTTTAACATGACAAATATTTCTGTTAACAAATGTTCTGACTACCAAAACAGTTTTAAATATGTGAGAATGTCAACAAATGAGTTTAACATAGTTTATCAGGGTTCTTTTGTATAAATCAGGTTTACAGAATAATCATTAGCAAATTACAAAATAAATTTGTTGAAAACAAAACTTTGTGTAGTTATATTTTGGAGAATATTTGTTGTTGTTGATTTAATATTGGCAGTATTTCTGCTTCATGTTTTTCTTTCCATGTCTTGTTCCAAGAAATGTCTAGGTTTTTAATTTTTTCCTTTTAGCATAATGACATCTCCTAAGTAAAATATTTTTTGGAAAAAAATGTTAACTCTCTATGTCAAGGGAGAAGTGCAAACATTATCCAATTAGAGAAAAAAAAGAAAACAAATCAGGCAGAAAATATGTGTAGGTGATGCTGCTTTTATAAACTGAATTATATTTACCCACTAACATTTTAGCCAATTCATGAAATTCATAACTGTGTTTTTTAGGATTTTTTAAAAGTAACTTTAGCTTTAAATTTTAAAACACTGATACACATAGATTTTCCTCATTTAAGATTTACATAAAATTTAAAATCATATTAAAACTTTAAATTGCCTTATGTATCTTTTTTTCTAAAGTATCTTTGGAGGCATTCTGGCAGAATATGTTTAGATCATAACTACTGTTTTTATAGAAATAAAATCTTTAAACAAAATATTTATTAAATGTATTAAAAAGTATATTATCTCCATGATTTGGATGATGAAAAGTAAGTAATGCTTAAAACCTGAAAATCTTTATTTACCAAAAGATGTTTATAATTAAAACACAAAGCAATAAATAGCCATAGCCAAATGTACAGTGTTACTACATGAGATTCAAAAAAGGAATGAAGTTTATGAAATAATTTGGTGATGCCTTTGAGAATAAAACGATACTATTATTGTTTCTTTAAAATTCATCTTTTGAATTAATGGTGATGATCAAACATAATCTATTTTTTTTTTTAAATAATTAAATTCAATTTAGTTAACATCTAGTGTAGTATTAGTTTCAGGGGTAGAATTTAGTGATTCATCAGTTGCATATAACACTCAGTACTCATTGTATCAAGTGCCTTCCTTAATGCCCATCACCCAGTTACCCCCCCATCCTTCTCTCCAGCAACCCTCAGTTTGTTTCCAGTTTTCTGGGGTGCCTGGGTGGCTCAGTCGGTTAAGAGTCTGTGGTTAAACAAACTGAGGGTTCTAGAGGAGAGGGAGCTGGGGGGATGGGTTAGCCTGGTGATGGGTATTAAAGAGGGCACGTATTGAATGGAGCATTGGGTGTTATATGCAAACAATGAATCATGGAACACTACATCAAAAACTAATGGTGTAATGTATGGTGATTAACATAACATAATACAAATAAATTTAAAAAAAAGAGTCTGTGGTTAAGCATCTGTCTTAGGCTCAGGTCATGATCCCAGAACCCTGGGATCAAGTCCCACCTCAGGCTTCCTGCTCAGCAGGGAATCTGCTTCTCCCTCTGCCCTTCCCCCTGCTCATGTTCTCTCTCTCTACCTCTCTCTCTCTCAAATAAATAGATAAAATCTTTTTTAAAAAGTATTTTTTTTTTAAAGATTTTATTTATTTATTTGACAGAGAGAGGTACAGCAAGAGAGGGAACACAAGCAGGGGCAGTGGGAGAGGGAGAAGCAGGCTTCCCGCCGAGCAGGGAGCCCAATGTGGGGCTCGATCCCAGGACCCTGAGATCATGACCTGAGCTGAAGGCAGACACTTAACGACTGAGCCACCCAGGCGCCCCTAAAAATTCTTTTTTTAATGTAAAGAAAATAATTTGGAATAACATCTAAACTACTGCATTTTTTATTGCAACAGATGATATTCTTTATAAAGACAGTCTTTTCAAACAGTTCCCACGTATATATAAATATCATATATCCATGATATATCCATGATTAATCCATGATATAATCCATGATTAATCTTCGTTTACTACATATGCTTGTAAGATACTGCATGTCTGAGTATGCATTCTAAGAAAGTGCTGTTGTGTTTTGTGACAATAACACTGTCACATTTATGTTCACTACAAATGGGAGCCAGAGAGAAGGTCACCTAGGATAAGAGGTAAGGCACACAAAGGAGACCAACTTTCAAACTGCCAACAAATCCCAAAAAAGTAGAGGGTGTGAAAAATAAGCCCTGCTCATCTGGAGGTCATATTTAATATTAAACTGAGAGACGCTGATTTAAAAGGATAATAAGCTGAGTATAAAGATGAGGTCAAGGGGGTTTCTCTTTTCCCATTTCCCATTGAGGGACAGTGTGCCTTATAGCTTTAATAAGTACTATGGAATCATGCGTTTAGGATTAAAACTAACTTGGCTTTAATTCACATCTTTCTAATTATGAACCGTGTGATAATACTGCTCTGAATAGCACACTTTCTGTGCGCTGCAAATCAATGTATGTGAAACCACCTGGTGGAGAAGGCATTAAGTCCACCGCTTCTGCAACAGTTTCCTAAATTAATACTTTATAAAGGATAGTAAACATGCATTGGAATTTGTATCACAAAATGGTTCACCAGAATTGGATACTTTATCTAGTCATTTTATTGGGTAATATAGCTGAAGTATTATTTAAATGAAGCTCTAGTATCTCTCTGTAGAGTAAGGTTGAATAGATTGTCTGTACATCCTTGGTTATAAGCATAAGATACCTCATTTAATTTACCTAATGTATAAGCTAAATGTTGATCCGATTTTTCCAATGAGGAAACTGATACCAGAGATGAAACAACACACCTAACTTCACACAGACAGTAAGTGGTGAGACCAAATTTGAAGAGAACTGAAACACACATCTTTCTGACTTCAGCTATAAGTTCACACATGTGAAACTGAGAAAATGTGCCCAGTTATTGTGGAAGTACAAAATACCATGAGGATTTTTCCATATCAGCCTGCCAGAAAATTCTACTTCCTTTTGCCCCATCAAACCAGTCCTTCAAATTTTGCTTTTATTTGCCAATTACAGTTATCCATTCTTATACTGCTTCTACCTCAGTGATGGCCACATAAGAGTCTTCGGGCCAAAGAAAATGATGTCAGCTACTAATGTCCCCCCCCCCCCAAGCCAGAATAGATGGCGTGCAATCTGTTCTGATTTCTTGTCTTTACTTTTACTAGAGGCTTTGGTGCCTTCATCATATGCTTTGTCAGCCTGCCCCTGATAATAACATTTAGCTAATTCTTTTTTCATGTTTAATTATCAATATACAACATGCCTTTGCCTTATGTGTATTACACACAAGTCAAACTGGTCTGATGAGCATAAAATGAAAAATAAAATATACTGCTCACTATATCCCATTCCATTTCTCAGAAATAATTATTTTGTTCATGGTGATTATAACCACTCTCCATGGGTATTGCCTATCTCTCCTTCTTGCTAAAAATTTAAAAATTAGGCAGAAATTGTATGAAGTACTCTGAAGACAACTGTTATCTGTTTCAAATAGCCGTCTTCAATGATAGCCCTGCTTCTAATGTCAAAATCCTCTACATAACACCTAGCCTCAAAAGAACCAAAATATTTTCCTCCCACACTGTCTCTCTCCCAACATGCTGGTGATAGAAGGGAATTTGGCTTGATATATAGTTTTGAGGAACGGTGTTGGAGAAATGAAGAAAGAGACCAATACCAATAGCTCAGAAAATAGTATTAAGATATACAAGAAAAAAAGGAACTAGGAAGACAAATATTAGAGGACAAGGTAAAATTAATGGTTAGACAAATGAACAGAATGAAAGCTCTCTTTTAAAGTTATAAGCATACCTCATTTTATTATGTTTTACTTTATTATTCTTTCCAGATATTGCATTTTTTTTTAAAGTGAAGGTTTGAGAAAACCCTGCATCAAGCCACTTTTCCAATAGCATTTGCTCACCTCATGTATCTATGTCACATTTTCATAATTTTCTCACAATATTTCCAACTTTTTCATTATTATTATAATATTTGTTATGGTCATCTGTGATCAGTGGTTACAACTCACTGAAAGTTCAGATGATGGTTAGCATTTTTATACGTATTTGTTTTAAAGATTTATTTATTTTAGAGAGAGAGGGAGAGAGAAAGAATGAGTGAGCATGGGGGGAGGGCAAAGGGAGAGGGAGACAGAATCTAGGCAGACTATGTACTACTGAGTGCGGAGACCTATGCAGGGCTCAATCTAACCCCTGAGATCACCACCTAAGCCAAAACCAAGAGTCCACCACTCAACCAACTGTGCCACCCAGGCACCCCATAAGTAAAGTATTTTTTAATTAAGTTATGTACATTGTCTTTTTAGACAGAATTCTATTGCACACTTAATAGACAACAGTGTAGTATAAACCTAACTTTTATATGCACGGGGAAACTAACAACTTCATTTGATATGCTTTATTGCGATAATCACTTCATTGTAGTGGTCTGCAGCCAAACCAGCAGTATCTCCAAGATATGTCTGTATAGACTAATTTTTTTTCTTTAATTATGGTCCCATAAATTTAAAAAAATTAAATGGAAGACTGTCTAGTCCCCCTTTTGAGTCTGCTGATGTGGAACTGCCATGAGATTAAAAAATAGGAAGAAGGCAGGAGAACCATGGCTGACCATGGCTAGGTGACAAACTACAAAGATCCCCCTGAGTTTCTCATTGAATTGAGTTTAATATGGTAGTGTTTTTCCTTGTTTTTTTTCCTTAATAGACTATTGAAGGTAAGGAAGGAAAGTAGATAAACAAGACAGATACTACAAGCTGTTTTCCATGTTCTGTAAGGTACCAAAATCCTTTATATACAGATGACTGTTATCTCCTATTTTCCTTTCTATGGTAGTCTTAGTCTATTGTTTGTTTGTTTTTTTGCCCTTCTGGCTCTCTCATACATGTGATGTATAGAGCAAAAGGAGAAACAGTACACAGGTGGTCTGCTATCTTGATGAGAGAGCCAGATTTCTGATTATTCCTTGTGTTTTAATCACCCATCTTCTCTTGTTCTCTGATATTTTTCTCGTGTCTTTAAATTGTTTACCTAGTAGTTGCTGAAATACTAGAATTAGTTTTTGGCTAGTTTAACATGATTATAATTATTTGTTATTATTTACTTGACTTTTTCTTGCTTTTGATTGCTTTGCTGATTTTTATAACTCCACATCTGTCTTAATTCCAACTTCTCAATTCTCCCACAGTCCAAACTGTTGGATATCTTAGATTTCTATCAAGAATTTCTCTTGTTTATTCTGATGTCATATCTTGCTGTCAAAACTGTGCTAATGTTCATAATCCAAGGGCTGACAAACCACAAAACCAAAAAGGAAGCATTAATGTGAGTTGAATATAATTTAATTACTGCTTCATATTGGTGAAAAATGATTTAAATGATTTAACATGATCTACATTTTAAAGATTGTATTATAGAAATCTGTTGAATCAATATATAGATTTAATAATTTTCCAGTAACTGGGGAGTTTATGAACTGCCTGGTCACATGATAAACTGTAAAGCAGAGTCATTCAATAATTGAAGAAATTTATTACAAAGCAAAACATGCATGAATCACTTTCTTACAATGAGATTTGGAATGTAGCCTATAGTTAAAACACTCAAACTTACTTTTAAAATCATAAATTGATTTTTATCATAATTTTAAAATCATAAATTGCAGTTACATTAATATACAGCTTCTTAAACCATTTAGCAGTGACCTGATCAGGATAAATAGGTCATTTTCTGGGAACTAATATTATATTGTTCAGTGAACATATTACAAACTTTATTGGATTAAATGAAGTAATACCAACATTTCACCCCTTAATATATTTATAATTAAAGTGATATATTCAAAATGTAACACATAATTTAATAAATATTTTATTTTGAATCCACCCATGTACCAAGCACTATTTTAGGTATTAGCTATGACAGAATGAAGGATGAAATATTGCCTTGTCCCCCAGGAAAAGGGCTTAGAGTCTTGCAAAAGATACACACACATAAGTGACTACAATATAACAGGCTGTGATAAATAGTGCAATAGATTCCAGTATAAGAAATGATTTTTTTTTCACTAAAACACAGAGCAAGCAAGGAAGGAAAATTTATTTCATTATGACACGAGACCCAAATTGTGCCCAGGAACAAAAGAAACTGCAGACTTGGACTGCAGAAATGCAACTCAGGGAATATCTAAGGAACATGGAATAGTTAGCATTCTGCTGAATATAAGCAACTGAAAGTTAGTTGGGCTAGCCTGAGTTTAAAGAGAAATTTGTTGTAACATACTGGGCCTCTCATAGAACTCAACAATAGGAATTCTGCTAATCTCAGAAAAGAGTTGAAGTCAGGAATTCATACGTCAAGAGGTCTCTCCTTCCCTCTATGGGCTCTGCCTGTCTTTGTGAGTATGCTCATTAATTTCCTTCTGTTTTCAAAACCTAAAATCTCTTTTCTGTTTCATCTGGCCAAACCTAGATATTGACAGTTTCTTGTTTTTATATGTAAGGGTTTCAGCTACATAAGAAATGCTAGACCTGTTCTCTTGTTCTGTTTTCCAAGATTTCCAACTGATTGGTACTATTTGACTATCTAGGGTCCTGTGAACTGGAGAGGGGCTGCAAGTTTTGTTCCATTAGTAATACACAAATAGCCACAATCAAGGAGGTAAAAGGAAGAGGAGCATTTTCTAGAACTGAATGCTTGAGGCAATCCTGTAAGTGTCCACTAGAAGATGGATAAATCTAGATAATAATTCTGGCAATGGTTGGCTCAGATTTCTAATCAGGTGATTCCTAAGGAGTCAGTTATTATCATATATATTCATAATCTATGAATATTAATAACCAAAAATTTCACTACATTATGAGACTAAGTCTAATTGTCAGTGATGAGACCTAGCAAAAATAAATGAACACAACTGGACCCAAACCACTGAATAATTTTCAGAGCCATACTCCACTACTGGAGAGGAAATAGGGAACTTAGCAAAGTAACTGAAAAGAATTGTCCAAAATACAGAAAGGGGCAAGTCCCTGATATTAAATTTTACAGATTGTATCCTGTTTATTGAACTCTTCTTTCTCTTCCTTTGCCCATTTCTTTCTGAGAAAAATAGAAGTGTACTTCAGTTAAGAAGATGGGTTCTGTAAATATACAGGCTTCCTGTAGTCCATATTTTGGCATCCACAATTAGAAATAACTCTGGGGATGCCACTTACCTCTCTAATCTTTTCACTTATAGTACTTAGGATAAATGAGTCACTCATGAAAATCACTTGTCACCATGCCTAACACAAAGTAGACACTCAATAAATACTCGCTGCTTCCAATGTAATCCTGAGATTTCTACTTTGGCCTATTTATTATTTTACACTCCCTCTTTGGATAGCAAACACATTCAAATACATCCGATATGCTTGTAATTCCCAAGTCAATATATATAGTCTGTAATTTAAACTAGATCTTCCTATTAACACCTGCTGGATATGTAGTGCAGATACCAGGAGGAAGAACTGCTAATCCAAAAGACAGGATCCCAGCCATTCATGAAGTCATATTTTACTAGTGTAATTTCCTGTGTAATTCATTCATCATTCATTCACCCATCATTCATTTTAAAATTACTCGTTTAGCAAATGTAGCCACTCAGTGACTTAATAAATAACAGATACAATGCTAGTCACCACAGATACACCCAGCTTATATGGCATTTACACTTTTAATGAACAATATACAATCAGCACACAAATGTTTAGAAGGACTTCTGTTGTCTCAACATTGGAACTAATAAAAACAGGACCTAGAGTCTCAAATCGACACCATATTTTTAGTTCATATGGCTGCTAATGAACTACCACTAGTTAGGGCACCCAGCTGCACAGTAGTTATATGGGAAAAAGTGCCAGAAATAAACCATGTACTATCTATCTCTAAGAGAAGTACTAAAAGGAAAGAGGGGGTCTTTCTTATAGCTCATCAAGTAGAAGTTCTCCTGGAGAAACACTCATATATATGGCTTATTCTTACAACAAGAATTGACTGATACATAATTATTCAACTACAGAACCCATCCTTGTGCTGTGACCAGTATGGAGTTTCCTAAGAGCATTCTTGGGAGAGTTTGCTCTCAGCCCAAGATTATGGTAAATCAATCTTTTGATTTTCTTTCTCACAAGAGAGTGTAGAAGAGTAGGGTGCTTGATCTGTGTCCCATTACGTTTATAGGATATACTTTATCATGGACTTTGTAGCCAACTCTGATTATAGAGACATCTGAAAGTAAGAGGTTTTCTAGAGGCACCATTACCAGAAAGGTATGAAAAGACCATGAAGAGATGTGCCTTAAAAACAAAGAGGCTATGTCATTTCACACTAGGTCTCATGCTTCTTAAGAAAGCAAGTCAGAGGGTGCCTGGGTGGCTCAGTTGGTTAAACGACTGCCTTCAGCTCAGGTCATGATACTAGAGTCCCAGTTTCGAGTCCTGCATTGGGCTCCCTGCTTAACAGGGAGTCTGCTTCTCCCTCTGACCCTCCCCCCTCTTGTGCTCTCTCTCTCTCTCAAATAAATAAACAAAATCTTTTTTAAAAAAGAAAGCATGTCATGAAGCCATGAAGAATATCCAGGCAGGGCGGACTGAGGCCAATCTATCAAAAGATTATGGCAGAAGTTGAGGTAAGAGCTGATTGAGACTTGGTTAGAGTAGTAGCAATGGGTACAGAAAGAAACTGATAAACTTGGCATATATTTTAAAGCTCTGTCAGAATTTACTGGTGGGCTGGATGACCTACAGGGGGAAACTCAAAGATGACTTCTGAGTTTTTGGCTTGAACACTGAAGAGACAGTAGTGCTAATTTCAGAACAAGGAAATTGGCAGATTAATAAAGCTGTGTGGAGAGAATCACTTTTTTGCCACTGAGATCATGTTCAATTTTAGATGACAAGCAGAGATAAAAGAAGCAGTTGGGAGAGCTTTGTAGTCCAGAGGCAAGTAGAGTGTTCGGACTTTGAAAGAGTTGGAATAATCCTCCCATTTAAGAGGACGGAAGACTAAGATCATAATTTCAGAAAAAGGTTGACTTTGAGATTTAGAGATAAGAATTTGAGACAGTTTCCCCCAATACTTTTATTTTTTCAAGCAATCTGAGATGAAGACTGTAGCTGAGAGGAAAGAAGGATAGCAGTTGGATATTGAGGAAAAAGCTCAGGGTATAAAACAGTCTCAAGAGTGGAAAATGATTATACTGGAGAGATATATTATATTTCTAGGCAACATCAAGTTCCTATTCGAGGTCTGTGGTCATGAATTTTAAGTGAAACCAGTAAGGAACAAAATCAAACTTTGCCTTGGGTTTGAATCTGCTCTGTCAGAATATTTTATTATTTTTTTATGCAGCCATAAGAAAGCATGAAGCAAAATACCCTCTATCCAGATGAGAACCTACATAAATCTGATGAGTTACAGGCGCCTGGGTGGCTCAGTCATTAAGCGTCTGCCTTCAGCTCAGGTCATGGTCCCAGGGTCCTGGGATTGAGCCCCGCATCCAGCTCCCTCCCTGTTCAGTGGGAAGTCTGCTTCTCCCTCTCCCACTCCCCCCTGCTTGTGTCCCCTCTCCCTGTGCCTTTCTCTGTCAAATAAATAAATAAAATCTTAAAAAAAAAATCTTATGAGTTAATTTACAGATTAAGTGCGCAAATTCCCATACTAAATATTTTATACCCAAATGAAGTAAATATATATAACTTCTGATAATATATGAAGTTTACTAATTAATGGTCATCACAACCTCATGGTTAAAGGTTATATTCAGAGACTACTGAACATGAATTCTGTACTTAAAATTCTGTTTTGAAAACCTGAATTTCAGACTTTAATTTCTTTGATTTAAATATGGAAATATAAATTAAAATTCTGTTAGATGAGGAGCCTTGAGAAGAATATAATCTTGTCAGCATAATTATCCTGGTGCTATTATGAAATTGGTCTCGCTAAGGATGAGAAGTTAAGGATGAGGTTAGAAACTGTTTACCTTTCAGTAATACTATAAATAAAGTGATTGTCAGGGTAGCCTAAACTTTTTTTTTATTTGAATGTATTTAACTTAAGTTAAATGTGGTTAAGATGGAAACAAGGCTTTTCAGATTATCTCTCCCTCTATGATTTCAAGTTAGAAATGACTAAAAGAAGATTTTGCCTGAGATCTGGAAAGCAAAGCTGAAGCACTATCAATTATTCTACAAAAGTCATTATGTTCGAATATGGTGACAAACACCGATGTGACCTACCCATTCTCTGTTCTGCTTTTAGCTTGTCTTCCCAACTGCTGATCCTGTTGACCACCTGTGGCCTTACATCACCCCAAATGCTTGGCTGTGAAGCTGTGGAGGTGTTAGCTCCACATAGTCCCTTTCTTGAACTTCTCTTTAATGATTTTCCTCAGGAATATGAACATTTTTGTTGTTTTTTGTTCTTACTGTTCTTGTTTGTTTTGTTTTCTTATTTCTTGAAATTTCCATGTTATCACTTGTCAGTCTTTCAAGCAGAATCTTCAGTGGCTCTGACCATAATCTTCTGATTTGCCCTCCAGGCCCTCACTTTTCAGCACTCCCCATTTTTGTGTAAGGTTTAATTCCTATATTAAATACCTTAAACCTGAAGTACTCATCATGACTCTAGTTTTCTCACTAATCCAGAAAAAAAAATATACTATTACTGATTACAGCATTTCTCTAATATTCAAGGTATATTTTCTGTGTTACACACTAATGAAAATCTTCTTTACACAGGCCCCAAATTGTTTATGCAAAGAAATTACATTTTTGAGTTGGGGGTCAATGTCCCACAGAGGAAGACAAAGTGCTTTATTTGGATGGAGCAGCTCTTACACTGGTTAAGGTTTAGATTTGATTTCCAGGAAAATACATAAAATTTTTTTTCTTCTGAGACTTATTTCAAATCAGACAGTTACAAAATTTATGGCCATCATTATGTAGAATGCATTTATTTATCTGTATTTCAGATTGTGTTATCAGTTTTAAATGTTCTAAGAGGACACAAGCACCTGTTTATGGCTTTACTGTCCTTTGAAATGTTAGATGCTCAACATCACTTATCATCAGGGAAATACAAATCAAAACTACCATGAGATATCACCTCACACCTATCATAATGACTAAAATTAACAATACAGGAAACAACAGATGTTGGTGAGGATGTGAAAAAAGGGGAACCCTCTCACACTGTTCATGGGAATGCAAACTGGTGCAGCCACTCTGGAAAATAGTATGGAGGTCCCTCAAAAAGTTGAAAATAGAACTACCCTATGACCCAGCAATGGCACTCCTAGGTATTTACCCAAGGGATACAAAACCACTGATTAGAAGGGATATGTACATGCACCCAATGTTTATAACAGCATTATCAATAAGGGCCAAATTATGGAAAGAGCCCACATGTCAAGTGACTGATGAATGAAGATGTAGTATATCAATATATGATGAAATATTACTCAGCCACCAAAAAGAATGAAATCTTGCCATTTGCAATGACATGGATGAAGCTAGAGTGTATTATACTAAGCAAAATAAGTCAGTCAGAGAAAGACAAATACCATATGATTTTATTCATATGTGGAATTTAAGAAACAAAACAGATGAATATAGGGGAAGAAAGAAAAAAAAAGAGAGGAAAACAAACCATTAGAGACTCTCAACTATAGAGAATAAGCTAAGGGTTGCTAGAGGGGAGTTGGATGGGAGGATGGGTTAAATGGGTGATGGGTGTTAAGGAGGGCACTTGTGATGAGCACTAGGTGTTCTACTCCTGAAATCAATATTACACTATATGTTAATTAACTAGAATTTAAATAAAAACTTGAAAACATGAAAAAAAAATATATATATAAAAATAAAATGTTAGGACAGACACAAGTTGGTAACCTCTGGATGACTGCTCCTTAAATGCTTAAATGTTTCCTAAAACAATTTAAAAGTGTTTCAAGGGCCAAAAATAGACTGACTAAAAAATGGCAATAGCTTGGATTATTGTGTCTTGTCTTTGGATTCTGGTCATACCCCTACCCTTACTACCACCACTTGAGTTATTTCTGTATTTTTCATTGCATAGGTCTTAAACAATGGTTGTAGGTAACTGAGAACCAGATGGAGATCAAACATAGGGAGATAGTTGATGTTATCAATGAATACATAGAGTAAATTGAAGTTAAACAGCCAGTACTTTTCACATTTCTTTTTTTTTTTGGAATCAGTTAGCAATTATCTTTTTTTGGGGGGTGTGGTTTCATCCAGTGGGCCAAAAATAAACTATGGAAAATGGTCAAATAAATAAATAAAAATAAATGCTGAATGAAATGGGATTCTTAGAGGCAAACCTAGTATTGCATGAAAGATAAAATAAGATCAAATATCTACTTGGGTACGGTAGTTCTAGGGAATAGGTTTTCTTGAATTGTTAGTGGGTTGGGAAAGGGAGCTTGACCCAAAAAAGTGAAGTAGAGAGATTTCAGAAAGTTAATAAAGATGTCTTTCCTGAGTGAATCTAGAGTATGTAAAATTATTGACAGATGCCTAAAATCTGCAGATAGAATTGAATATTCTGCATAATTGGGTAAACATAATATGATGACTCAGGAAGTTTTATCAGGTGGTTATTCCAAATTTGGACATATTTGAAAGGATATGTATGTATGGAAACATTTTTTATTTTTTTAAAGATTTTATTTATTTATTTGACAGAGAGATAGATAACAAGAGCAGTAACACAAGCAGGGAGCCTGATGTGGGGCTCGATCCCAGGACCCTGGGATCATGACCTGAGCTGAAGGCAGAAGCTTAATGACTGAGCCACCCAGGTGCCCTGGAAACATTTTTTAAAATGATTTAAGTAATATTGGGTTTTAAATTAAAGGGCTATTTTGAAGGGGAAAACAATAATATCCATTAAAGAGAAGGAAGATACTAAAAAGAAAATTTCAAAACAATTAAAAAAAAAAAAAAAAAGCCATGGCCACAATAAATGGAATCCAGACCTGACTTTGACGTTAGACATATGGGAAGATCTGTACTGTGTGGTTTTTCTTACAGTGGGAGGCAAAGAACAAGATTTCCTTGAACCATGGATATTTTTTGTAGACCCATAATTTATTTACTTACTATAGGAGAGCACACATGTTGCACAATCTTAAGAAATGTGTTAGGAAAACAGTTATCTGATCTTTAAAGCAAAAAGAAAGGGGAAAGGATAGGGGCACTCTGACACACAAAGTGTTCCCTCTCTGCACTTACAGAAGAAAACTAAATCATATAAAGAAATAAGGAAATAAAATGTTAAAACAACTGGATTATTTAATGAACTGAGGGACTCAGTGGGGGAAACAAACCTGAACTGCCTACCTCATTGTTGTATGTGAGTGGTGTCCGTTTGGATGTGATAATGAAAAGTTTTCAAATGTTCAATATTAGTAAATTAGTAAATTTTAGGGAGTAGTTCATGGCGAGGTTGCAGAGAAATGGGAACCCTGTTGGTGGGAATGTAAGCTGGTGCAGTCACTCTGGAAAACAGTATGGAGGTTCCTCAAAAAGTTAAAAATAGAGCTACCCTATGGCCCAGCAATTGCACTACTAGGTATTTACCCCAAAGATACAAATGTAGTGATACGAAGGGGCACCTGGTGGCAGTATTTATAAGCTACATGAGGAAGTATTAGTCCCTGGAAGTAATTTGCTTTTTTTTTCTTTTTAGTTTTTAGTTATTTTATTCTATTTTATTTTTTCAATTCATTTTTTAATTTAAGTTCAATTAATTAACATGTAGTGTATTATTAGTTTCAGAGGTAGTCTTATATGATACTCAGTACTCATTACATCACATGCACTCCTAATGTCCGTCACCCAATTACTCCATCCCCCCCAGCCGAAACTCTCAGTTTGTTTCTTAGGATTAAGAGTCTCTTATGGTTTGTCTCCCTATCTGATTTCATCTTGTTTTATTTTTCCCTCTCTTCCCCCATGATCTTCTGTTTTGTTTCTTAAATTCCACATATGAGTGAAATCATATAATTGTCTTTCTCTGATTGACTTATTTTACTTGGCATAATACCCTATAGCTCTATCCACATCACTGAAAATGGCAAGATTCCATTTTCTTTTTGATGGCTGAGTAGTATTCCACTGAATATATATACCACTTCTTCCCTATCCATTCATCTATTGACGGGCATCTGGGCTCTTTCCATAGTTTGGCTATTGTGGACATTTCTGCTATACACATTGGGATGCAGGTGCCCCTTCGTATCACTACATTTGTATCTTTGGGGTAAATACCTAGTAGTGCAATTGCTGGGCCATAGGGTACCTCTATTTTTAACTTTTTGAGAAACCTCCATACTGTTTTCCAGAGTGACTGAACCAGCTTGCATTCCCACCAACAGGGTTCCCATTTCTCTGCAACCTCACCAACACCCATCATTTCCTGACTTGTTAATTTTAGTAATTTGTTTTTAAATGCTTTAGATATTTTAGGAATAAAAAAATGAAAATCAGAGATAAACAGACATTGGGAATACCTGATATTCCTGATCACATGAAAATTTTTTTAAAAGTTGATATTAAGAGCTTGGAATTAAGATGATCAAACTTTCTAATTCATTCATACTCCTGTTATTTATCATTTTCCCTTAGTCTCTTAGTCCCTTCCCATTTACATTATTGGCACCAGCTCTTGTTATTGCAACAATTTAAAAACTTTTTGGATACATGGGTTTTTACAAAATACCCTTATAAAATAATTTATATATTAGTATGAACTGCTTTGGGGGCCAGGATAAAGAATGAAAAGAGAATTTCAGCAAGTGTAACTCAGAGTATTTGCCCTTAAAGCTTAATATTTTAGCCAAATAATTTTTCAGATATGTATTTATAATTTAATTTTAACCATATGACTTGAGTTTGGGTAAGGTTAAATTTTGGACTATTCTATAAAATTGTGCATACACTTTGCAATATTCCAGCAACATGTACCAAAAACATCAAGTCCTGTATTATTCTTTGATCTTATTGGTTCATTCATTACAGAGTATTCCCCAAAATTGCTATAGAATGTGATTCCTACGTGTGCATTAGCACAATAAGAATGCTATCCCTTGAAGTCAATTTAACAGATGTGCTGAAAAATATCCATGAAAAAATTACATTATGCTAAAATCTTGTTATGCTTATTATCTTTCACTCAACATTGTTTTTTTTTTTTAATTTATCAGTTTTTGTATACATAGATTTATTTTTTTGACCTCTACAGGGTAATACATTATATACAGATAGTATCCTTTACCTATGATGAACATTTTGATGGGATGGAAGTTGTCTCCAATAATTTTCTAATACTTAAAATTGTGAAATATAAGTTACAACTTTATTCAATGAGAAGGCTTAAGAGAGATATAATGTTGACATGATGATTCTGGTGCTATTATAAAATTTTTCTTCTCATCAAGTTATTTTTCTTCAAAAGAGAGAAATGGGGACTGAGGCCCATGTCATCAAGGTCCAGACTTGGAATGCCCCATCCAGATGGCACGGGCAGCCTCAGTTGTCCCAGGCATCAACACAGGACTTGGAAATTTTTGAAGAAAGCACTCCAAAGCCTGGGTCTCTTAGGCTGGGACCTGGGCAGGAAGACCTCTTCCCAGGCCCTAAGGTCAATTCTGCTCGGAAGGACCTCCTCTGACATCTATTACCAGTGCACACTCCTTTAACAAAGTCCCTTATGATTTTTCTTTGTAATACTTTTCTTAGTTGCAATTATATATTTTTTGCTGTAATTATTAAATTAAGGGCTTTCTGTGCTAATAGACTGTAAGTTTTATGATGGCACAATGTGTGTTTTGTCTTTATCGTCTAGCTTAGACTATGCTATTTTGCAGAAACAAATAATCTAAAGTCTCTTTAGCTTACAAGAATACAAATTCATTTCTTAATCATGTTAATGTCCCTTGCAGGACAATTTTGGCTTTGTCCCAAGTCTTCTTCATTGCTGAACCCAACCTAAATATGCAACCTTTGTCTGATTATCTAAACTCATGACAAATGGAAACACAGAAATAACAGAATTTCATGATGATTCTTAAGGCTCTTGCTCAGAAGTGGCACATGTCATCCACATTCACATTTCACCAGAGTTCACTGGGAAGTATAATCCTCACACAAAGACAGGCCTGGTGCAGAGCAGAAGCAAATATTTGATGATACCATCCAAGAGAATCTTTCCCCTTATTCAAGGTACCATTCAGTCATGATATCAGACTCAAAGTTCAGGATGTTGTAATGGTCTCTACATAAGATCTGGATGTGTAATCCTCCTCCTCCTCCTCCTCTTTGTCTTCTTCCTCTTTTTTTTTTTTTTTTTAAGATTTTATTTATTTATTTGACAGAGAGAGACACAGCGAGAGAGGGAACATAAGCAGGGGGAGTGGGAGAGGGAGAGGCAGGCTTCCCGCCGAGCAGGGAGCCCAATGTGGGACTCAATCCCAGAATCCTGGGATCATGACCTAGGCCGAAGGCAGACGCTTAACGACTGAGCCACCCAGGCGCCCCCCACCTTCTTCTTTTACTATGATTTTCACTGAGAGCCAATGAATGTGTTTTTTCTTGATCCAGAATACACACACACACACACACACAGAGTAAAATGTCAAGTTAACCATTTCTCATTCCCTTCTCTACTCCTTGTGTGTGTGTGTGTGTGTGTATGTGTATCAAGCATAAAATAGTAGAGTGGGGATAAGAGAGCCATAATAAATATTACCATTCAGAAAGGCACATAACAGTTACTCTTCCTTAGCATCCTGAAATCCTACCTAGCATAAGTTGCAAAGGAAGCCTCCACGGAAGTTGGGAATGTTTCTTGATTAGGTCCCAATTTGTGACTATAGGCAGTTTTCCAATTCATTGTTCTCCATGGCCCTTGGCTCCACCACTGTTTTTATTACGTGTGTTTTGTTTTGTTTACCATCATGTAAATTTAGGCCCCAGTATGGTGTTTGTTTTGTAGTCATTGCGCAATAAATGCAAATTAAGGGCGCCTGGGTGGCTCAGTTGGTTAAGCGACTGCCTTCGGCTCAGGTCATGATCCTGGAGTCCTGGGACCGAGTCCCGCATCGGGCTCCCTGCTCAGCAGGGAGTCTGCTTCTCCCTCTGACCCTCCCCCCTCTCATGCTCGCTCTATCTCATTCTCTCTCTCAAATAAATAAATAAAATCTTTAAAAATAAATAAATAAATAAATAAAATAAATGCAAATTAAGTAAGTAAACATTTCACCAAAATGATTGGTGGGGTGGGGGGTGGGGGTGTGGGCAAATAAGACCATGAAGTGATTTATAATGTAGAACAGAGTTATAAGCATTATAGAAACTAAGGGGTGCCTGGGTCGCTCAGTCGTTAAGCATCTGCCTTCGGCTCAGGTCATGATCCCAGAGTCCTGGGATGGAGCCCTGCATCAGGCTCCCTGCTCAGCAGGAAGCCTGCTCCCCCTCTCCCACTCCCCCTTCTTGTATTCCCTCTCACTGTGTCTCTCTCTGTCAAATAAATAAATAAAATAAATAAAATAAAATAAAATAAAATAAAAAGAAGTACTATTTTCCATCCAGAGAGACTTGAGGCACACGGATATTAAAATGAAAGAACAAACCTATATATAAAGTAAATGTCAGGACAGAATAGGGGATCATAATAGAGTGGGTCCCCCCTGAGGCCATAAAGAGAAATGGGTTCAAAACACTGAAGAAGGTACTGCCTCTTCCACTGAAGAAAGTAAAAAAGGAACAAGAATGGAAGGACCATACCTACACACAGAGGTGAATGTGGGTCAAGGGAGGCAATTAATTCTCTAGGTCTTTATTTTTTTCTTTAAATATGAAGAAAAAGTAATTATCAGAAAGTTATAGAAGCAGAACAGTGGTACAGGGAAGGGTTCAGAACTTTAAAATGGGAGAATGTTTGGAAATATTTTAATTTGAGTTAACCCAATACAACATTAATCAGAAAAAAAGATGTAACCAGTCAGCATTTAAAATTCTAGAGATTCCTCAAAACCATAAAATGGAACTGGTTTCAGAGAGTTTGTACGTTCATTGCTAAATTTTTTTCTGGTCAGGGTTTCATTGGATGGGGTAGTGTTCAGGAAGAGGAACCTGAAAGTGCATTGTACTGATCAACAATTAAAATTTTTTGGGATTAGGTGTCAGAAAAGGATAAGAAGTTGAGGATCTTTTCAACAATACATGAGGTCTTGGCCTTGGAAAGAAAGTGATGGCAAGATGGAACTGATAGGTTGGCGTAAAAATAATTTGGTTACAAAATTAAAGATCTCAGTGAGAACAAGGATCAGCTTGTCATCATAAAGAAAATTAACTATGAGTTGAGAAGGTAAAATATTTGAGCTGACATTTTCTGAAAGGGATCAGTTTGACCAGACTCATCAAAATATCTATAGAATTCATTGCTATAATGGTTTCTGTTCACTGACAGAAAATGGTAAATTAACTCTACTTGCAGTCTTCACGTTTAACCTAGTTTTACCTCTTTTGATACCAGCTCACATGACCTACTTTTTTTTTTTTTTTAAGATTGTATTTATTTATTTGACAGAGAGAGAGAAAGCACAAGCAGGGAGGAGGGGCAGAGGGAGAGGGAGAAGCCAGCTCCTGGCTGAGCTGGGAGCCCGACATGGGGCTTGATCCCAAGCCCCTGGGATCATGACCTGAGCCGAAGGCAGACGCTTAACCAACTGAGCCACCCAGGCACCCCATGACCTACTCTTTTAAAAGCTTCCCAGAACCATAACAAAGGTAAGTAAAATAATCTAACTTCAAAATTGGAATCAATTTAGAATAATGAGTATATAAAACCTGATTCCTCAATATATTATTCATACTTAGCAAGTCAGTTATTTCTTTTATTCTCAATTTCTTTAATTTTAAAAAATTGTTGTAATGTTTTACCAAATTCAGTTATTTTAAAAGTAAAGTTATACTACATGTCAAAACACTGTGTATCCTATATCAATGTTTCCAAATATTAGGTATGATTTATTTATCTTCATCAGCAGCAGCATATTCAAAGTTGGATTATCCATAAAAAATAAACACAGATGTTCAAAATTAAGACTGAGTCTAATCAACTTTGATTGATCTTTTCTCCACCCAGGACCTATGAATTTACTGAAAATTGTTAAAAGATTATCATGGGACAAAACTTTAATTGCTTCTTTTAAAATCTGTCTGCATATTAATGCATGCTTGGTTTTTCTTATAAAAAAGCTATACCAAATATATGTAAAATTTTGTTCTTCCTAGCAAATAATGATTGCTATTGGTCTTGTTTTCAATAAGAAGAGTGAAAAGTGTTAATTAACAGAATTTAAACCAGTTTGGGATTGTGTTTAGCTGTATGTAATAGAATTGTAACCTCCCTCCCCCACCCAGTGACCCCTCACATAAGGAAACATGTAAAGGCAAGCAGCCCAGAGCTGTAGCAAAGTTTCCATGGTATCAGCAATGTCCCCGAGCTCCTTCTTTCCACTTTACCATCTTTAGTAAATGACTTTTATTTTCACAGTCATCTTGGGGTTGCAAGATGGTGTTCTACCTATGGCTTAATGTTTGCAATGCCAAACTAAATACAGGAATAAATAAGCAACAAAGGGAAATAAGTGATGCTTGTATCAAGAAAGCAAATTTTCCCAGATGTCCCCAGCAGAAAATTCATTGGAAATAACTGTATTTCATGACAGGACTAAATTGCAAAGGAGTCTGAGGAATGTAGTTTTTCAAACTGGGCACTATGTTACCTTTTATAAAATATGGACACAGAATAGTTATTGAGGAGGCAACCAACAGACCACTAGGGTCAGCCACAACAAATGTGCAGGCATTCTATGATGATACCAAAAAATAAATAAATAAATAATAAATAAATAAGAAAAAGAAAAGAACGACACATGAAATATTGTACATAATCATTGAGAGTTACAAATCCACTTAAAAGTTTTATGATTATCCAGTGATTCTTTTTCTTTTTTAAAGATTTATTTATTCATTTTAGAGAGAAAGTGCACAGGTGGGGGGAGCACAGGGAGAAGGAGAGAGAATCCCAAGCAGACTCATGCTCAGCGCGGAGCCTAACCCAGGGCTCGATCTCACAACTCTGAGACCATGACCTGAGCCAAAACCAAGAGTTAGATGCTCAACCAACTGCACTACCCCAGGCGCCCCTGTCCAGTGATTCTTAATATCAAATAGTAGTTAGGTATATGCATATTAATGTACTGTTTAATAGTATGTTTTGAGCAAATTATTTTTTTCTAAAATAAAATTCAGGTTTGTATGCCTATCATATTTGAAACTTCTAATTTAAGGCTCAGAATTTCTGCAAATACTGTTAACCTTATATTGTTTGCCTTTAAATAGAACTTTTAGTCTGTGATGCAAGTACTTTTGATGATAAACTGTACAAAATGAATGTTCCTTTTGTCAGCGAAATATTTCAGAGCTATGCCTAGTAATGGATATCAAAGTGACTGTTGTTAACTGATCTGAGAAAAATGTTGCAGTCAACCACTGTCAGACCCTTTTAGTAGATATTGGTGGTTTCCGACTACTAGGTACAGAAGATGGGAGATATATACAACTTCCCAATATTGCCAACATGGAACATGCTACAATGAAAGTAAGCCTCTGGATCCTGATAAACATTTGTTACCAAGCATGTACAAAAATAATTATGTAACTTATTCCATAACATTGATACTTGTTCTATTTTAGGCACTCATAAATTTGTTCAAACTTCCAGTTCACTCTAAGGCAGATAAAATGATAAACCGATGGCAGGATCAGCCAGCCTTCTACTTGGATCAGGAATTAGAGTTTTTGGTTAAGAACAAGATGGAGATATGGAGAGATTGGGAGAGAGAGAAAATGAATGTATGTGTACTGTGGTAAATGTACTATACCATCTTCCTAGATAACTATACATCGTAACTGTCACTTATTTCCCCCAAATAAAACATTTTTAATGTTTATCATTTTAATTATGAGCCTTCTGCTTCACATTAGTAATGTGTAATGAGCTTATATAGGAGCTCTAAAGTATGAATTCCTGATTAAGGGGTTTTAAGTGCCAATTAACCACCTCTGAATTGTATATTCCTAATTAGGGTCCTACAAATATTATCTAACCATCCCAAGGGTGCATATTAATATTAATTCTCTCTCTCACATACACACACACACACACACACACACACACACACCACTCTAAACACTAAGGTATCCTAAATTTCAGACATAACCAGTGACCTGTATTGGTCACGAAGCTAATATGACCACTGTACTGCACAATAGCAAGGGACTGGATATAGGACACAGGCACTACTCACAGGGCTCTCTAGCACCTGCTTGAGTCCTTGGCAGACCAAGTGAGCACCAGAATGTCTGAGAAGGAGAGCAAGAACACATTGTAAGTGAGACCAGCCACTTTGCCTGAGGCTAGTCAGCATCCCAAGTCTCACTGTGGCTCTGAGAACCTTGTCACCTTTTGGGTGTTGGACTTTCAAGACTTTTTTTTCTTTAGTTTATGGTCTAAAGTGTCGTGAATTGGCCATCAGATGCCTCCCTAACCCTCTTTCAAGTCTCATGTGACTTATCAGGTATATTTTATAATTTGTGGCTTTAACTTGTGGACATTTTCATGTTTCAAGTGATTTCTGAGATTTCAATGTGTCATTATAGTCTGCAAAAAATATTTGACAGTATAATGAAACATGTTTGTTGAAAAAATTACTGACTCACATTTTGGATTGTAGAGTCAATATAATTACTTCATATTCATATCTGAAGTATTACAATATTCCCATTTGGAATTCACTATAGCAGTAAATTTGAACCTGGCAGTACTGGTATTTAAATATAACACAAACTATGAAAAAAAACAAACAAGCAATGTAAAGACTTTACATGACTATTTCAGTTGTTTTACCACATGTGTCTCCAATAAAAATATAATGGTTGCTTAGACAATTACTGATGGTATGCCATAAACTGACACTATAAAAACTATTTTCACTCAGTTAAAAGCTTGCTGTGCATTGCATTGTAATTTTCACTGACAATGAGAAATCAACATATTTTATAATAATTACTTACCCCATTAAAATTTCAAATGGAAACAGTTAGCATACTTAAATCTGATTGTTACAGCTATCATCCACAAAAAGCTGACATTAGGGTTAAGATACTAAAAACAAATCTCCAAAATACCTAACTTCTTTTAATATTCAGAATATGTTGCAAATCTCAGAATGATAATGCTACTTTATATTTTACAGTATATACTATATTATTTAGTTGTTAAAATAGTTGCTTGGACCAAAATTACAGAAGCAAGCTTATTTTTTTTATCTGTTACTCAAATGTCACTTCCTCCTCACTAGTAGGTGGTCAGCTCTCCCTTGAAGATTATTAACTGTTCTCACTGCAGCCTTACTACTAACCTGGTTTGTTGACTATTTGAAGTTCTAGCAACTGCTACTTAACTGATTGAAGGTGACAGCTGAGATGTTTAGGAGTTATATTTTGTAATTATTTGTTTATTTTGGGGAACTTTGGCTCTCTATTGCCTCAGAATACACACTTCACCAGGATATCTAGAAGGGGCATATTCAAGTTACCACAAGCTCTAACTATTGGTTCCAGGTAGAACCCGTGGTCTCTTATGGTATATCTTTCTAGTTAAATAGTTCAACACTTTCTTGCTCTCAGGTGGTTTGCTTCCCAGAGTCCAGAATCTTCCCCTTGTAATTTAACTTCAAAAGTGTGCCCTTGGTGCTTGGGTGGCTCAGTCAGTTAAGCGTCTGCCTTCAGCTCAGGACATGATCCTAGGGTCCTGGGATGGAGCCCTGCTTTGGGCTCTCTGCTTAGTGGGGAGTCTGCTTCTCCCTCTCCCTCTGTGCGCTCCCTTTCTCGCTCTCTGTGCGCTCTCTTTCTCTCTCTCTTTCAAATAAATAAATAAATGAGTCTTTGAAAAAATAAAGTGTGCCCTCTACATGTATCTGCCTGAAATCCTTTTTCTATCTGAGCACTATTGTTCCAGTTAATTTCAAAGAGGCTCCTTAGCTCTTAAAATGCTAAGTACCTTGATCAAAATAGGCACTGAGGTAAGTATGAAGGAGGGATTCTACTTAACATTTCAGTTTTAATTATTTTTAATTGCTAGAGACACATCCAAATATCCCTTCAATCTGTGTCTTAAACTCTAATGGGTATTCCAAGAAACCTGGTGAGCTTGTTAGAAAGGCAGATAATCAGGCCCCACCCCAAATTTAACTGAATCCAAATCTGCAGTTTAACCAGATCCCTAGGTGATTCATATGCACATTAGAGTTTGAAAATCAAACTCCATTTTTGTCTACAGAATCAGAGAATACTTGAATCAAACTTGAGCATGCATCATGATTTTTCAGATATCTAACACTACATGTGTATAGCATTCATTTTCCAAATGACACTTTCTTAGGGAACACTCAATTTTCACTAGTTATTTTGAGTTCTGAGACAATGATTATGCTATATAAAATCTAAGGAAGAGTGTTTATCACTGTAATAAAATATTTCAATAAATTCTATTGCCACATTAAATATATATAATTTTCTGGTGCTGCATCATAATTAGATATGTCTCTTGCAGACATGATTATAAGTGACTTTAAGAGAGCTTTTTCTATGGAGGTAGGAATATTCAAATATCTGTTTTGGGGGCACCTGGGTGGCTCAGTCAGTAAAGCGTCTGCCTTCCGCTCAGGTCATGATCCCAGAGTCCTGGAATCCAGCCCCACCTCAGGCTCCCTGCTCAGTGGGGAGTCTGCTTCTCCCTCTCCCTCTGCTGCTCCCCCGTTTGTGCTCTCTCTCTCTGTCAAATAAATAAAATCTTAAAAAATTTTCAACACGATTTAAAAACAAACAAAAAACCCAAATATCTGTTTTGCTCTGGGCTGTGGAGTCAGGTGTCTTGAGAAGGAATTTACTCATTCACTTGCTGTTTTGCCACTCTCCTATTCCACTCCTCTCTGCTGTTAAACAGAGGTACCACAACTACTCCCATTTCATTTTCTATTTTTTGCCAAGTTTATTTATATACATTATTAGAATAAACCAAGTTATATGACTAAAGAAAGGTCACATTTAACCATGTTTCACCAAAATGTGTTAAAAACTGTACAGTGATCATGGAAGGAACAGAGGAAATTAGCTAGAAAACGGAGGCTGAAATTTTAGCTTTGGCACTTAGCTGTGTGATACTGGACAAAACTCCCTGAAGATTCTCAGCCAGATTGTCTCCATTTGAAAATGGTGTATAGTAATATCTGCCATGCAAGATTGCTCTTAAGAACTCAATCTGATTATGTAGTTCAAAATTAGGTTATACATAAATGTAGACAGTGGAAAAGGAGCACTTTCTATATCCCATGCTTAGTGCTAACAGTTTGGGAAGAGATTTGATTTAAACAAATTTACTTAAAGAGGATACAAATCGTGATTAAATTTTTGCCTCAGTGACAGAATTTGGCATTGAGGTAAGAAAATTTTGTCCATGTGATTGCAGAGTAGGATACAAGTTGTGGGACCCTGCCTAAGTTTCTTCATCCACTGAAGTCACAGTATCATCATTTATAAAAAGTGGATATCAAGAGGACCTACTTTATAGAGTTTTTCTTTGAATTAAATAATAATGTATGTAAAGCACATAACTAGTATCTGTTATGATAACAGATACTAGTGTCTGATACATAGCAATGTTAGCTAACAATAAGAAAGTGGACGGGGAAGTAATTTTGGGATATTTGTTCATTAAAAGAGGATTACTTGTGAAACGAGAGAAGTTTAATATGTGATACTACATAGTCAAGGATGCAGAATGTTGGTGAGAGGCCACTGAGACACAAATAGAAGGTTTCTGAGAACTGAGTTTGCTCATATTCTCCTTTTTATTTTTAATACCGGGTAACTTAGTAAGGCACATAGTAGGCTATGTTTTGTTTGTTTTTTTAGTTAATTCATTTTTGGGGGAATAGGAACAAACTGGGTTGACCTCAGGATCAACGCTTGACAGAGAAGACATTTCTATTGTGTTAAAGTCTTGTTTGCATGCCACCCAAACTAATCTTCTCCTACACTGAATTATGTTCAAGGTGAAAAAACTAAAGCACAACGTAAAGAAAAAAGAAAAGAAAAGAAAAGTAAGAAGAGGAAAGAAAAAAGGAAAGAGAAGGAAAGAAAAAGAAAGGAAAAAGGAAAAAGAAAACAATGGGTAGCTTTTCTTGGGATACATGTTTCCATGGTTGCACACATATGCTTAAGGATGTGATAGAGGGACCTGAATTATATAAAAAAACAAAAGAACAACAATAACAACAACAACAAAACCCTTATTATTAATATATTGGGTGCTGCCATAGAGTCAAATTCATAATTGTCTCTCCTTTCTTCTTTGAGGAAAAGTGTTTGACACAGAGTAAAAGCAAGGGTGATTGTAGCACTAACCTTGAGTATGTATAAATAACTTGCAAGAATGATTTATTGCTGACTAAATTCCAATATGAATAAAGGAACTATTTGCTTTAATTGCATAAGGGTCAGTCTTACTGACTACATAGATCAAGTTCAACCCAGGATTTATGAATAATGAACAAGCTCACAGAGGGTCATTTAAAAAGTCTTTGCAAGATTATAGTTCTAAAATCAAAGATACTGTATCAAATTTATGTTTGAAGATACCTAAACTTGTTTTTAAAACATATATTTTTTAAATATATTTTTTCCATTTTAAAGGAAAGGTATATTAATATCATTCTGATATCATTTTTATTTATGTATGCAATATGTTTTAAAAACCCTATTGGTAGTATTACCTGAAAAGGCATGGAACTTAATTTGATTTTTTTGTTTTGTTTTGTTTTTGTTTAGAGAGAGAGGGCACAAGTGAGGGGGAGGGACAGAAGGAGAGGAAAAGAGGGAGAATCTTAAGCAGGTTCCATGTCTACTGCAGAGCCCAATGCAAAGCTCAGTCTCACGACCCTGCGATTATGACCTGAGCTGAAATCAAGAGTTGGACGCTTAACAGATTGAGCCACTCAGGCGCCCCTGATTTCTAATTATTATGCATGATACATATGATTATTGTCCATATATAATATTGTTGAATAAAATACAAAATTATTTTTAGAAGACTGAATGTAAATTTAGTTCAGTTGAGTAATATAGGTTTTTACTACCTGCCTAATAGCGCCGCCTCATTTGCGGGCGATATGTTGCAAGACCCTCAGTGAATGCCTGAAACCACACATAGTAAAGAACCTTATATATACTACGTTTTTTCCTACACATACATACCCATGATAAAAGTCAATTTATAAATCAGGCACAGTAAGAGATTAACAACAATAATTAATAATAAATAAAACAATTGTAACAGCATACAGTACTAAAAGTTACATGAATATTGTATCTTTCTCTCAAAATATCTTATTATACTTCACTCACCTTTCTTGTGACGACGTAAGATGATCAGTGTCTGTGACGAAGTATCGTGTGGGGGAAGGACGCACGCATTGTGACGTAGGTAGATTCAGGCTACTATTGACCTTCCGATGATTCGTCAGAAGGAGGATAAACTCGATTGCCCGTAGGGAAACTGCAGAAAGCGAAACCGCAGATAAGTGCGGACTACTCTACTTTGGTACACATTGTTGTAGGAAAATAAAGACGTGTTCTTCTCAAAGAATAGAAGTTGTCATGTTCTCAAGACAGGTGTTATATTCTTCTGAAAAAACACATATATTTCAATGGTTATTTGGTTATCATTCTGTTCTATCTGCTGTTCTATCATTTCAACAAAACTGAAATGCAAGAAATACATCTTTAGTAATTAAAGTAGTAATTAAAATGAATGTGAGGGGCGCCTGGGTGGCTCAGTCAAACATCTGCCTTCGGCTCAGGTCGTGATCCCAGGGTCCAGGGATGGAACCCTGCATCGGGCTCTCTGCTCAGCAGGGAGCCTGCTTCTCCCTCTCCCTCTGCCTGCTGCTCTGCTTACCTGCGCTCTCTCTATCTCTGTCAAGTAAATAAATAAAATCTTTAAAATAAAATGAACATGATATCAAGTTGTATTAATTATTGATTATAAGAAAGTGAGGAATGTTATCAAGTTAAATTCATCTCTGAACAGAAAATTATATTTGGGAGATAGAAACAAATAGAGAGGTATATGTAGAAACGTGTGTAATTCGTTAGCCCTTAAATTAAAAAAAAAAAAAAAAGTCGATTTGCCTAGTGAGTGTCTAGAAAGGTAACTTGAGGTACTACGTGAGGAAATGTAGCCAGAAAAATAGAAAGTTATTTAGAAAGAAAACTCATCTCATGGTAAATCTAAAATCCTAAGGATGTGAAACTTATTTTTTTGAAAAGGTAAACATGTAGTTGGTATTGAATGCATTTGGTATTGAATTTGCACTCAAAGTATAACCGGTTGAAACAAGTTGTAACATAAAACTACTATGACACTGAACTGTTCAAAAGAGTCTTTCTGTAAGTGAGAAAATTTGAGTATTTTCTTTGAATTACAATACACTGGTAAAATAGACATCCAAAACAGAACAGTGGGAAAGGGAAGTGGAGTTAGAAAAGAGTAGGGCCATGGAACCTGATTATGAATCTGAAACCTAGTGGTAGTAATTTCACCCTTCACTGAGGTGTCAATGAAGGTTATCTCCTAGGACTTCCTATCATAGAAGTGTATTAATGATCATGGACTAGAATTAACGTCTACTGTAATGGTCTCTCTAAAATATGTCTATGAAATTTTAAATTCAAGAATTTTGCATAATTTTACACCAAATTTCTCTGAAGTTGAATACCTGCTCGTAGCAGGAGGTGCACAAGAACATCTAAAAGGATGCAACACGGAACAATTCAACTTCTATTTATATGCAACTTTACAAAAAACAGGAGCATTCTCTTTTCCAACATTTAACCTATAGTTATACTCTGCCTCACTGCCAACTTGAGTAAATTAGTATCCTGAGGGAATAGTGGGAGTTTTGCTATGTAGAAGGTTTGAAGATAGGGCCATCAGTCTTTGTTCATTTTCATTGTACTCTACTAAAGAAAGAACATTCATAAACCAAAAGCTTGGAAATGTTGGCATAATTATATGGAATGTCTGCCTATACATACTCTCCTATTACTTGCATAGGAAATTTTATAACAATTTTTTTCTTGTTTTAAATTTTTGAAATAAAAGTTTCAGTTGGTTTTAGACCCATATCAAAAAAAATTTTAAATTGATATTTCCAATTAGTTTTCAGAAGGACAATATTAAGGAAAGATGACAACTTTCTTTCCATAGTTAATAAATTCATGCAAATTGTCTATTTCTCTGACTTCAATCTGTTGATTTTTTTTCTTAGTTGTTAGTGACTACCACTTTGAGGTATGCTAGTCAAACCAGAAACAGTGGCATATTTAGACAAAACCCATTTCCTTACTCTAGTACAGATTAAGCCAAAATATTTTCCTAGGCTAACCTGTTTCTTAGACTTGACTTGTGACACAGTTTTAACCATAGAAATACAAGTAGCAACTGTGCTGGAAAATAATTTAAGGACATGCCTCTTCAATCTTTGCCTTTGTGCCCCTCACCCTGATTTTACCTCTTGCCTAGATAAGAGATGAATATGAAAGATGTAACAGCCATTGTGTGAACATAAAGATGAAAGTCACACGTTGAAAACAAAGAACAGGAAGACAGGATAGTGGTCCTTGAAGACATACTTGAAAAGATACAATAGCTGTGGACTTCTCATCTTTGTGCTCTTTAAAACAAGAAAAAAATAAAATTCTTATTTGTTCAAGGTACTGTTTTTTACTATTTAAAAACCAAGATATTTCTAAAAGATACTGTAAGTCTTGATATAAATTAAACTAAATCCCAGACTTTTAAATTATTTAATTATCATTCCTAATAAATATTTACAAGTTATTGTATAAACATTGTTTACTTCATCTTTACAAAATTATTTTCTTTTTTGTATTTTTTAAAGGTACTTGATATATTGTTGTAGTAGGAAATGTGCATTGTATATTTAAAATATATATATATATTCAGGAAGGATTATCACAGTGTAAGAGTTTGGAGACCACTAAGTTGACCATTTCTTTAAGCATTTTTTTTTACAGTATAGTATCTCTGGAGTATTAATTGTATACTGGGCCCTGTGATGCATACTAGCCAGGCAATTTGGTCAAGTAGTTAAAACATGACTTGTGTTATTGCTCAAAAGGGGATAGCGCAGCTACATAACCAGATTGCAAAAATGTTTCAGTCTTTCCTTTTCTAAACACATAAAGTATCATACAACTAGATTACTGTGAGATGTGTGGCTTCCTGGGATACAAAGACACAAAATTCTGCTTACTGTTAAAATCTTCCAACAACACGGGATTTGTATATACCTCATTGTCTTCTATTATAGTTACTTCTGTACTCTAATGGTATGTTTTCTCCACTAAAATTTGAATTCTTTCGAATAGTGATTAACATCATTCACTCACCATGGGTCTATTACTATGCCTAGTCACAGTAGGTAATAAAAAATATCTGATGCATAGATGAATACATTGACCCACTTATTTATGCAACAGATAATCATGAATAAATTTTATGACAGAAGATATTTCAATGCAACTGGAATAGAAAAGATGAGAAGAGAGAGTCCTAGCCTCTGAGAGCATACCATTTAGTTAGGAGGGCAGAAATCAGTGCATGATGTATTGAATTAGAAGTAAAGCCGAAGGAACACACAGATCTTTTGGGGAGTCTGTAAAGATTGTATTTGGACTGAATTTGATGCAAGAATGGGAATTTACCATGTGTTCCAGATAAAAGGAATCCATGCCAGAAGGGAGAACAGATGTGAAATCCAGAGGGTCTGGCCCCTTGCAGGTACTTAATAAAGATCAGTTGCACTGAGTTGAGTAAATGATTCTTATCATGATAGATTTGTTGGGCTCAGGGGAGATTTTTGGACCAGGAAGCAAGACATGTGTTTTGGCAAAGTGTAAACCTAAAATAACATTTTTTCTCTGCCAAGCTTTATGTTTAGACACAGGGTGTTTCAAAGTAGTTCATAGGAGTTTTGAGGTTTTGACGAATCTAATTGAATATGCTCTTAATGTTTGAATATAAAGATACCCAAAACTGAATAAGTTGAATATAATGCCAAAATATGGAGCTTCGTGACTCAAATGTAGCTCTTTTGTCATAGCCCTACAGGTCCTTGAAGCTCTGTTCAATTTTTTTTCCAGTCTATTTTTTCTTTGTCATTCCGATTGGGTCATTTCTATCATTCCATTTTTAAGTTCATTATTTCCTCTGTCTCCTTCATTCTGCTTTTTAGCTGTTAAGCCCATTCACAGAGGTGTTTTTGTTTGTTTGTTTGTTTGTTTTGGCTATTATATTTTTTTAGTTTTAAATTTTTCATTTGTTTCATCCTTATATCTTCTATTTCTTTGTCGGGTATTTTTACTTTTGCATTTGTTTCAGTTGTGCTCATAATTGATCATTGAAGCTGACCATTTTTAACATGGCTACATTAAAATCTGCGTCATATAATTCTAACACCTCTGCTGTCTCAGTAATGACATCTACTGATTATATTTTTAAAAATTTACTTATTATAATGTCTTCTTTTTTCTTGCATGAAAAATAATAACTGATTAAAACCTGGATATTTTTGTATTGTGTTAGGAGTCTCTGGACTTATGGGTGCTAGACTCATAGGTTCTCTTTAAACGGGCTTTCTCTGACTACTCAGGTGAGAAAAGGGATGGAATACTGTCCCATTACTGACAGGTGGAGGTAGAAATACAGATTCTCCACTTATCTTTTGTTGGTACCTGAGGTGGGCATTGTTCCTGCTTAACACTGGTGCAGGTGGGCATTCTAGTTTCCCATGCCGTTTCCATGACACTGCAGTGGGGCCAGCATTCTAGCGCTGGAGATGGTAAAAGTTTCAATTCCCCATGTGGCCACTTTTAACACCATCACACTGTGGAAGGAGGGGGTGTATTGTTACTGCTACTGAGGTACAATAGTCCACGCTCCCCATGTTGTCTCTTCTGAGACAAAGGGTGTCCAGAATGGAAACCTCAGGTCCTCCCTTGTCTTCTGTGACATTGCCCTGATGGGATGTTGGGGGTCTTATTACAGCCCAGCAAGTCTAGGGACCCCACTTAACCTTTGCAGGTATAGATGAGTGAGAAGCCACAGGTTTGTTTTGATTTTGGTTTTGGTTTTGGCTGTGGCTTTGGCTGCCACAAAGCAGTTATTTTCTTAAAGTTTTCTGTCATGCTAAGATGCTATTTTTCCTGGTCTTTTGTCTAACAGAACAGGCTTTTGTTGGGGTTTTATTGTGCATATCCTCTGGCATTTCTAAGTTGTCCGTTTCTTCAGCTCCAACTCTGGAATGCATGAAGCAAAAAGAAATCAGAAAACAAGAGAGATGCAGCATAAACAACTTGTTGCATCGAGGGAAAGAATATCACTTACCCAGGGTTTTTAGTTGCACTTAGTGTAAGAAATGGGGAAAAATACATCTACTCCATCTTCTCTGACACATAAAATGTATGTAAATTTTAAGGATAGGTTTCTTTTTGCTTAATAGTGCTCATACATTTTATCAACACATTGCATATATTTAATAAATCTAACAACTTTCTGGCTTTATTAGCTACTCCTAGAAAACTTTTGAGATAATAAAATAAGTCAAATTTAGGTTATACGGTGGTTGATTTTAATTAGTCTTTGTATAAGAATGTTGTATAATTATTTTAAAAGATTTTATTTATTTGTTTGTCAGAGAGAGAGAGAGAGAACATAAGCAGGGGAAGCAGCAGGCAGAGGGAGAAGCAGGCTCCCTGCTGAGCAAGGAGCCTGATATGGGACTTGATCCCAGGACTCTGGGATTGTGACCTGAGTCAAAGGCAGATGCTTAACTGACTGAGCCACCCAGGTGTCCCGAGAATGTTGTGTAATTTTATGTTGATGCCAATATATTTTTTAAAATTTTGCTTTCAGAGCTCCTGGATGGCTCAGTCAGTTGTGCCCAACTCTTGATTTTGGTTCAGGTCATGATCTCAGGGTTGTGAGATTGAGCCTTGTATCAGGCTTTCATGCTGAGTGTGGAAACTACTTGGAATTTTCTTTCTCTCCCCCTCCCCCTCCGCCCCTTCCCTCTTTACAGGATACCCGCGCCACCCCGCCATGCTCTTTCTCTAAAAATAAATAAATAAATAAAATCTTGCTTTCATTTGTACATTTATTTTAATTAGTAACTGAAAATGGTTTACAAATTAATTTATAATTATATTTTTGTAAAAATGATAGAAATGACTAGATTATATATTCCTGTATTTTTTTCATTTATTCACAATTGGTTCATAACCACATTAGAAGAGAGAAGATCACAAAATTTATTTCCTAAATAAAATAACTATAAACTATAGTTGTAATGCTTGGTTGGTGGGATTTTTAATATAATTCACTATCATTACATGTTGTCTTCAAAGAAATACAGTTCTGGAAGGTCACCATTAAAAATTAATACAACTGTAGGGGCACCTGGGTGGCTCAGTCGGTTGGACGTCTGTCTTCAGCTCAGGTCATGATCTCGGGGTCATGGGATCCAGCCCCACATCAGGCTCCCTGCTCAGTGGGGAGTCTGCTTCTCCCTCTCCCTCTGCTGCTCCCCCTGCTTGTGCTCTCTCACTCTCTCTCTCTCTCTGTCAAATAAATAAATAAAATCTTAAAAAAAACATTAATACAACTGCTAATTTCTTCCTCAAACCCCCCCCCCAAAACAGGAAGAGTGTTAATTCTTATGTTCCTATTCTTTTTTTTTTGTCTTTTTTTTTTTTTAAGATTCTATTTATTTATTTGTGAGAGAGAATGAGAGACAGAGAGCACGAGAGGGAGGAGGGTCAGAGGGAGAGGGAAGAGGGTCAGAGGGAGAAGCAGACTCCCCGCTGAGCAGGGAGCCCGATGCGGGACTCAATCCCGGGACTCCAGGATCATGACCTGAGCCGAAGGCAGTCGCTTAACCAACTGAGCCACCCAGGCACCCCATTATGTTCCTATTCTTATGCTTTTTCATAGATATGGGTCAGGTCAAATCTTGAATCCAATGGGACGACTAAGTGACACTTCAACATCCTACTTCTATTCTGGATTTTTATAGTTAAATAAGAATATTAACTGGAAACTTCCTTTCAGAAAAAGGCATGACTTAAAATTGTGGTTTTGCTTATTTAATTGGGAGTATACCCAAGATTTATAGCTCATCTTTTTAGCGGAAATCAGAAAAATGAAACATACACAACTTGTTGCACTGAGGAAGAAAAGTCCTCTTTTCCTTAAGGAAAGGAAGATGTTTTCATTCCTTTCATTCCTGTATAATTAAGTATCTACTCATCTAAGTTAATTGGTAGTCATATAAAAATAGTTTTCCATTATAGGAACCAGAACAGCAAGCACATTATCTTGAAAGGTCTTTGTATCTGCCACCTACTTTTTTGTCAGGGCTTCAGAAGTATTGAAATAGAGGACGGGAATTGCCCTCAAGGGTTGTTTTTACAGTTGTCAGGCCTGGAAATAATATGTTAGGTGTTAGAGGACTCTCAGACATTGTGATTAATTGAAGGTGGGCTTACTGACAAAAGACTTTACAGAGTCATGTGTTGGGAGTTCATGAAATAGCTTAGCTTTACCTGTCTTGTACAACCTGCTAGCACATTGCAAACATTCTGTGGGAAACTGATTAGAATGAAAAAGAAAAACTTAGCCTTTGGCATAAACCGTATTTTATAATTTTTGACCATATATATAATTATAGAGTTACATGATATATATTTAGTTATATTTATATATACACCCACATACATCCACATATTACTCTCATAATATTTAGTTTTCCATGCTTATCAGAGTTACAAAGAAAATCAAGCTTTCTTGTGACTCCAAAGAATTTCATGATGTCCAAGCTATAATTAATTAAGCCAATAAATCTTAACAAATATCAGCTAGGCTAAAGTATGTAGGAAAAAGACATTGAAACAGCTATCTACCAGCACTGTTATTAAATAAATAAAATATAATTATGTCTGAATATTAGCTGAGCAAAAAGGAGAACCATTTCTTTTAAAAATGTTTATGCTAACCTCTCAAACAGCATCACTGGTAATAAAAATGACAGATGACAATATAGAAGGGAGCAAAAAAGCAAATCTCATTTGTGAGATTGAAGGAAGGCTTGTAGATCAACTCCAGAAATGAAGCTGTGAAAATTGAGACAGCAGGTCCATCCACCCTGCTTACCTCTCTCCTTGCCGAAATGCCCAATGGACTATTGAATTGTATGAAATTAAAGTAAACCTTGTTTATCATAAAGTATTTTCCTCTGACAGAGTGTTTTTAATGTGTATTTATTAGTATTAAATGCTTTTAAAACCTCATGAATGACAGTTACATGTGCTCGAATACCTTTGGATAGTCTGGATGCATTCAATCCCCATCTCAACATCATGGCCTTGAATCTGGGACTCTAACTGAATGGGTCTTCATTTAAAATTTTCTTCATCATGATTTTTTGGAAATAATGTAGGATTTAAAAGTAGATTAACATATCATTTATGTTGATTATTGAGGTTTTTAACCCCCATCTTAAATTTTGTACCTGAGATGAGGGCCTTAGTGATCTCACACACGCTCAGTATATGGACTTGATGGGTGGAAAACTTGACTCTAAAATAGAGCTTGACTCTTTCTCCTTCAAGGAGTGACTCTTTCAATGCCTTAGGGTGGCAAGGAGAGAGAATGGAGAAAAATATTTCCTATATCACTGACCTTTTATATCTCCTCTTGACCTTGGCTGTCAGAGCTCTCTGCTCAATATTAACTTCTCTGCATCACACACTCCTTGCTTAATCTCATGGAAGGGGTATGAGTGTGTGTGTGTGTGTGTGTGTTTCTTAGACATAATTACATGGCACCTCAGCATATATTCTTGTTATGAGAGATCTCGTTGTGGCTCAACTTCTCAAACTTCCCTTCCTCTTTGGCATGGTCTTGCCTCTCAGATATTCCCCACTGGGTGTTATCATTGAGGTTCATTCATTAGCTCCCTTTCCAAGTATAAACCTGACCCATGAGAACCATTCTCTACATTTACATGCACACACTAATATTTTCAGTATTCAATATGCTAGTGATTTCACTAAACATTTTTAAAAGAAAATTTCTAATTTAAAGCTGAGAACTTGGTACCAGTGAAAATAAGAATGAAACAAACAGGTTTACACTAGAGTTGTAAAGGAATTTCAAAGAAATGCTTTAATATTTAATATATAAAAATATTTATACTATCTGGCAGAATATCCCCCTCTTTCCATTAAATAATTTGCCCACTGTGGTCATTCATAAAAATGACCTCATCAGTGCAGTGCAAGTTTACTTCATTTTTACAAAATAAGTCACTATATAGAAGTCCATAACACTTTTCAATTAGGATTGGAATTTTAGTAATTGTTTTAAAAGTGAAGAGCAAATTTTAATACAGTGTATGTTAACTGTACTCTATGGCATTTTTAATTACATTATTCCAAATATACTTCACAACAATCCGTCGGAATAGTTATTATTTTTTTTACAGTTACATTTGAAGTGCTGGGAGGTGAAATGTTTTTTCTCAAGGTGACATAGCTTTTAGTGTCACATTTTAAATCTTAATTCCAATTCTTTGCCCAGAGTAATTCTTTGCATTTAACTGTAACAATCTATGAAGAATAATATAGGAGGAACCTTATAAAGATGGATTATTTTCAAATTGGTTTTCTACTTCTCTCTCTGTGATGATGCTTATAATTACAGGTATGATATTTTATAACCTAAAGGCTTCAGACAATAGCAAAATTATATGTGGAAGTGCATCTGAAGCCGAATATGCATTTCTAGGTCTGTGACACTACATTGTATTCTCAAGGTGACTAAATGGAAATGTCACTGCAGAGGGCCTATCTGAGGCATGTAAGTACAGCATATTGTTTAGCTTTCTTTTCTCTGCTTATCTCCTGTGGGCCCTAAGAAACAAAATTTGGGGTTGAAGGATTAGCCTCAGCAGATCCACTTATTTGATTAGTGTCCTGCCTGCTTTGCTTTTACTCAGGTTCATTGATCAAGATGATTGCATTCTCTGTCCTTTGCTGGGCAAGTCAGGCAGAGGGAAGGGATTGTTTGCTGAGATGTGAGTCCTTAGGGCAGGCACATGTCTTTCAATGCACAGTCAACTGACTAGTTCACGATGGTGTTCAGTAATAAAAGTAATAAAATGAGTCAAATGGCCCTTCTGTTAGAAGGAAATTCTACTCTACTCCGATTTCCAGCCAGTAAAGCTGGACTTTGACATAGCTACTGAAC
Source organism: Mirounga leonina (assembly GCF_011800145.1). Classification (NCBI taxonomy): domain Eukaryota; kingdom Metazoa; phylum Chordata; class Mammalia; order Carnivora; family Phocidae; genus Mirounga; species Mirounga leonina. The sequence goes on along the minus strand of NW_023270316.1, from coordinate 24,092,035 downwards.
TGTATTAGATGGTGGAGTAGTCTCCCCAAAGAGCAGAGACATGATCCATAGCTTGGAGAATTTTAAAGTGAAATGAACACAGCCTGATAAACAAGAAAATAAGAAAACCTTGTGCTGTCCGATAGCCACACGTAAGCTTGTGGCTTGGCTTTTATAATAGCAAATTCAACTCTGTTGTACTTCAACTCCAAAGGAAAAACAGATTTGTATCTTTTTAGGGTTTGGAGAAAACATATCAACTTCAGTTATAATACAGTAGAAGCATATTAAAAATTTTATACATCTCACACTGAAATACATTAGTCAAATGCTTACCAGGTTTAAATATGTTGTTAACAAAAGGACTCCAAGCATTTTATAGAAAATGTTGAAATATGAGATGTTTATTTTCCCAATGGAAACTCAAAACATATTCTGAGTTTTTGTGAAGAGACATACCAATGCTGAGGGCACCGAGCAGGCAGGTGACTTTTTGCAGAGATTTTATGTGAATTCACAGACTAACAAAATGAACAACTCACTAATTCATTTCAGGTGTTACAAGTGAAAATTTGCATTTAATGAACAGGCTAATAAAATCAGTAAAATTTAAATTAAGAAATACTCTATACTAATAAGAATAAGAATTAGTTCTATTACAATTTATTAACTTTTCTTTTCCACATTTTCACAGCAAAATGTATCATCCTGAAAATATTTCTGAACCTTTAGTATTAATGTTTCCTTAAAAAAATATGATTTTAAAATGTCATTACTGTGTCTGCCTCAATCTTCTACTTAGTATAGTAAAAACATATATAATTAGAGCCGCAAATGCGTAATTCATGATAATGTAATGAAACTTATGTTTCATTACATAAATGCTTCCTGAGCACATTAATGGTTTAAACAACGTTTCATATGGGATCTAATTTAAAATAAAACAGTATTTTTGAGGCCTTCATTGCATATGAACAAATAACATTTAAGTACAATATTCCTTTGTCTCTATTAATTCTAGTAAGACTTCTACTTAGTTCCATCTTATTTGCCAAAAAGGCCAGGATGAGATTAAACTGCATTTATTTTTCAAAAAGCATTGCTTCATGCAATCTGTTATTTATTTATTTATTTATTTATTTGAGAGAGCATGAAGGGGGGTGGGGGGGAGGTAGGAGGGGCTGAGGGAGAGGGAGAGAGAATCTTTTTAAACAGGCTCCACACCCAGCACCAGAGCCAGAAGCGGAACTTGATCTCATGACCCTGAGATCATGACCTGAGCCGAAATTGAGTCTGTCACTTAACTGACAGAACCATCCAGGTACCTCAGTGCCTGTTATTTTATTTTATTTTTATTTTTTTATTTTTTTTAAAGATTTTATTTACTTATTTGACAGAGAGAGACATAGCAAGAGAGGGAACACAAGCAGGGGAGTGGGAGAAGGAGAAGCAGGCTCCCTGCTGAGCAGGGAGCCTCATGTGGGACTCGATCCCAGGACCCTGGGATCATGACCTGAGCTGAAGGCAGACGCTTAACGACTGAGCCACCCAGGCGCCCCAGTGCCTGTTATTTTAAAACTGGTTTCTTCTCTTCAAATTTATTCATACTGGTCACATTTTATGTACATGTGAATATATTTCTTCTCTAAAACATGATGCTCCTCAAAAATATGAATTTAACTATTGTACATTTTACTGGGATAGCCTTTATCAATATTAAAGGAAATCTTTAAATCTAGTATCATACCTCAGAATCTGCTTGTTTTCAGTGGACATATTAAAGTAATAAACTTTTGCGTATGAGACTTTTTAAATGTATGTAGACGTATCTTCCCAATCTGTCACTGTTTTGTCAATTTCCTACTTGTTTCCTCCTTGCTAAGGAGAGCCTACTTTAGCCAGCCTCTTCCCCCAAGTATGACTTTAAAATATTTATTTTCTTTTAAAATTTTTTTCTTTTTGTTTGAGAATTTAATTTACCTACATTTTATTTAAAGTATTAAATGAGATACAGGGTTAAGATTTTTTTAAGATTTCATTTTAGAAGTTTTAAGTTTACAGCAAAATGGAGAGGAAGGTGCAGAGATTTCCCATATACTCCCTGCCCCCACACATCCGTAGCCCCCCTATTACCGACATCTCCCACCAGAGTGGGACTTTCGTTTCAATTGATGGACCTAACTTCATATCATAATTATCCAAAGTCCATCGTTTACATAAGGTTCACTCTTGGTGTTGTACATTCTATCAATTTGGGCAAAGTTAGTGACACATATTCATCATTATAGTATCATACAGAGTATTTTCATTGCCCTAAAAAAATCTTCTTCCACCTATTCATCCTTCCCACCTCCCTGACAACCCTCATCTTTTTACTATTTTCATAGCCTTTTCAGATTGGCTTCTTTCATGAGCAGCACGTGTTAAAGTTTCCTTCATGTCATTTCATGGCTTGATAGCTCATTTCTTTTTAGCAAAAAATAATATTCCATTGTCTGGATGTACCACAATTTTACCATTTACCTACTGAAGAACATTTTAGTTGGTTTTGAAATTTTGACACTAAAGCTGGTAAACATCCATGTGCTGCTGGTTTTTGTGCAGTTGTTTTCAACTCTTGCACAAATACCAGGGAGGACAATGCTGGGTCATATGATTAGAGTATATTTAGTTTTGTAATAAACTACCAAAGTGGCTGTATCATTTTTCATTCCCACCAATAATAAGTAAGAGTTTCTGTTACTCCGCATATTCAGGATTTGGTGTGGTCAGTGTTCTGGATTTTGATAATTCTAATAGTTGTGCAGTGGTATTTTATTGTTGTTTTAATTTGCATTTTCCTAATAACATATGGTGTGGAACATCTTTTCATATACTCATTTGATACCTGTGTATCTTCTTTGGTGAGGTGTCTTAACTCTATTTTTATTGTGTCACTTGTGTTTTGATGTCTTATATAAGAAACCATTGCCTGGGGTGCCTGGGTGGCTCAGTTAGTTAAGCGACTGCCTTCGGCTCAGGTCATGATCCTGGAGTCCCAGGATCGAGTCCCACATTGGGCTCCCTGCTCGGCAGGGAGTCTGCTTCTCCCTCTGACCCTCCTCCCTCTCATGCTCTCTGTCTCTCATTCTCTCTGTCTCAAATAAATAAATAAAATCTTTAAAAAAAAAAAAAAAGAAACCATTGCCTGATACAATATACTTCTATGTTTCCATAGAAAAGTTTGCCAGTTTTAATTATTATATTTAGGTTTGTGATTCACTTAGTTTCTTTTCTTCTTTCTTTCTTTCTTTCTTTCTTTCTTTCTTTCTTTCTTTCTTTCTTTCTTTCTTTCTT